>NC_134569.1:132199066-132499066 GCF_050947875.1 Dermacentor variabilis
GTGTCCATATCTCTCCTCCTTTCTTTTTAATTTCGCTTCGGAATCGCACCTCCAGTACGTAACAACATGTCGAGGAGTATTTTGGCATGTTTGGCGATCTTTTTTTTTTTTTTTTTTGAGGAAAAATGTTTTTGCAACTAACTAGGGTGAGTCTTGTCCTTTTAGAATGCGACGCAATTCTCGTTTATTGATGAACTAGTTTCGATCAGGTGCTGTTCAAATCTCGCGACGTCGCCAAGAGCTACAGCGAGAGCTTCAAGTCTGTCTTTCGTTTTTTTGCGTCCTTCCTTGCTTGCCAAATTATCATCACCTCACGGCCTTCCCGCCATTCCAGATGAGTAATTTACATGTCTAGCTAAACTATAGCATTCCTGCTCGATGTCATTTAAAGCCAACTCCAGCGAAACCGAAAATGTGACGTTCGCAGTCACGTTAGAGGCGGTAGTGGTAGAAATACCCTAAGGTTTTGGAGCACTCGAATAGAGTGTTAGAAAAGGTGTGGAAAGATAACACATGGAAATTAAATGTATTTCGTCGAAATTTCCGGCATGGGCACTTCAACAAAGCAACAGAATGAGTTCCGAGACTCGTTGCAGAGGGAAAAGTATATCTGCTCTCGCCAGCTACGTATCCGCAGGTGCAACATCTGATTTTAAGTACATTAACGGGATGATGTTGATTGGCTAATCTTGCGTAGCAATTTTTCCTAAAACAAGTGTTCGACTTTTGAAGTAATCAAACTGACGAGGCCAAAATTCACTACGAGACCGAGACAATATTTTTAGAAAATGTATCCCAATTCAAAGAAAACAATGCGCGGCAGTTTTTCCTTCGATATTATACATAGCTTACATATACTTTACTTCTGTATCAGTTTTTTGTCTACTTAAGTATGCTGTAACTTTTTATATTTATGCTAACCGATTCTTGGTCATTCCGCCAGAGTGGTTGTGTAGCCACTGCCACATAGCAGAGTTCTACTATTCTGCGAATCCTGTAACCGAATTCATGCAGCTTTTCAATCGTAAGAACTATTTGAGACTGGCTATAGCCCGCCTTCCGTAACTTTGCGTTCGTTATCACATTGGACTGCATTAAAGAATTCAGATGACAGGACGTGTACAGAACAAAAAGATCCTGGGAACGTTGCCTCGTGCGTCAGCAGCGACGTGCAAAGCCACCAAAGTGCCGCTGTGCTTCTTGACGTGCACCAGCTCATATATGACGACCTCTGAGAGACTGGACGGTAGACACTTGTGCATGTGTGTGCGTGCGTGCGTGCGTAGTGCGAACTTCTCTCATCTTTCACTCCCCCTTTTCCTGTGCAGGGTAGCCAACCGGGCTCAGCCTGACCTGGTTAACCTCCTTGCCTTCTCCTTATCGCTTCTGTCTGTCTCTCTCTCTCTCTCTCTCTCTCTCTCTCTCTCTCTCTCGTTATCACAATTGGTGAGTGCCTGTTGCGAATCGCGCTAGCGTATGCGAGTATAGGACGTCTCTGTGAACACATCCCCTATACCTGTCCTCGGCGATCCTTGCGAGCAGCGGTTCGAGCCAGCCCTTGGTGCACTCGCAGTGGGCGTCGAGGAACGTGAGCACCTGGCCCCTGGCATGAGCTGCTCCCAGCAGTCGAGCCCTGATCAGCCCCGTCCGGTTGCCGGAACGCAGCACGCGCGTCGGAACCGGCAGGCGCGACACGTACTTGTCCAGGGGCTCCTTCAGGAACGCTGCGGATCGGATCCGTTTATTACGAGTTACGTTTACGCGAAACCGACAAAGTCGTGTGCCGACTCGCCTTGTCGGGCCGGAAGCTGGTCGTCGGGTTCGTGTAGCATAAACATTGCATAAACAACGTAAACAATAAACATTGTAGTATAAGCATTGCGCGTCATTATAGTTGTGACCTGTGCGGCGCATAACCATGAACATTGCACGAGAGCACATTTCGCATAATCTGAAAATGAACACAATTGTGGGCGTCGAATTTTGCTGTATAGCGTTATTTACCGCTTCACACAGTTTCTAACATGCGCTTTGAATCTGCATAAATTTTGTATCTTTTCACGTCGGAACTTCAAGTCGGTCCAGGTCATTCGCGATTTTATCTGTTTTATTGTTCATATTTGCTTAGTAGCCATCAGGTCCAGTGAATGTCCGGTGTTAAGAACGGCCAGTTGCGACAGTGGCGGCAACTTTCCTGGAACGCCACCGCAAATCTCTAGCCACGGCGTCACTAAGTCGACTGTGTGTGAACAACCATACGCGCGTCCTCGAATCTCCGTCGCTGGAGCCGAGTTCGACGAAGCAGGCTTTGTGCTGAACCCGCCACCGCGGACCTGATCTGCTATGAGTGGAGGAGTTGCCGCGGGAACGTCGACGGAGACCCCTTCCCACGCGCCGACCAAGACGCAAGACAATGGGCAGACGGCGCGCGCGCTGCGGGGGTCAGCTCGGGGAATAAAATGCCCCTACGGTGCCTGGTCGTCTCCCCTACGGTGCCGGGTCGTCTCACATACGGTATCAGGTCGTCTCGCCTACGGTGCCTCGTCAACTTGTCTACGGTGCCTGGTCGAACGTTTCCGTCACCTTGGGATCGATTGACGACCGAGTGTTTATAAACCGCTGTTGTGCGGCTGCTCAACACACTCTCTCAAGCAGTCATGTTAGATTGATGTACTTTCTTAAGCAATCATGTTAGACTGATGTACTTTCTCTCGCAGTTATGCTAGACTGATGTAGATACTGTAAATAGACCCATATTCCTCGTTCTCGATGAGAAGCAGTCCTTCCCTTCATCAACGTCCTCAGCGTGGATAAGTTGGACGACAGCATGGGCCAGCTGCCTTCTAACTCATGCCCGACTCCAATCTTGACAACGGGTTACGAGCGATGGGATTGAGCCCCCAATCCTGACACCGGCGATAGCGTTGCGGCGTTGTATCTTCAAATAAAATCTTGGTAGGCTCCGGCGAGTTGGGCACAGACACTCGAATTTTACATTGCAAAGCGGTAGCTTTTGACATTTTAGTGTTAGGTGATTTGTAATACCTTTAGTTACCGTTAGCACAACAGTTCTGTCTATTTCTTGACCAACACGCTACCTGCCGTCAGCGAGTCAACAGTTTGTTTCGGTTACATAATATTCCTCTTTTTTAAACCATGACACCAAATTTTCGAGCTTAAATTATGCATTGCATGCTAAACCGTACGCGTCCCACAGCAAGCTGGCAAACTTTGATTGCTTTCGGCGCCGTAGAAAATTTGTATTCGAATTTTTTAATGTTGCAGTTGAACTGTAAAGCAGTCTGGCGTCACTGAGTGCATGGTGACGAAATGAATGGGCGCCCCCGTAAACTGCTCCCTCGGGTACTAATACCTCCCCCGGTTAACAAAACCTTGTCTTGAAGGCCATGGTTTTTGATGGAACGCGGTTATAATGGCGCTTGTGAGGACGGGATACAGAAAAAATGCACGGAGGACAATCGCCGAACTTCAACCGAGCTTTACTGCAGAAAACATTACGCAAGCAGAAGTTGCTGCGCAGAAACAGTGTAAAAAAAAAAAAAAAAAGCCAAGGCGCACCTTGCCAGCACCATCCCATGGGATGGTGCTGGCAAGGTGCGCCACAGCACCATTCCATGGGATGGTGCTGGCAAGGTGCGCCTTGGCTGTTTTTTTTTTACACTGTTTCTGCGCAGCAAGCAGAAGATCACCATGTCATACGTCACTACTGAACGTCCTGATCTGCTCAAGATTAAAGACATGTTTATAAACCACGCTACAACGGCGTATTCCGCTCTTCATGTCCGCGGACTTCGAAACATTTTGTGTAAATATGCCCCTTCCTTTTTCTTTTTTGACAAATTAAGTGATGGGGTGCTAATGCAACCTTTTCCTTTCTTTCTTTATGCAAAGTGCTTCGAACAGTTTTATCCCTTTCTGAGAGTTAAAGTTTACAAGTATTCAAGTGTTCCGTGCGCTGGAGTGCACGGACACATATTGCAATGGTCAGCCAAATGACATCTCGCTACGAAAGCCTGCATAGCTTTGTAGCTCCGTCATGCTCCGGAATGCGTAGCGGGAGGTCACTTGACTGTCCATTGCAAAATGTGTCGGTGCACTCCAGCGCACGGGAACCCTTGAATACTTGAATCTGTGCAAGATTAAAGATACGTTTTCAAACCACGTTATAACAACATTTCTCGCTCTTCATACTCAGAAACTCAGAAAAAGGCTCAGAAAGCGAGAGAATTATTTGAAGCACATTGCATGAAAAAAAGGAAGGGAAGGGTTGCATTAGCACAGCATCACTTTATTTGTCAAAAAAAAAAAGAAGAGGTATATTTACACAAGAAGTTTCGAAGTCCGCGGGAATGAAGAGCGAGAAATGTTGTTATAACGTGGTTTGAAAACATATCTTTAATCTTGCACAGATCAGGACGTTCAGTAGTGACGTGTGGCATGATGATCTTCTGTTGTGATTGCGCTGACAAAGTGCGCCGTGGCTCTGTTTTTTTACAGTGTTTCTGCGCAGCAACTGCTGCTTGCGTAATTTTTTCCGCAGTAAAATTAAGTTGAAGTTAGGTGGTTGTCCTTCGTGCGTTTTTTCTACAGGTGTCCCGTCTTCACACGCGCCGTTATAACCATGATCCATCAAGCTAGCAACCAACTAGTTCGTCTAAGTCTCTTAATCGCCATGTTTAGGCATGCTGCAAACACCAGAAGTGGCTGCAGGAGCTGGAAATACGTCTGGCCGCTATGCGTCTGTGTTTTTGCATGTGTCTCGGCACATCCCTGTGGTTTACTACTGTCTTTTATCGCTGAAGTGAAGGAATTACGGGCACAATTCGGCGGCGACGCCGTCGAAGCCACTTACAGGGAGAAGGACGCAAAACACCGGAAGAGACTCCAGTTTGTAGACCTTTCCACGGAGGATAGAGGACGACTCTGTCTGGACTGTGGCGCATGGGTGTAAGCACGTATAGTGCCGCTCTTCCTCGTGCCTTTCAATAGTTGCTCAAGTGTTCTCGCAGCAGTTCAAAAAGAATTGTGGCGACGGCCACGGGAGCTCTCGACAGAGAGGTCTACACACCAAGACGTCGATGCAACACGCTAAAACGTAAAGTGCCGTAGCGGTGCGCTCACTTCTCTCGCTGGCGTCGTCGACGAGCAGGATCTCCCGCAGCAGCCTGCGCGGAGAGCGGTCGATGGCCGAGTGCACCGTCCGCAGCAGGGTCGACCAGGCCTCGTTGTGGAACACGATGATAATGGACGTGTCTGGCAGTGCGCTCACGTTGTACCACAGTTTCTTGCAGCTGCGAAGCCGATTTGAATGAGGTGTCGGCGAGTTGTATGCAAAATGTAAAGAGCATTCTGTTTGCCTCAGTCTCCTCGATATGCATATGTGACACTGGTCGTTGCAGTTCCGAACTGCGACTCGAACAGATTCGCTGATTATAACGTTCGAGTCAGAACAGAAGACTGCAGTGGCGATTGCCCGCACGCTATAGCCACCTTTGCATCTATCGCGGTGGCTGTGCGGAGTGTTGTTCTGCTCCTAGACATCACCTATACACAATAAAAAAAAAAAGAGGAAATGGGGTATTGAGGTTACTCCTTTTGGGGAGCAACTGATCTGCCACAACCATTCCTCCCTTTAGGGGGTAAGTGCGAGGGGATGAACTGTTACTCCCCATGCCGTTACTCCTCTGAGGACTAACAGTTGCTCTTTTCCGATGCTCCTCAAGGGAGTAACGGCCATTATTTCCGATGCTCCGCAAAGGTGAAATTAATGAAATTAGGCATTTATACGCTAATAAAAAAGATAACTGAGCTGAAAAAAAAAGCAAAAAAAAACGTGCCCGAAAGTAGGATTCGAACTCACGTGCTCGGGCTCACAAGTCAGCTACTCTAACCACTGCACCACGGCAGATTATTATTTTTTTTTTTTTTTTTTTTTTTTTTTTATTTCCAGACATTCAACAAATACATCAATACATACTGCTCCCACCATCTGACAATATTCACTTTCCCACCGCTGCGCTTGAAGCTTGCGGTTGAGATTACAAAGCTTTCATTTTGGCAAGGGCATCCATCAATGATAACAGATCATCGTCATACGCTAACTTCTGAAAAACTTCCCGCAGTTTACTGATATTCTCAGCAAAATACGAGTTTACTGTTCTCACATTTATATCACAATTCCTTACAGCCATGCGGTTTCTCCAGATACTGTGAAGGCCGAGAAGAAAGAACATGTCATAAGGTATACTGTCTTGCACTGTGGATAGGTAACGGATACCATGCGCTGTTAACGGCAATTCTTTTTTAATAGTTCTTTGCAGAATATCCCAAAAGAAGACCGCACTCCAACAGTCCAGAAAAACGTGTTCTATAGTTTCTGGTTTCTTGCAAATCAAACAGTTAGTCCCCCATGGTAAATAGTCCCCTCTTTCTTCTAGCCATGTTTTTACAGGCAAGGTATTAGTATGTAGTTTAAAAAAGAATGTTTTCACTCCCCCTGGTACAATCATTCGTTTCACACGTTTTAGGACATCTTTCCCTTGGCCTTCGCGGTACATTAATCGATATAAGGGTTCTGGGAACATAATATCTATTAAATCCGAGCTTATCCGCTTACGACTGACTGCAGCCAAATATTCTATGGAAAAGTGGTGGTTTAAAAATCTAAATGCTACGACCACCTCACGTAGAAATTTACTCGTTGCGTAACACCCACCCTCCCTCATCGAGACAACAAAGTTAGGTAAGGCATTGCTCAATCTCACTTGAATAACTGTTCGTAAGAAAGGATTTGTCGTGTCTCGTAAGAACAAAAATCTAGAAATCAGTTGCTTTAAGTATAAATTTGGTAATGACAAGCCCCCCTGACCCAACTTGCGAAACAAGTTGTTCCTGCTTGTTCTTTCATATTCAGACTGCCACACAAAAACAGCAAATACTCTATGGAATTTCTTGAGGTTGAATCGGGAACAACTCAGGACTTGCATGAGATACCACAGCTTGCTCACCAAGAAGATTCTGCAGATAGCCGCACGTGCAAATATAGAGAGGTCACGTCCGGCCCACTTATCAGTTTGAGCTTTTAATTCCTGCACTTTGCCATTCCATAAGTCTTTAGTGTCTCGATGTGTGCCTATTGGTACACCAAGATAAATCCCAGGCGTGAGCTTCCACTGCATACCTCCAAAAACACGCGGCGTTGTTTGCCACCGGCCGTGCCACAAGCCGACACACTTATTCAGGTTTATATTGCTGTCCGTCATGTCACAAAACTCACGCATAATTGTCATGGTAGCTCGAACACTCTCCTTATCGTCACAGAAAACAACAACATCATCAGCGTAAGCTAATAAACGTACCTCACATCCTTCTAGGCTGAATCCTCGCACATCCGGACTATCGATAATTCTTTTACAGAGAGCCTCTAGATATATTGCGAACAAAAGAGGTGACAGGGGGCACCCCTGACGAACAGAGGAACGCACTTCAATCCTTTCAGTTAGCTTATGGTTGACAATGAGGTTAGTTGTACAATTATTGTATGCCATTTTAACTCCCTCTGTTATGAGTGATCCAACACCGACATAGCCAAGAATTGTAAACAGGAGATTGTGACATACTCTGTCAAACGCCTTTTCTAGATCAATTTGTAACATAGCGACTTTCCTAAAATCTGCATCACAAGTCTCAAGAATGCTGCGAGCCACATGGATATTAGTAAATATAGACCTCCCTCTTATCCCGCAGGTCTGATGCGGTCCTACTATAGCACCAATAACCCCCTGTAGTCTCCGCGCAAATATCTTCATTAAAACTTTATAATCTACGTTTGTCAGCGTAATTGGCCTGTAGCCTGTTACTTTGTTAAGTTTATTTGCATCATCGCTTTTTGGTATCAAGACTGTATACGCCCTTTTAAAGGACGGTGGCAAACGACCTTTTTGATACGCCTCCATAAAAACACGCTCTAATAAGATGGCTATCTTCGAGCAAAAGGCTTTGTAAAAAACTGCTGTTAGGCCATCAGGTCCTGGCGATTTTCCAGGGTTAAGGTCTTCAATGGCCGTTTCGATCTCCTTTGCTGTGATATCTTCTGATAATCTATCTGTTTCTTCGGCGTCTAACCTAGGTAGAGTGGTTAGAAAATGGCTTTCATACCCAGCCTTGCTCGGTATTCTACACTTGAAGAGCTCCCTGTAATATTCCGTAAACGCATAATTGATTTCTTCGGCATCTCTAGATATTTTCCCTTTGTATTCAATCTCAACTATTTCGTTTCTCCTCGCATACTTTTTCTCAGCTCCCAATGCACGCTTTGTTGGCATTTCATCAGCCAAGATCTTTCCCATTCGTGCGCGAATAAGTGCGCCACGGTATTTTTCCGTGTCGATAGCCTCAATTTTACTCTTTGTTTCCCTTATTTCTTCCATAAAGGTGCCTGGCGCTGCAGTTTCGGCATCCACAAATTCCTGAAGCATTTTTTTAAGGTTATTTTCCTCTTGGCGCTCTTTAAAACGTATTTCTACTGCTCGCTCTATGGCATTCATTTTTACGACTTCTTTAAATCGCTCCCATCGCTCACCCCATCCTTTTTCACAGTCATTATTTGCTTTGGCAATTTCTGCGCGTACACTTTCTAGAAATTGGTCGTCCTTTAAGAGTTTCGCGTTTAATTTCCATGTTTCCCATTTCATTCTAGGTTTTGCGGTGATCTTTTTCCCTATCGTGAAGGCTACTAAACAATGGTCACTAAATGTTATGTTCAGCACCTTGTAGTCATCGCACATTGTGGCGATTTCTTGCGAAAGATAAGCTCTGTCTAACCTTGCATGGCTATTGCCTTGAAAATGAGTATAATGCCGCTTATTGCCTTCTTTCGCGTAATGTGCAATGTCTTCCAACAGAGCTCTTCCAATGGCCTCCCTCAGAAAGACAACGCTCTTATCAGCCCAGTATCCATCACTCGAACGATCGTCCGAGCTCAAAACGCAATTGAAATCTCCTAACACTATCAAACATCTGTCTGTATTCAGATAGTGCGATATTTCTTGAAAGAAACTTAGCCGGTCATTCACTTTCGTTGGTGCATACACACATAATATTCGGTATTTTATGTTGCAATATACAAAATTGCACAGCACGAATCGACCACCCTGACAACTTATAACTGTTTCCTCAACTATACCCAAACCTTTCTTAATAAACATACAGCAACCGGCCGTTGTGCCAACAGCATGACTAACGCATACAGTATAGCGGTCACTAAACTGTGCAACCATACTATCAGTCTGACTCTCACTCTCTATTTTAGTCTCTTGAATCGCCAATATATCTAAATCTTCTTCCAACATTACGCGTCGGAGCTGACGCTGCCGCCGTCTCGCCCTAAAACCTCTAACGTTGAGGGTTCCCACGCGCAATGGAGCTAACGACATAGCCATTTCAAAGAGCAAGAGCAAAACCACAGTAAGGCCCCCAGCAAATAGCAACCCTCACAAACTGAGCGTCCCTGTCGGCACGACAGCTTCAACGGGCACCCGCGACACCAGTCGCGTTGGTCACTGCGTCGCCTGCCCTTCTCGGGTGAGCGACGCTGACCGTTGCGGTGGGGCGGACTTCCCTTTCTTGGCCCGCGTCGACCGGACCACCATCCACTGCGGCTCCAGGCGCTGAACACTGTCAGCCGGCGTCTCCTCTTCTGGAGCATCGCTTCGGTGCCTCTTGGAAGGCACGGCTGGCTCCTCAGTGACCATCTCATCCGGCGTCTCATATGGCGTCTCTGGCTCCGCGTCCATCTCCACGTTAAACGCGTCACACCCGTGGTCCGTTTCTGCGGGCACAGGCGGTGTCTTCTCTTCTTCATTCCTTCTTCTTTCTCTCTGCTTTCTTCCTGCTGTGGCGTCCTGTGTCGACGCAGATGGCGTCGCCGCCTTTTTTGCGACACTTGCCACCTGTTGAACCGGCGTTTCCGAGGACGCTGTCAGTTTCTCCGTTACCTCCTCTTCCATCAATTCGAGACCTTCGTCGTCGGGTTGCGTGCTGCCAGTAACTCTTGCATACGTACGTACGCAATCAAGTGCTTCATGGCCGAATTCCCGGCACTCGGAACACCTTGGCACTCTGCAGTCTCTTCTAATGTGTCCTTTGCGTCGACACCGCAGGCAAATCGGAGCTCTCCCGGGAACGACAACCAGCACAGAGCCACCAAAGATCTTGAACAAATGGGGCAGAGCGTCCGGTGTTAAGTTGTCTCGGAGCGTCATCCGCACAATACGCGTGGTAGACTCGGCTTGCTCGAAGCCCCTCACTTTCCAATCTTCTTGTCTTACTTCTTTCACTTCGCCATAGTGGTCGAAAGCCTTCTTCAATGCTTCCCCGGTAACGTGGAATGGAACCCAGTGCACTTTAAGTGTGATGTCTTGTTGCACTGGGTCAATGACGGCGCAAAAGCGCCCTTTTACCTCCAGGCCTCCCGCTCTAACCAGCACTTCCTTCACCTCTGGAGTTCGTAGCTTGATGAGCCACACATGCGTCATTTGGAAGGGCCCAATACCGGTCACGTCTTTCAACACACCGAGTTCTTGCAGCGGATCACGGAAGTCTTCGAGGCGGTATGGTCTCCCGGCAACGTCACAATGTAAGAACAGACACTCCTTCATAGTTTCGCCTGATGGCAAAGTCGGTAGTACATACCGATAGCCCGGTGGGGCGACAGAAGACCCGTTACCACGGCCAGACGCGGCCGCTGAAACCGCTCTTGCAGAGCTCGACATCTTGCGTCCGAACGCGTCCGTGTCCAGAGGCAGAGTAAGCACCACGGCAGATTAGTTGACCGGGGTAGGAAATTGAGACAGGTTAAGCATCGGCACGCAGGTGCGGCAATGTACAAGCGATTCGGCATTTTGTGTGTATCCTGTGCGGGGAGAGTGTAACGTTGAGTGTACTTGCAACCACAAGCGAGTGCGAAAAGAAATCTACCCGAGTATTCTTAGGGGGCCTAAAACTGAGGCACTACGCGATGTAAACGTGTAGCGAGCTCAAAAGGGGCACATAAGACGACAGAGACGGACAATTGCTTTGTCGCTTAGTGTGTCCCGTTTGAGCTACACATCGCTTCAGTTGAGTTCGTAATCTTTTTGGAACGGAATGAACTTAGGTACTATTGACCAGCAAAATCTAGCAGTCTGTCAATGACTTGCGCGTTTAATGTGTATCGCTCACTCATGGTGCGCGCATTAAGGGCATGGCTCTTCACATTCCAACTTTATATTTCACACAATTTTCTCACGAAGAGGCAAAGTGCTGCTTTGTATGTCGTTCAATAAACAGTGCACGAACTTCGAACTATTCACGATTTATAGACAATACAGTTTTTGCCGCATCACTCCACGACGCGGACGGAAACAGCGGAGCACATGGGGAGTAACTGTTGCCGTTCGTCCTCCCGTTGCTCTCTTTCCGACCAGGGACTAAACACTTACTCTCCAAAATTTGCACACGGCACGCACATCCATGCAGTTACTCCCTTGAGGGACGAAAGCGCCCTTTTTAGGACTAACTGCCCAGTTACTCCCGTTTTCCCCGGAATACTTCTTAGAGTGTATGTTATGCGTTCGATTCTGGCACGTTGTCGTCGTGCTGAAAATATCATCATCATCATCATCATCATCCTGGTTGCGCCCACTGCAGGGCAAAGGCCTCTCCCATACTTCTCCAACAACCCCGGTCATGTACTAATTGTGGCCATGTCGTCCCTGCAAACTTCTTAATCTCATTCGACCACCTAACTTTCTGCCATCCCCTGCTACGCTTCCCTTCCCTTGGAATCCAGTTCGTAACCCTTAATGACCATCGGTTATCTTCCCTCCTCATTACATGTCCTGCCCATGCCCCCCCCCCCCCTTTCTTTTTCTTGATTTCAACTAAGATGTGATTAAGTCGCGTTTGTTCCCTCACCCCAATCTGCTCTTTTCTTATCCTTTAACGTTACACCTATCATTTTTCTTTCCATAGCTCGTTGCGTCGTCCTCAATTTGAGTAGAACCCTTTTCGTAAGCCTCCAGGTTTCTGCCCTGGAAATATAGGATTCGTTAATTTGAAGAAGTATTTGCGCACCGGTGATAATTTTACAATAGGGATGGGTACTTTTTCATACATGCATGTGTTTATGGAAACGTGTGTGTACATGTGTGGATACTTTTTCCATGCGCGAGGGTGCGTGTGCGTGTGTGTTGGGTAGTCTCGGCCAGCATTCGTCAGAGCAACAGTTGCAAATCAGTTATTTCCCCGAGTGGGAGCAGTGGGCAAAAATTCTTTCGCAGCTATTGGCCACTGCTCTGGTCAAGGCGACAAATTCTTTGCAACGTCTAGAACTGCAACGATTAACAATAATTGGCAACAACTGTTTTCAGTTGTTGAACAAACATGCACGATTACGGCCACACGCCAAGGAGCTCCTCGGCCAAGGACCACTTCAATAACCTCCTCATCACGATGATGTCACATTGTCCTCTGTCATGCTGCCTAAAGATTACAGGGTGAAGAGTTCACGCAGTTTACAAAGGCACTTTCCTGGGGACATATTGTGGGACGATCACTTTTGGCGATACTACCGCCTCAGCCATCACGCGCGCACTCGCTGTCTAGTTGAGCAAAACCGGATCAGTTGATTGGCTCGTTGTGCACTACGTCACGCGAGGGCGACTGCATCGCCGAGATCGTGCAAGAATACGTTCGCTGAACTTTGGCGATGTCCTGAGCGCAATATTGCGGTCTATAATCATTGTCTAACTTGTTATGCAGAGCAATACAAAGTCCGTGTGTATGAAGTATACTGCACGTGTAGTGCAGCTGTTCAGTTTATTACTTGCATTATCCAGTAGGATCAAGGCACGTGCGAGCATTTCTGATGGTACAGCGTGATGTCCTGTGCACGGACACACCTGCCGACTAATGTTTACATATATAAATGAAGAAGCGAACGAGACGGGGAACTAGGCCGACATTAAGAAAGAAAGAAAGAACGAAGGAAGGAAGGAAGGAAGGAAGAAAGAAAGAAAGAAAGAAAGAAAGAAAGAAAGAAAGAAAGAAAGAAAGAAAGAAAGAAAGAAAGAAAGAAAGAAAGGAAGGAAGGAAGGAAGAAAGAAAGAAAGAAAGAAAGAAATACTGGTTGGAATGCAAACGATGAACATGAATATCTTCCTGCTCATCGAAAAATACACAATCTTCCTTGGTTTGCTCTACTTCTAAAGTCTCCCTGCGGCCTGCAAGCTACTTTCACTGTCGACAAGCATCTTAAAACGAATATGTGGCGCATGACTATGGCATTGATGAATTTCTGCAGTTACATAAATTGAATTAATATTTGAATCACCTAATTTCTTACCACACGCTGTACAAAGCTGTGGAGAAGAACTGGGAGCACTAAAACAACTCGAGGCAACTTGGTTAGAGAAGCTATCGGCACCAACACCTAGAATAATCATCGGTGCTGATGAGACACGGTTTTCATACCTCTCTTTCCTGGCGTCCAGAAGAGACCTGTTCAGGGGAATCCTGTCGCTGACTAGAAGGTTGAATTTGTTCACGTGGAAGAGCAGCTTGCTCCGTGCCTGCTCGTGGGGCAGCACCATCACGGCCTGGCCCTCGGCGCCGGCGTTCCTCTCTGGCGCGAAGTCGTTGGCGTTGAGTATCTCTGCGTGTGCCCGGAGCAAAAATACACACACTTTTACAGCGGAGCTGCTGTCCTTTCGCCCTCCCCCCCCCTTATGCATTCCCCCCATGCGTTCCCAGTAGGGGGGAGGGTACCCTGGGTGGCTTACGTCCGTATCGGGGACACGGCGCGTAGAGAGGAATGGAGACGGGTACGGGAGAGGGGGTAGGTGTGGCGATAGCATTGCAGCATTGGAGACGGGCAGGGGGAGAAGGGGAAAGAGTGTGGCGGCAGCGCCCGTGCATGGGGCCGGCGCTTCTGTGGTTATAACGTCATGCGCGTCGTAGGTGCCTGCGCGGCTGCAGCAGCGGTTGCGGCGATGAAGTGCGGTGACCGTGGCGGCGCTTGTGTCGGCGTAGTGTGGTGCGGCATGAAAAAAAATGTAGGATTTCTAATATATTCAGCTTATGTATGCAGCCCGTGTGTGCAGCATAAACAGCTTCGCTGGCAATGTGTCTCCATATGAATGTTGCGGCTCCATAATTTCTTTTATTTATTTTTTGTGTGTGTGTTAAGAGCGAGTCATCTCTCCCAATAATCATAAGGACTAGGGGTTTGAAAAATAATGCATTCGGAGCCATTTTCGTCCACTGAAGGGAGAAATGCAGTTGTGTACAGAAGCGAGGAAACGTCTCATACATGTAGGTGCGTATATCATAGCCGCTGGAAATAAAGTGAAGGGGCATTAAATGGAAACAGAAATAAGTACAGTCGTAGAGCATTCTTTCGAAACTTTACGAGCAGTTATTTGACTTGGCTGTTAGCGGAGAGAATTTACATCAAACTTTCATTCTTAAATTTTGCCATTCTTGAAAGTGTCCAAGCTAATCCGCCCATGGCATCAGTGCGACGTCATAGATCTCACGGTATTTTTGCCTGCTTAAGAATATTTTGAGCACGTGCAGAAAAGTTCTCAAGAGTTGCCGGGCTGAGTCATTGCTCCCTGTTTCACTATTTGGAGAGCATACTTGGCATCTTATATTAATAAACGGTCCGGCAGTCTCGAGTATACGTTGTCGAAATCCATGACGCCATGAAGGTACATGGTTGCCAATGGTGGCCTCAATAGCGGTCTCGCTTTCGCATCGCCTCGCTTCTCACTCATGTCAAGCCGTTGCGCTTGTTCTGCTGCCCTCTCTTCTATTATTGAGAAGTTAGCGTGGTGCAACGGTAGAAGGTAGCAGGAAAAATCAATTTGAAGTTTATATTGCCGTTCCTTTCGGAGATAGATGACGCCGTGACTAAAGGCGAGTAAAACTGGCGAGGTCTCGGCTCCTTTACCTGGCAACCGACGTGGTGGCAGTAATAAACTGAAAGGGAATCAAAATTTACAGCGCACAGCTCATATCGTGGTTCACAAAGCTAGAGCTGAGTACATCATACAAATGTCATACTGAATGCATACATGTCATACTGCCTGCTGAATGGAAGATCGGGAAGGTGATCCCACTTCATAAGTCGGGTGACAAGCATTCTCCATATAACTACCGCCCTAGCTCGCTCACTTCCATTTCATGTAAGATGTTAGAACATGTACTTGCCTCTAATCTTACTAGCTTTCTTGAAACTAATTCATTCTTTTCACCATCGCAACACGGTTTCCGCAAGTCATATTCATGTGAAACACAACTAGTTTTATTTACGCATAAGCTAAACGTCATTCTTGACCACTCTTCAACTGCCGACTGTATATTTTTAGACTTTTCGAAAGCGTTTGACAATGTGCGCCATAACCTTCTAATGTTTAAGCTGCATCGAAATAACATTGATCCCAAACTGCTTGCATGGCTTGAGTGCTTTCTTTCTAACCGTTCACAGTTTTTCTTTGCTAATGACTCAAACTCACAACCAAGCAGAGCACAGTCCGGCGTACTTCTAGGGTCGGTACTTGGTCCCCTCCTTTTCTTAATTTACATAAATGATCTACCCTCTTGTGTTTCCTCTAAGATTCATTTATTCGCCGATGATTGCGTAATATTCAGGGAAATAGTATGCGACACTGACATATCTTCTCTTCAATCCGACCTTAACGCTATCTCTACTTGGTGCCAATCATGGTAAATAGAATTAAATATCAAAAAATGTAAATTTATGCGCGTGTCCAGTACTTCCAACCAGCTTCCTTTTTACTGCGTTAATAATCTCCCCTTAGACCCTGTTTCATACTACAAATATCTTGGTATCCATATTACTAGCAACCTCTCGTGGTCCATGCACGATTCTTACGTAATTAAAAATGCTAACCGCATGCTGAGATACCTAAAAAGCAATTTCACTAAGGCACCGTCCTCCCTAAAATTGATACTATAAATTTCACTAGTCCGCTCAAGGCTTGCGTACGCCGTAGCAGTTTGGGATCCCTTTCAGAAAAACCTAATTTACTCATTAGAAATAGTACAAAATAACTCTGCTCGTTTCGTTTTTTCCAATTATAACCGAACTGCCAGCACTTCTGTAGTGAAATTAAACCTTGATTTGCCATCTTTAGCCTCTCGCCGTAAAGGCTTAGACTTTCACTTTTTCATAAGATATTTCATCATCCTTCCCTTCGCGATGAACTTATCTCCCCTCCTCAATATATTTCATCAAGGCTAGATCACAACAACAAATTTGGAATTTCATTATGTCCAAACCTCATTCATTCATTCATTCATTCTCATTGATTCCTTCCGCGTACATCTGCTGAATGGAATCGCCTACCCGCCTCAACCGCTACTATTGTTGACCATCAGCACTTCATGGCAGTATTAGATAACATTGTATAAACAGGAGCATTTCATTCATGTGTTCGTACTACCAATTGTATATCACTGTTTTGTATTACCGGAACACTGTATTACTGCACTGTATGCACCGTATTTCATTCTTTTAACCAGCACTCCAAGAACACTCAGATAACATTGTATAACCGAGAGCCATCTATTTCTGTACTACTAACCATTTTGTTGCACTGTACTTTTTTTTCTGTATTTGATGTAACCACTCCCCTCTTTAATGCCCCTGGCCCTGAGGGTACACGAAATAAATAAATAAATAAATAAATACTGAGCACGTCATATAAATGTACAACGCACACACGATAAGCGTATGAAATACTCACGTAGTACAAATAACTTTAATTGCTAATATTCGTGATAATTATGCGATAATGTATATTAATCAAGGGTGGTGAATATAAGAATAAAAGAAAGGAATACACTGTGAAATAATTTGCACCCTTAGTAGTGAATAAGGGTGTAGATTATTTTACAGTGTATACACCCATATAACAGCCGAAACAAAAGTGGAAACTTTGTTATCGCCAGTGAAAATCGCTATAGTATAGTCAAGTATAGTATAGTCAAGTATAGTGTTTAAACCAACAAATAGTACCGTCCGCGTAAATTAGAGCCAAAGGAGAGAAAGAGAAAGCAAGGAGATGAAAAGTAGAGGGATCAACCATGACGAGCATCCGGTTTGTTTACTAAACGCTGGATGTAAGGAAAACGCGAACAGTAGAGACAGAGGAAGAATATGTATCACGGTTCAAGCCTCGAACCCAGGGGGCAATGCCGTCGACTCCGGGCGTATTATCGCTTGGAGCTGAAGTCACATCGCGCACAACGGCATCTCACATAACTTGCGGCGCATCGGATAGACGGCTGCTTTGTACGACTGTTGGAATCGTTATAATTTGAACATTTGTTGGATGTCGGATGCGGTTGTTGGCATGATATGTACACGTACATCGGACTGAACGCGTAGTCGTGAGATCCCACATAGTATACACATACAGACAAGTTTCGAAGGAGGAGCGCGTGTATACCGTCAGTGAGATTGGGCGTGCTCTCCCACGGCAGGCCCTTGCCCATGTAGTGTCCCACGATGACGTGTATGCCCCGGCGGTTGATGTACTCCTTCTGTCGCGCGTCTCTGCGGATCCACTGACGCACGTCCGGGTCCTGGTCCTCGTGGTCGCCGGTCCACAGGGTTCCGTGCCTGGTCGCCACCAGCAGCAGCGCCACGGACGTCAGCGCGGCGGCCACCAACGCCGGGCAGCGCCGTAGCCGCCGGCTGCAAGGGGCTCGCGCCAGCCGCATTGGCGAGGCGCAGTCAACGGCCAGCCGCTGACCGCCGCTGTCTAGCGTGCACGGGTGCGCGAGGCTGCGCCTGTTTGTGTCGAGCGATCGGCCTCATCCTTGCGCGCCGGTTGTAACCTGGTGGGCCGAGAAAATATACGAGTTAAACACTTGGCTGTATAGCTCCCAAAAGCAGCGTCGCCGTCTAGAAAATGGAACTTTGCGTGGGCCGGTACGAGGTATCAATTAATTTCGTTTGATTATATTCCTATCTTGCCGTTCACCACTCGTGACCGGCCGATTCTATTGATAACGTAGGCGGAGCGCAGCGCCCACCTACCATAGATTACATTAGAATCGCTATACGTTGTCCCTGACCCAGGAGTTAGACCAGAATTGATGACAGAATATTGCTCGGCCGTTTGAATTTCTCCATGCTGTCGCAATGCCGCCGACGCAGCATAAAAGCTGCCATCTCCCGCTCAGCGCCGAAACGTTGTATAACGTCTGAGCGTACACAAAGGCAAGAATTGGTGGTGATGCTGTGCCACTGGCAATCACACGCGACGTTGTGGCATCTGTGTTAGGCCACACGATGATGAAAAGCACTGACGCGAGAACTGTGCGTGTTCACGCGTGGTGGACTCGCTGCTCAGAGCCAACACGTCTGCGGTATACAGCGTGTGTCGCCTGAACAGAGCAGTCCATGGGTGGAAGTTAAGTCCAAGAACTCTAAGCAATGATGACTGAGCAAAGGTCTTCGCGCGCTACCTTAGAGCCATTTGTTCCTCCTTGCTCAGTTCACGATAGTGTCACCAATTCTTGGTTGAATTTTAACACAAAATGACGCAGCATAATTGCCTACAGTGTAATTACTGTTGGCAATTAAGATCTGAGGGCTGAGAAGGCAAGCACCAAACTGAAGAACAGTATCCTCTTCTAATAAAGCCTGTACATGGCCTGGTACGGTGAAAAGGTACATCAATGAACCCACATTCACATTGAGGAACACGGCGCTAATGGCAATAAATAATGACTCATGTGGCGGTTGTAGGCGTTTTGCAGTTGATCTGGCGAGGGCTTAGAAAGCTTCCTTGGAGAAAGCGTCAGTCCATCGAGGCTCGGCAGAGCATCGATGGACTTTGACTTTGTAAAAGATTTGAGCAATCATTTCCTGCACCTCATAAAAGAGCATCTACATAAAGTAGACTGACCTGTCGCTAGGACGAGAAGCACTGATTTACAGGTGTATATATTGCCAGCATGGTCATGAAACAGCTGCACACGGCCTTGAATACACAGGAGAACACGCACTCATAATGATAAATTTGTTGGCACCCAAATGCGAACCTGCAAATTAAGACTGCGACCACGCAGCAATACACGGAAATAATAGTGGATAAACGTCGTTCCAAAGCTCGTTACCCGCCTGTTGGGACTACAGCGTCGGCTCCCTGCGTTGTCTGTCATGGCGCCAGAGTGTAGGAAATTCAGACACGCTGTGCTTCGTGATATATAAGGTCGCTATCTTTTTATCGCGTACGATCGCCCTACAATCCGCGTTACTGAATTTTTCCAGGATGTGCGTAAATACGTGCACGTCATTCCTCGTACACCACTTTTCTCCTTTTCCCTTTCCCTCAATTAACAGAGCAAGAGGGTTGGGAGCGTTTATCTGTAGAGCTGACCCCCCCTGCTTTACCTCAAATAAGTTTTCCTCTCTGTCCATCTCTATTTTCCATGGCTTGTTCGAAATGGCAGTGTGTAACAATTGCCATCGTTTCATTGTTAAACTGCACACGTATCGGTAAGTGCGTCTCGAACAGCGGCCTGCGTAAATAAACACCTCGCTGCCCGTATCTTGCCTAAACGCCAGCTTAGCGGACTGCTGTTCGCCGTGGAGCGAAACAACCAAGACCACACGGAGAGTTGCCTTTCCGCCGTCATTACCAGCACCCTGTTCACCGCACAATGTCCCGCCGACAAGAGATCTTCGCGCCGGTTCATTTGTACGAGCGCGAACCGTTTCCTCCCTGTTTTCAAAACAACACGGCGCACAGTCTTCGGCGGTGCAGTCGCCCTTTAAAGACGGGGCACTTAGCGACGACCCCCTTTGGAGTCTCCTTCTCTTCGCACGCTCTTGGCGCGGCAGTGCCCCGGCCCTTTCACTACGCACAGCCCGGCGCGACGGCGGCCCCTCGCACGTAACGCCGGCGGGGCCTTTCAGAGATGCACTGAGCTTCGGCGAGGTCACGCTTGGCGGCGCGCAGATAAACCGCCGGTCGGTCGGTGGCGCCCGGCCATTGTTGCGGGTTTCGCCACTTCTTCGCTTTTGTAACACGGGGGGATGCGCACTGCACGCAACAGTGCCCACCCCCCCGTGAGTCGCGCCTGCGCGGGCGCGCGCAGTTCACCGACCAGCCATCCGTGGTCGCATTCACGTTCCATATGCGACCGACTTACGTGCGTATGTGTTTGTTTGCGTGTGTGTGTGAACGGGCGTATAGTGGCGCCCTGGGCGAGAAATCCAATGCGCCGTGCATCCTTCCACGGCGACGGCTGAATTAAACTGTCTGATGCGGAGCTCGTTACAAAGAAAGAAAAGGCAGAAAAGGCCAGTGAGGAAGGGAGTTTTGGAGTTTGCTGGTAGACGAGTTAGTAAAAAAAGAAATGGGGGTGGGAGGGGAAGGGAGACGCGTTGCCGGTGAAGACACCCCTCGTCTGGCCTGAACGTATAATGCACATTGCTACGGGTCACGGTATTACTTCCTGATTTGCGTACCTTAACGGTGCCGCCTCATGGAACGCCGGCAGGCCAACCCATATGCGATAAAAGGACTCCTTCACTGCGCGGTATTATAGCGTCGGCATGTCGGCTTGCTCTGGCTATTCGCTGCTATAACTGGTCGCACGAATTCAATACATGTAAGCTTCCTCTGCGGCGCATCTGCCTCAGGAGGCGCCCTGTCGTATTTTGACGCCGTACATGTTTTTAATACGATGGCATCGTACGGACGGACCAAATTTGGCCATCTATATTGTGTCCTAGTTTGCAACACAGAGGAGCGCCGATCACCGAGATATTTGGCTAATATGCCATTGGTGAGCCAATCATTATACCATTGCACAATATTTGTCCTAGCAAGGGTTTTATGCGATAGCATTATGACGGAACTGGGCCGCAACAGGAGTGTAACGTGAGAGACACGCGACAGGAGGAGCGGCGACAGCATGCGAGGTTGTGCGGCGGGCGCGGTGGACTGCGCATGTAATGTCATCTACCGGAGTTCTGCTGTAATAGGTGGTCGTAATAAAGCGACAGCTGTGGTTTGCGTAGGTGCATGTATATGAAAGCAGAAGACACTGATTGCCGATAAAAGAACACAGACATGAAGGAACACAGATTCAGACAGTAAAGACGCTCGTAAGGTAGAAAAGCGTCTTTCTGTATCCGTACTCCTTCCGTCTGTGTTTTTTTCATAGGCAATTCACGGCTCTTCTACCTTCACGTGCGCAGCGTGAATCGTGTTTAAATGTCTCCTCACCAGGTTTGGACATCGCAAACGTACAAGCACGGGGTGTGCTCCACGCGTTGACGGTCGTACGGCTACTGAGTGTTACACCGATGTACCGCCGAGAAAAGACAGCGGAGAATTCAAACGAAAAGAAGCGTGCTTTTCTTCTCGCGGAGAAGCCACGATATATGCCAGCAGAGGCGACGTCACAGTTGTCGCCTCCGTGTCACATGTACAGAGCACACATAACCAGTCAGCAACGCCGACACGGGATTCCCGTGAAGCTAAGAACCCCCATGGGGAATATATGCGCCGTGCAGTGGCTTATGGGAGACAGAGAGAAAACAAAATAGAAGGCGGGCGTACTTAAGTGGCCACTTGTTTTCGTTAGCCTCACAAAGCCCAACGTATCATCTTCAGTACGCTCTGTTTTGATACGTCGGAATGCTGATTTCAGCGCGGGTAACATAAAGTGTTGCGGTGTCGTCTCCCTTCTGTCCTTGTTCGCTGGCGCTAAATATGTCTTCCAAGTCAGTTTACCAACACGCCCAACAAATGGCGATGCTGAACATAAAGTATACTGAGATTATGTTGTCGTTTTTTCTTTCGTTTTTTTTTTCGTTATATAAGTGAAGGTCCTGGATCTTGAAACCCTTAAAAAACAATAACAAGCGTCAGAGTGCTATAAGTACACAGTTTATAATAAAAGTTTTTCCACGAACCACTTTCGGTTTCCTTTTTTTTCCGGGAGGTGCATTTGTCGTGGCGTCATGACGTAGAAGGCAATGACGTGGGAGCAGGACATCGCGATGTTTTGACACTCGGTCTGGCTCGCTGGGCACTCTGCTACGATGCCATTCTCTGCGCGGCCCGATGTAGCAGCATAACAGACCACTGAGAAAAATGGAGCGGTGCCAATACGTTGCGATGTGTTGCTCCGACGCCACCACTTTCAAAGTCATGACGTTATGGCACATACACGTGCTCGTAAGTGAGACCTAAAATACCCCAAAAGCGCTACATTGCTTTACTACTAATCGCATTAACGTCGACGGTCATCCTGTGATGGTGTCTGCCGGAATTTCTTTTAGGCGAAGCTTTTATTTGCGAACCTCGCCGACGTTTCGTGACCGTGGCTGCGGCCTGGCTGTTCTATTGCCGAATAGATCAACCAATCCCAGCCGAGTATGCGCGCCCCCTGATTTCCTTGCACCCCAACAGATAGCGCTCGCCTACGCGCATCCGCGGCAGCAGCGGCGCCAGGAGTTCCAGGGAACGACAAAAAGAACCAGAAAGCTCGCCTTCGCGCAACCGCTGCTGCGCGGTAATGAGGAAGTAAACGCTTCCTGTTGATAGAATGGATATGAATTGCGTACGTGCGTGTGTGCATGCTGCCTTTGAAACTATGATGCGTTCTGGGCGTGTGTGTGTGTGTGTGTATGTGTGTGTGCTTCTGTGCGCGCATGCGTGCGTGCGTGACATGCGTATGTGTGTGTGTCGGCACGGTACTCGTGCTTCAACTCTTTTTACACTCACAGAAAGCTTCACTGTATATAGATTCCAACTCGTTGGATCTGCTGCATTTCTTTCCTAGGGTCTCGAGGTCTAATGCCGTTATTTAGCCCAAATAAAAAATGAGAAGTCCAAAATGTCATGTGAGTCCGCCTTTAACGCAAAGCCTGCAGAAAAGCATTATTGATATGCTGTAGTGAAGTTTCAGTCGCGAACAAACCAGAAAGCCAATTACTGATTAAATATTTACTTTACTAATTACGATCTTGCTCCCATAACACATCACTGCTCTTTCTTGTTACGTATGCGTTCTCCATGACGATAAATAAAGGTGAATAATTTGTTCTATTTTTTTCTTGATGTGGGATGGATGGGTTTCAGGGTGAAGGGTATGTGGGGTTAAGGGTGAAGGCATGGGGGACGGATGTCGCTTGCGGACGCTGGTCGAGGTATACCGGGAGGGCGCCTCTGTTAGGGGGAGGGTACCTCGCCTTCTCGCACCATCGCCTCGCTACATGTGATTCGTTCCTACCTCCACTACTAAAGCGAAGCTTTCTTCGCCAACCCTCGCGTACTTTCATGACCGTGGCTACTGGGTGCTGCTGCTGTCTTACAGAATAGCTCACGCTTAAAAAGAAGAGTTGAATTACGTGCCCGATGGTGGGACCGGAAGCTCGGACCCCAGCACAGCAGCCCGGTGCACTAACCATTAGGCCACATTCGAACTTGTGCTTCTGGTGTGCCAACGTCCTTTAGCTCTTTGAGATGAACGCCGCGCGTGTCACATTGCGTAGGACAGGTGCGCGCGGGACCCGAACAGAGGTGAAGGTAGAGTGTACTAGCGAATGGGGCTGCATGCGTTTGGACAGATCGTAACGTGGGTGATGTGGTCTGGGCGAGGGCCTCTGATATGGCATTGCGCTGAAGTTACAAACCCACAGAAACTGAAGCAGGTTTAATCTTTGTGCATTTGAAAAAAAAAAAAAAAAAAGCTTCGCTGTTTGTAGTTTAAAACAAGGTGCGTTGAATCTGCCTCAATTTATTACTAAACCGTCAAATAATTATCGCGCAACAATGTTTCCTAGACGGCGCTTTACAATTTCTGCGGTACAACGAACATCTCTCGCGAGACCACGCAGAAACTCCACTGGAGTTGTTTAAATCTGAGGAAGCATTGCTCCACTTGCTCGCCTCCATGAAGCCCGGTGTCATCATAAATCTTATCAAACTTGATACGACCAGTATAAACACTTATCAACCCTTATCGGTCGTTATATATATATATCAACCTCATCCGACTCTATCCTACCCTTATCTACCCTATCGGACGTGAGTCCACTTTTATTTACTCTTATTGGTCCTTATCAGGCTTGATCCGACCCTTATCAACCATTATCGTTCCTTATCTACTTTATCAGAATTGCTCCGACCATTATGAGCCTTTATTGCTCTTTCGCACTTTATTCACCCGCGTCGAGGAATTATCAACCGTGATGAGACCCACATAACCCCTCATCGCTCATTATCATCCTTATCATCGCATTGACTGCTTATCTGCCCGTGTTGCGCGACGCGGAGCGCATGAGCCTCCAGGGGTGGGTGGCATTTCGGTCGGTGAAAGGACGCCCCAACGGAAGGCACGTAACGTGACCCAACGATCGGTGATGTGGCGCGTTTGGCCTTAAATTTTCGCGAAATCGGAATTTTCCTAACGTCTACAACGCTTCAAGTTGGGTTTACATGTGGTCCTAGAGATGGCTTTTAATCCACCATCACAAAAATCTTTCAAGAAAGCCTTCACAGAAACACTTCGTGCATTTCCAGCACCTTAAATAAACACGAAAAATTAATAGAAGAGGAAATGCGAAGAGACATATGAGACATTGGTCCAGCGTCTTACCTGTCCTTTCATCTTTAATTTTCTCTTAACTTTTACTATTTTCGTTAATACGCTGGAAATGCATAATATGTCGATATTCCAACTAGCCCAGTTGTCCGATTTAAGTACTTCATAGAAATTGTTCTCCTTTAACATTTGTTTTGTGCCATCGGTACAACGCATTCATATGGTTCAGATATATATTCACCTTCTGCAAGCCTTGGCGTTTAGCCCACCATACGATTTGTTTATGTTAATAGGACTCTATTCATTATGGAGAAGTCGCATGATCGACAGACAAGCCGAGCCACCTCTCTCGACAAGGTCTGTCTTTCGAGAAGAGGCTGCTCAAATGCGTAGTTTGGTTGGAACCATTGATCCCGTTACTGAGTAAATTTCGCTTCTCGACGCTTGTGTTTGTTTGCTCCTTTCTGAACTTTGATTGGACCGCGTAGTATGTACGCATTTGTTTTTCGTGTGTGTCTAAATGTAATGTAACTAATTTTCGCATGACACTACTCATAATTCCATGCAGTACAGAGAAGAAAAAAGAAATCCCAGTTGATGATACACTCGGCTTGTGAGCGTGGAGTCGTTGGTTTAAAACGCTTCATCGCCAACATTTCTTTTTTCGAATTCAGTTTTTTTTTTCATACATTATTTCTTTATAGTGATACGGCTTACATCACGTATAGGTTTCCTCATTGGGTAGACCTAGAAATGCTTACGCATTTAAAACAGCCGTTGTGGTTGTTGTGTTTAGATTGACGCTATATAGATGAGGTTGTATACAGGCTCACAGGTAGCAGCAGTCAAGACAGCAGCAGTATATAAAAGTGTCGTAGAATCTCACAGATGACCTCGAGGTTTCTCGTGCGCATGTCTATAGATATTAATAGGATAACATGAGTTCATAACATCATCGCATTACGGTCACCCGCGAGTCTCGAATTCAGCCGCGTAACCTGTATACATGTAACTCACGTGCAGCCAGTATACCTCGAGGGTTGCCATTTCATTTGAGACACGTTACTTCTACAGCCGCTAGATGCATGACATACACGTAAACGTAACGTCGGCGCTCACAGATGGTATGACGTCAATTTTCCATCGCGTTTCCCAGCTTTCTCTATACGCGGCTCAGTTTCACAAATGGCAGGGCATAATTTTTTACCTCCCCTTTTCCAGCTCCTTTGTGCAACTTGAACGCGCAGTGAAAGTGCTGATGCTTCGAGAGTACATTTCGTGAAATGAAGGAATGTTGTTGGTCATCCCTCTAGTTGCGTTCTCCTTGCCGAAGAACGCTGCACGAGAGCCGATAGTCCGTGCTTGACGAGAATAACATAGCAGGATCGCGCAGTCGTGAAGCTGGCTGCGTCGACTAGCGATGCCCCACCGATGCGGGGGTCAGTGTGGAGCGTGGCGTTCCAAAGAGGCCTTTGCCAATGCACGCAAATTAACATTTATGCAATCGTAAGGTTCACATTAAGCGTTATGCACGATCTTCCTAAGCGTATCACATACGCTCACCATTGCAAGGATAATATTGTGAACCCGAAGGAACCGTCACAGCTCTCGTAGGAAAATAATAAATGAGAGAGAAAGAAAAAAAATGTCGCAAATTGTTGAGAAATAAACGAGAAACATGCATACCACCCTGCAGCTGCCTAGCGTATAGCTGACACCTGGGATAGTGCTGACAGACCTGTCAGCACAAGTAGAGGGAAGGAGAATGGGACGCAAGAGTGCAAGCATAGCCCTTTCAACTATTAAGAATTTTATACTTTAATACTATACAGCACACGAATTTAATGAAATAAGCTACAGGCAAACACTGAAAGAACAGCGTTCTTTCACCTTCTGCTTGTTGCTTATTTCAGCGCTCTTTTACTCTGTATATCTCTATTGTTCTCACAAACAATTTACGATATGTGAATACCACCGCAATTCGATGCAAAATGACAGCTGAAGAAAGGCGAAAGGCACAATAGATTCGCGAAGCGTATGGCGGGGTTGTATACACATTGTTGTGCTGATATAGATCGAGTAGCTCCTCCTTTTATGTTAATAATTCTCAAGCTGCTGAACCCACGAAGCACATCTTTCAAATCCACGTCCCCCCCTCCTTCTTTCTTCTCTTTGTTCGCTTGCGTAACAGCTGGCAATAATAGGTATGCTTATCGTAATCATCTGTTGCGTATTTTATTGTTCAATGAAGCATCCCATTAGTAAGAAACTGGTACTCTCATGAATGAAGAAATATCTCGTGAGATGATCCAACAGCGGTGATACAGTGCGTGCCTGCTACGATAGCGCCAAGAATCCAACCTAGCATGGCGCTCTATTGCAGCTAAAGGTCGCGGGATCGAATCCCGGCCACAGCGGCCGCATTTAGATGGGGGCGAAATGCGAAAACACCCGTGTAAGTAGATTCAGGTGCACGTTAAAGAACCCCAGGTGGTCCAAATTTCCGAAGTCCCCACTACGGCGTGCCTCATAATCAGATCGTGGTTTTGGCACGTAAAGACCCATAATTCCACTGCAGTTAAAAAGAAAGAAAGAAAGGAAGGAGAAAGAAAGAAATCTGGAAAATCTGTTAGTGACAATCAGATGCGAACCAACCAACAAACAAACAGATCTGGAAAGTCTGTCAAGGACAACCAGATGCAATAATGCCGTTTAAGGAGCTGTAGCTTGGGCTCCATATTTCAACTTAAACGAAAAGTTTACAACAGTGTAACTCCGCAGAAAAGGAGATACAAACTTTAAAACAAAATTAAATTAAATTTCTTGTTCGTGCCAAAACCACGACCTCATCATGAGTCATGCCGTTGTGTGAGGGGCTTCGGATTACTTTTAATGTACAAAACGAAACAGTCTATCTACGTCCTCTATTGTCAGTGATTAAGCTAATATCTTTATGGCTGAGTGAAATAGACGGCGCACTGACACATAAGCCTTGTGGGTCAATCTTGATGTTGTATGTGGAAGCATACGACACTAAGATGGACCCTCAAGGCTGTGCAATTCCTGCACAGCCCTGTCGCAGTACCACAGAGAAACACCGTTCCGATCGGATCAACGCACTTTCATAATATTAATCAACGCAGAAAACCATGATATAGCCCTTTCCTGTCTACTTCAGCGGTGATGATGACGCAGCTCTGTTTTCACTACGCAAGCCAATAAAATTAGAGATAATCTCGACCACGCAATTAGAAATGGCCACAATATCACCTTTCAGTGGATAACTGCACACTGTGGCGTGATTGGGAACGAAGAGGCAGAAGCTAATGCGGAAACAGCTTTAAATAATGTTTCTGAAGTGCGCATTACGTTCTCACGAACAGACACAAACGCCCTACTTCGTTGTGTAATACGCAACTCTACACTGGAGCACTGGACCCAACCAGATCGGCGACACAGGCGCGTCCATAAAGGGGACCCAGAAATGAAATTCAGGGTATGCCTCACGAACTAAAAGGAATCCAAACAAGCATGGCGCACCGGATTCATCTTGGTGCCGCAATCACCCAGCGTTATAGACATCTCATAGGTTGCAGTGATGCTATAGCCCAAATTGTGAGCACTGTACAGGTGTCAGAAATACTCGATCACGTGTTTTGCGTTTGTCCCGTGAACGCGCAAGAACGACATCAACTGGTCTCTTCCGTCGCAAACGTCGATAAGAGGTCACTATAAGAAGAGTTCCTTTTGGGTCCTTGGCCTGATGCAAGCAGCGCAGCCTTGAGAACAAGCACCGCTATAGCCTTTGTACAAGCCACTAGGCTGGACGCACGGCTTTATAGAGATGCCACAACGTTGCGAACTTGTACGTGCGCACCTCCTCCTCATATCATCGTCATCATTTATCAGCCCTTTTCGTGCCCGTCCCTTTTAGCCAGTACGAGTACGCACAAGTACGTAGCAGGCCAGAGCAAGCTATGCAGCTCTTTGCCTTTCTGTAAATACATTTTTCTCGCTCTCTCTGTATATCGGCGATGGTGAAATGAACAGAATCGTGATGCCAGAAATGTTTCATTTAAGTTATACGCTAATCAACTGTCTTTTGCTTACTTATGTTTCGTAAGTGGCTTGGTCCCAGCGCTATCGACAAGATCGACCAATCAGCGGGGTTGATAAGGACGGATGCGGTCAAGTAGAAGGAAATGCTGTATCATGCGTCTGATTATAGGATAACAAACGGAGCATAACACTCGAAGCGCTAAGAGAATACAGAATTTTTTCTAAAACGGCCCTTGCAAGTCAGCATAATTCGAGTCGTTGAACGGGTTACTCAAAGATGCGGACAGCACTTGCACGAGGAATCGAAATGCGTAATCGAATAATTTAACCAAAATAGTCTAATTAACTGTTTAATTATTTACTTTACGGCATATATTGCAATTGACGAATTGTAGCCGTTGAGTTCGCAAGGCGTGACCACTTGAAACGAATTCCCAGGATGACACACGTTTCTAAATATTCGTTCTCAAAGCGGGCGACAGAGCATATTGACGGTCCAGTTACTTTAAATAATTACTTCGTTTAGCGCAAAACAACGGACACAAACGAGACGACAGGACAAGGCGCTTACAGATCGCCTTGTCGGCTCGCACCGCGCCTTGTCCCGTAGTCTTTCTTGTGTCCGTTGTTCTGCGCTAAACAAAGTAATTATGGATTCGCACCAACTATAGCCCGCCAACGGATTGTGCCAGATACTTTTGTTGTGCTTCAATGCGTAATAGGACGTTTTGTTAAAAAGGTAAGTGGAACAATAGTGCATTCTTACGGCAAGTTTCACGGTGAATATTGTAAAACCGGTGCGATCGTTAGAACTCTTCCCAAGTGGCTACAATTCGTAAAACTGCAATATGTACCCTAAATTAGGTAACAGGAAGTTAATTAGTGAAATTTGCATTAGTGAATTAGTGAATCAGTGAATGACACTGCAGCCTTAGTCGAATATGCATTTAATATTTCCTGCGAGTTACGTCTGCCTTTTTGAGTAATCCGGCTTAATAAATAGAATTATGCTATCTGCAACGGGTGTTTTCTTTTTTTTTTTATCTTTTACTATGTATGGTCTAAAAAAAGAAAACGTATAGTGGGCGACGACGAAAACCGACTATAGCTCTTCATATAGTTGATTCCGAGCAATCTGCGCTGACGCCACGCCACAAGAATGTACGTTAAACTGGTGTATCGTGTATTCGAATGCACTCAATCCGTCGAGCTTGCAATGACAAGTGCCTAGGAAAGTTGAACCCGGCGTACTGTGAAGAGCTTAATATGGGCGAGGAAATAATTTGCGTTATTTTCCAGAATCTCCCGCAGTCCACGGAAAGATGGTGCAGCGAACTGTTCGCTCTTACGTCACAATGCATCTTCCGGTCCTTCTGCTTCGCGAATTGTGCATACAGTGCCCGAAAATAGCCGCGAACCTTTGGATTGGACCCAAAGCGTAAAATAGCGAGCTTGGTAATAAAAAAATGTCGTAATTTATTTGACTCGACGTCTGTTACGTGCAGCGTCCCGCTTCAACGAGCAAGTCCCCCCCCTTTTTTTATCACTTCAATGAAGAACGGAAGAACGAGCCACACGGGAGTCAGTGAAGCATCCATCGAGCGAGCTTAATTTAGGCTTACACTAGCTCATGGCGTAACGTTCCGGCAGAGCTACATATGCCTTCGCACTATGCATTCACGTGCTCTCATAAGTTCTTTCCACGGTCCCTGGTATCCGTAAGCTTCGAGCGAAACAACGGGTTCAAGACTTACGCGTAATGCGTAACGCACCAGCAATTCGAGTCGAAAATAAGGCTGTACTGAGAAGTGCGGCTGGAGTTTAAAAAATAGTTACATTACAGCCGTAGCTTGTATAAAGCGGTTTCCCCGCAGCGCGTCACGTATAATGTCACCGAGGATACTGCTCTGCGATATGCATGCACGAAGTCAAGGGCCGACCAGACCCTATCCGAAACCTGCAGGTGCTCCGTCGCTCTGCAAGTCTCTATCGCGATGTCGACCTCGTTCGTTTACAATGCGAGCCGCGGTACGAACGGTTGCTGCCTTCACGTCCACACGTGGTACAGTTGCAGAGTAACGTTCTCAGGAGCACGCAGTTGGTCAATCACTGTACATTTAGCGGCCTGCGCTTTCGTTCTACGTTCCCTCTCAAAGCAGTGATCGAATACATGGCAACCAGCAGTAGCAGCATAAAGCGACTCCATCGGCTCCTCTTGATCGCTATAGAAGTGTTATGGCGCAGATCCCTTTCGTATATGCTGATACTAATGGCACAGAGGACGCTCCCGCTAATTAGTGCGACCATAGTACTCACGTTTTGTCGCATGGCAGTGGCCTCGACGAATCACCTGCAGCAGCCACCAGCAGCACGGCCGTGGTCACCGGAAGCCTCCTCGCAACACACCCATCGTACCCACGCGGAGTTGCCCAACTGGGAGAAGCACGGGCAGAACTTGTCCGACCGGGTCCTCTTCTTTTTGCTTTGTGCGTTGGCTCGCGCCGCGCGGGTGTGCGCGGCGGTGGGAGAAAGGACTATGCCCTCCTCGCCGCAGTTTCTCTCTCCTCGAAGTCCTGTCTACCCTCGCACCGTTACGATCGGCGCTGGAGTGAGCTGGCTCTTTGACAGGCACCCGGTGCTCGAATTGTGGCGTTTCTTAAAGCGTTTAAAAGCGCGTTAAGAAGAAACATTAACGTTTAGAAACAACTGAGCAAGACCTCGGGGCGTTTGTTCCGAGATTACACGTCAATCTCTCTCTCTCTCTGTGCGCGTCTGTGTGTGTGTTATAGATGCCTAAACCAGGGACCCTTATTTTTCGTAAGTCTACCTAGTATTTTACCTGATAAGGCTTGCAGAACAATCCTGGCGCTCAATGAGGGCCACTCACGTTCTCTTCTTTACCAGTTCAAAACTCTAATGATATTTATATTTCTAGTCTCTCTGTCTCTGTCCTTTGCATAACAGTATAGCGCAGTAAACAGAACGACAACTTTCGTTCATGACTGTGTGCTAACTAATCTAACACCCGACACTGCTCCAGTTAACAGCAAAAAGAAAGAGAGAGTCAAAAATAGCGAACACAAAGAAAAAAAAATTGCTGGCTCTCCCGTAATCGAGAGTAGATGTAAGCATGAAATGGCTACCGGCAAAGCAGATTGGTTGGAGATAATACTAGCCACAATCTTGATACTATACTCGCGGACAACTTTATTTGCCTATCAAGGGAAAGCTACGGGGTCGGAGCTTCTGCACGAGTGTTATCGCGCCAAGTAGTCCGCCAGCGTTTGACAGTGCTTTTGGTTGCTTGGAACAGGCGCTAAATTGTCGCAGCTCCCACGTGCGACGGTTTCGCGTATGCCCAGACGCGGAAGGGAAAAGCCGCAAAATAAGTAAACGTTTACATTCAATGGTGTGTTTTATCTTATTTAACTGTTGATAATAAGGCGTTTATGGTTTCGCTTCCATAGCTTAAACTAACATGGATGAAAACACGGGACTCTTTTCAGAAGCGCTCTCACTTGCGCGCTTTTCCTCCGTAGCTTTCCCTTCATTGCCACAGAAAGTTGTCCCCGAGTATAGCCGCCACATCACGCCGCACCACGCCATACTGTGAAATGGTCCATATGGATGCAATAGTTTCCTAGTTTTCAACCTCATTGCAAGGTCAAACGGGCATTCGCTGCGCGCCGGACGCTACCGCGGCAACACTCTTAAGCAAAATTACACCCTTTTGCCGCACAACAATAATCGTCATCTGTCTTGTCATTTTTTGCTTTCTTTAACGCGCCGACCTCGGTACTTCCAAGTCACGAACGGCATGCTCGTTGTCAGCATCACAGAGCATTCTCGACAGAAAAGTAGCGACCACAGCGTTTTCAAGGAAGCGCTCAAAAAAATATTTACATCCTTTGGGGTGTATATCTTCCACACTCTTCAGCAAAATTACACCTATTTGCCACACAACGATAATCGTCATCCGTCTTGTCCGAATTTCCTTTCTTTAACGCGGCGAGCCCGGTACTTTCCAGTAACGAACGGCATGCGCGTTATCAGCATGACAGAGCATTCCCGACAGGAAAGTAGCGGGCACGGCGTTTTCAAGAAAAAAACAAAGTTATACCCTATGGGGTGTATCTCTGCCACACAACGATAATCGTCATCTGCCTTGCTTGCGTTTCCTTTCTTGAAAACGCCGCGCCCGCTACTTTCCTGTCGGGTATGCTATGTCACGCTGATAACGCGCATGTCGTTCGTTACTGGGAAGTGCCGGGCTCGCCGCGTTAAAGAAAGGAAATGCGGACAAGACAGATGAGGATTATCGTTGTGTGGCAAAAGGGCGTAATTTTGCTTAAGAGTGTACCAGCGCGCCAGACCAATTGGCCAGAGGCGCCGCGGACCTCACGGGCAGCTGGTGTTGAAAAGAGCACAGGCAACCCTGTCGCAGCGCCACAAGATGACAATGAATTGTATAGTGCCCTGTATCTGGTTTTTGAACGTCGCAATTGGAAATGACAAATAAAACTTCAGCGTACTAGAAGTTGCAGCTTGAGTGATATTGTGAACGAACGTTTGGAAAAACTCGGAAGAAATATTTTTTGTAACTTGTTTGGAAAGTACCTAGCGTATGTAATGCGGCCTTGACTGTTTGCCCGGATGATCTCGTTTTGTTCTCTCAACTTACCCGGATGTTCTCGTTTGAATGCCCGGATAACGGCTCTGGCTTATTCAAGGGAGCTAAAAGCATTCCATGCGTAATATCACGATCTTTTGAGGGCAACGAAATAGAGAAAAAGCCCGGCCTGTTTGTACAGGCTACATTAGATTGTAAGGAATAAAATGTACTCGTATGTGTCTGGAAAGAATTTGGAAAGATCATGTCCAGCAAACCTGAGCCGTAGACAGAGAGAGCGAGAGATAGAGCTTGTATTTGCCTAACCTCTGGAGTAAGAACACTGGACTTAGAGTAGATCATTAGAATATGAAAGGGAATATTCTACTAAAGAAACAGCGGCCTATAATATGGCGCGTTACTGTTGAAAACAGCATGATGCGCAATTAACCATGCATCTGTATTACACGTCGACAGAGCCCAGACTTTTCAACGTCATGTGGTGGCATATAAGTATTTAAGAACCTTGTAAGCTTATCGGTGCACCTTATGACATGAATGAGAACATTACATGTTCTTTTCATGTACAAAAGTAGGTGAAAACGCGGAACTATGTCTTCTTTATTTCCAGTTGAACGCACATATTTATAATAAACTACAAATAATACTTCATATTACCTTTTGCGCAAATGGCTTCTGTATCGGCAGCCCAGGAACAGATGCGGGGAGCGGCCAGTACTAAGCAATGCAAAATATGTAGTACCATTTCCACTTGAAGGCTTTGAACAAGGAGTCATACATCCTAGGTCGTCGCCATTCACTACATGTGTGGCTAAAGAATGGTGCTAGTTGGCCGGCACCGGTTTTGAGGCATTTGTCACCAAAATCACGGCGGAGTTACATTGGCACTCAGTGCAAAATTCTCCAAGAAATCCTTCATTATGCATTTCGGGAGAAAGCTACAGGGAACGCCATTGTACAGTGTCGTCCACTGTTAAAAAGAACACTCAAAGGTGTCGATCTCGCTTTGCTGGCGTCCTACCTGCAAATGGCTGCGGAGGCAATGGCAGTGCACTGCACATGTGTGTCGAAAGGAGTCAGAGCTACCAACCAAAGCTTATCTGCTGTAAATCTAGACGATTGCACTCTTGCGAGAGAGGAAAATCCGGACATACAGTGGACCGCTTTGTACTTCGGGGCACAGAGACAACGCAGAAACATCTGTATGCACGTGAATGCACAGAGTTAGTGAACTGCAACGAATTTTATTGGAGACAGACCAAGGCCTGCAGTGACATTCCTATCTCCAGTTTTTTTAATGAGAAGATTATTTCGTTTCGCTTCAGCTATCGTAGCTCTCATGCTGTCATCTCGTTTTCTCACTTCGCTATCGAAACCAAAGCCGGCTGACGTCTTTGAAGTTTCAGACGTAACTATTGCGTATGTGGTAGCCCGATTCCGATGCGTTCTGGTTTGCAATAGGTCCTGTTGGTACCTACCTCATTACTTGAAATGGTTTGAACGAGAAGACTGGCCGAAGTGCACAAGCGCGTCGATAGAGCTTACTTGAATAATGCCGGGATTCGCGGCAAATTTAGTTAGTTCTCGCCGTTGCCGCTGCAGGCTGAAGCGCCATGGACCATAGCAGTGCCACAGACCGCTAGTAGATGGCGGCAGCTCACAACAAAGCCTCGCTTTGAAGGAAATGACGTTGAGCACCCGGAAATTCGACAGGGCACTCGCGGTTCGCGATGGCCGTCGGCGGCCGTGTTCTACGTCTGTGAGCTCCGGAACAGGTGGGATTGTGAACAGTCTGTGCTCGTGAAACCCTGTGATTACCCGCTCCTGCGACGGCGGTCGCTGAGACCTGCGCGTGGGATATCTTGTTGACAGGTGAGCAAATTTTGAAGCGTCCCATCGCTGGTCTAAATCTCGGCCGAAAAGAAAATGTGTCTAAAAGCGTTGTGCGGTGGAGCCGTCATGTGCTTCCTCCGATAGAGCCTGCGGTGAAAAGGAAGCGGGTTGTAAAACGGCGTCGTTCGGCTTTTGTCAGTATGCCCCGCGTTGTTCTGCGAGCTTCCTGTCCATTTAGCTTCTACGCAATTAACGAGGTCTTCTGCACTCATTTAGGGCCATGCAACCTTTTTATCTATTTTTCCCTCTCCTTTTGGCACTGCTCTGGACCCGTTGTCTGAGCAGTAGCTCCAACCGGTGCGCTAGCGGGACGCTTATCGACACCGCCGAAGGCGCTATCTCTGAATGATTACCGCGTTATGGCCTGGCTTGTTTCTCTCAACGCCTGCAAGAATAGCCAGCAGTAGTTCGAGTGTAAAGGAAAGCTTTGTCCATAACGCGGCGAAGAAACCCCAATGAAGGTTTTGCATGAATCAGCAGCTTGACGCATCCTGTTCGATGAGAAACATAACGCGGCTCTCGCTTGACAAGTGAACCAGTGCGTTTCGCTCAGCCTTGAACCCCGTGAAAGCGGCGGCATATCTGGGAAGGGTGGACTGCCACGGGTAATAACTACGTACCGTCTCCGGCTACCTCGGTAATAGCCGCCTTTCGGAGAAGGTTCGAGAGGGCAGTTAACTTGGAGATCGTTTTTAGTAGCTATGAGGGCTATCGTGTCCGGCAACGCTATCTGGGTTCTGCGGTACCTCACGGCCATGCATCACTTTCTTGTACCCAGAGAACATTACACAGCACGCTGTACGTCTCTTGAAATCGCCTGGCACACGTCAATTCATAGAATAGATGGCAATAGATCATCTACTCCGAAACCAGCGAGTACAGCTATTCAGTACTTTCGTTTTCCATTTTTGCTCAGGTCTAATATGACCAGTACCTGTATTGATGCAGTTCGATTCGAAAACTTGTACGCTGGATATTTCGCCGCGAAGTTGCACGTTCGTTTCGTGCAGTTTCAGTTTCTATGCAGTACGTTATCATGCAAATGGCGTGATGCGTCACATGCTTCCGATGTCATGCGTCAAGTCATCGACTCGCCTCGTATTCATTGGTGACCGATATTCACCTATGTTCTTTCTTGTAAGCCTTCTCAGTGCGAGCTGTCTTATTGAAATAGCGGTGGTTTATCTGCGACATATCAGTGCCTCTTCGTAAATCTTGCTGGCCGCTTCGCCTTCCTTTGTTTCTTATCGTATTGCAATTAGGTATGTCGCAACAGTACAACGCAACGCAAACAAAGGCTGCAAGTGCGCTGCGTGCAAGAGCGAGTCTTGTGACCGAAGCCAGTGTCTTTTGCTGTCATCTGTCTAAGGCCGTACTGTTGCGTAATTGAGCACCAATTAGCGGGAAGAACGCGATGAACGATGTCTTCTGTACGTTCAATAATTTGACCCTATACTCTTCGATTTTTCTTTCTCATTGCCTCCTCTTTTGTTTTCGTTTTTCTCTTGCATAACCCGTGCTCAATCGATCCCGTTGTTATAGGCAGCGCAACTTGGCTGACATAATCTATCGGGATTGAGCAATGGGCGGCTAATTAGACTTTGTGTCAAGCCTTCAGTGCAGCAACTCAGCAATTAAGTTTTGTGCCATCAAGAAGGGTAAAAACATTGACATTTCTTTCTTTTTTGTCTTCACAGACATCGCTTGTTCGCACCTTCGCGGTTTTATATTAGGATTCTCCTCACAAGTTTGCTCTTAATGCGGGTAGCTGGAGTAGAGATAACTGATTTAGTAACAGGCTTTAAAGATTTTCAATACAAACTTTTCCTTTGCATCTTCGCAGTGTCTTAAAACTAGGTCACAAAAATGAGCGTTAACTTCAAAGCCGTAATATTTGTACGGATGTAGAGAAATTTGTTTACAGCGTAATAGGCGGGATTCAATGATTTTTAAATTAGGAGACCAACGAACGAACAAAAAATACGCGCTTCTACCGAGATTATCATTCAACAGTTCCGATGAGTTTTGAATATTCATAGACGCATGTGCGAACCTTATCTCCAGAAAAAAAAAATCTTTAGGATGGCGCGCTGACTACCTTGCGTCAATTTTTACCCACCGCTCAAATAATCAAACCATGGAGGCTAAATATCATCGGATCGTCGCAGGACGACGTAGCTGACCAAATCTTTCTTCGTGTCCATGGGGCTGTGGTTAATTACCGGGTGAATTTATTATGACATGGCAAGTTATTTTCCGCTCCTGACAGCTACTTTGTTTCTTCAGTAGAGCCACTGCAAACATATTTTCATTCATTCCTCTTCTATGGCATTTCAGCACGCCATCGTGTGAGCATACCCTCATGGGAAAACTACCAACGTGGGAGCTCGTACTACAGTCTTTTTGTTTATGATTATTATTTGTAGATTTACACACGAAAGCGTAATGCCATGAATCGGGTGCCTATTTAGAAGTCGCAGGATGATAGCAAATTGTACATTCAGCGCGAAGCTCGCGAGCTAGCGACGTGCCCAAGGACTTCTCCAGCGCTATACGGTGCAGGCTCACTGGCATTGCAGCATTTTGCCTGTTCACGTGGTGTCTTCTACAGGATACCCTTGTGGTTGTGTCACGAGCTTTTAGATAATGTCGTGAAGCCTTCGTGGTCATTATTTGCAGATTGGTAGCCCCTTGCGCTGATCGGTAGTTGTGTTTCTATAAGTTATTTTGGTCCGTGTACATCCTCTACTACATATATTTTACGGACGGCTCCTGTATTTCTGGAAGTCAATGCATTACGCACATGTCACTTGTTGCACGGAGCGAACTCATGGAAACTGGCTGCGGGGGTCTTACCGGGGTATTGTGTTTAGTGCGGACACTTCGTCCATCTGTGAGGAGAGCTGTCGGATTGCTGCTTAAGCCGTACTCGCAAGTGTCTGACCGTTACCAAAAACAAACAAATAAACAAGTAAGTAAAAAATAAATAAGATCCCGGAAACAACGAAGGAACTCCAGAGTTGCATACGAAAGTTGTCTGGTACCTCCGTACATTGGCTACCTCTTCACGCCCTTTGGCAACAAGGAACAGGTCGCATTCAGATTGCTTAGAATTACACCCGCAAATTTAACGCACTCTGCAGGTGAGTAGAGAGAGGGAGAAAAGCGACAGTATGACGTGTCCTTCCGCGCCTCTCCCGCCACTTGTTTGTGGCCTGTGTTGCTGCCTCTCGCAGTAGCAGTTGCCGACGGGCGGCAGCCGAAGAGCTTGATGGTCGCGCGTGTGCGCGAAAAACGTCCACCATCTGCGATTCGCAGCCATCGCGCGCGTCTGGATCGCAGGTTCGCTGTACCTGGCATACATGTAGTATAGTGCCTCCGGCGCTGAGTTGTTGGGGCGTCTGACGGCGCTGGACACGTCGTTTAGTTCTGGGCTGCCCTGGCGGCCAAGGCGGGGAATCCGGTTCGGAGAGAAAGTGACCTGGCGGTTGTGGTGCCGTGTTTCCCTCCCTACGTAAATGGAGGGTTGAGGGGGAGAGGGGGGAGTTGATCGCGGCCGACGTGGCCTTTCTTTGTACGAGGACGCCTACCCTCAACGCGCTCCCCCTTTCCCTTTCCCCCAGCACCTGCCGCGGCGTCACCGTCGTCGTCGTGGCCCCAAGGCTACTGACCTTCCACGTTAAAAGAGCGTCCGCCGCGCACGCGTGATTCGTAGACGACGTAATAGCGGACGAGGAGGCCCCGACGCAGGCAGCGCGCAACTGCCCCCCCCCCTTTCTCTCTCTCTCCTCGCGTCGAGGCGATGCTTTACCACGGGCCTCAGCGCTGCGGAAAGGGGACAGTGCCATGGCAGTGCCAGACGCCTTCCGAGTGCACCGACGTGCTGGATGAATTTGAATACTGTCGCGTTCCTTGGATTTGACTCGCGTATGCGGGTTATCACTTCGCGCTCGCGGTTGTCTGCGTGGTCAACCGCACGGATGCGTTGATTAAGCCGTTCCGGCCCCGTGTGAGCCACCGTTGAGGTGTGTGGCAAAGGAACTGTCGGCATTGCATTCATTTCGTGACGAATTGCTTCTCCGTCATTTGCCACGCGCCGTGTACCTACATTTGCACGAATCCGACGTAGTCGGTTCGAGTGGGCTTAGTCGGGTTGAAATGTGGTTGTTGGGATCTTGGAAGACGCCATCGAAATGCACCGAGGAAGCGCTTTGGGGGGAAGCGTCGCCGGTGCGGGTTGAGTCAGCTCTCTACAGTTCAGGTATCTACCGACAGGCTAGCCCGCTGTCTATCCTCTTCCATGCCTTATCAAGACAAAAATTGGCAATTTCGCCCCAAAGGCGAAGCACTGACTCCGATAGCAAGGTTTAGCGTTGCGGTTGAACTTTTCGGTCGTTGTTCCAACTACACGTGGGTCCGACTGAGGCGGACGTGATATACACGGGTACGTCACAACTTCTGGCACACTTAGAAGCTTTACCACAGGGCCTGTAATGACATCGAACAGGATCCACTACGAAGCCCGTAAAGAGCCGCGCCAATAAAATTATGTCACTTTCAGATTTGAGCTGTGACATTGTTTCGCACTTTTAATCTTTAATCGTCTGAGAACATTTAACTTAAAAAGGCATGATCTGCGAGTGTTACGTTCCGTGACGTTTGTTTGTGGGCTGCCATTCTAAAAAATGCTGAGGAATAATTTAGTCAGAAATGTAAAGACTCGGTATGAGCAATTTTCGGGATAGTATAGTCAATATAACTCGCATATGCAGCATGATAATAGCATATAGCATGGTATGACACATAGCATACATATACCGAAGTATGTGCAGAGCCTCAAGGCAACGACGACGGCCAAATTTCGCTTGGAGTGTCCACATAATAGCTATCGCAATAAAGACAGTGACAGGAAACCGCTTTGCCAAATTCATTTCGGTCATCCCGACTTCCGACTAGGTCCGCTCACATTCGTGGCCTCGCGTGAACGAGGCTGTTGGCCGTAGAAAGGCGTCGAATGGGGAAAAAAAAAAAGAAAGGTTGCAACTGTCGATTTTCCTTCCAGGTCCTGTTGCGTTTTGCTTGTCGCAGGGAGCGGATTTCAGTCGTTGTGGCGAGTTTTTCAGCGCCTTGCAATAATTATGCGAGCATAGGTGGAGACTGTGCTGCGCTCTCATTGTGGTGCAATATATTTCATTGTGGGCGGGGCTATTCCAGGTCGCACCGCGGTGCGCGTTGCTTTATTTCAGAGGTCGGCATTAATCATGCGTGCTTCGCGCAAGACCGAATCTATTTTTTAAAATTTACTTATTGTACATTTTTTTTTTACTGCGGCTTAATATAGGTGATACGAATGCCTTGTGATAACAGAATAGATATGTGTATGATCCGGAACGCTCTTGCGCTAATGTGCTTCCAGCCAGCATTTAACAAGAAGAAAAGAACTTCTTGCCGCCAGAGTGCCGCCCGCCATTCATATACCGTGTATATATAGACTCCATCAGTCAAGGAACACTTATTACTCGGCGACACAAAGAGTGTGACGGATTCCCCCCACTGGTGGTTTCCATGCATTTCTCTCCGAAATTACCTCATATATTCCGCACCCTTCTCATAAAGTATTTTTTTTTTTTATCTCGGCCTTAGGTACCCTTTTCTAAACGTCATTGAATATGATTTGAAAGAAAAAAACTTCGGTTCATTAGTTAAATTATATTGTCGCACCGATGAACAGGGCTTAGGAGAAAAAAAGGATTCATAATCGAAGATAAGTTTTGACCCCGTCGGGGGCGCCTACAAAAATCATCGAAATCTCGGTGCATTGTTAACTGATTTACACCCTTGATGGTTCTTAACGGTGCAAATCGGCCTACAACTGGCACCTATACGCCCTTAAGGGTGTATGAGTGTTATACTAAACAGAAGAAACGCCCGTTAGGGTGTAAATTGGTTTGTAGTGTACGCGGGTCTTTTTTTGCATTCTGCTTTCTGCAGCCCAGGGCGGAACCCACGAAGCCGTGCTTAGCAGCAGACTGGTTCATCAAGCCCGCACGCAAACGTATACGAAAACAAGCACGAGGAAGCGTTCCGCGCTTCAAAACCAGATGGGCGCCGACGAAAGCCGAGTCGACTGTAGTTGCAGCGCAGTAGGTCGGATCGTAAATTATTTTGAAGTCGCGGATGCTACAACTGCTGTTCGTAAATTCTCAGGTTTTATGAGACCTGCTTTGTTTTCCGCTTAGCTTATTACCCAGCTGACGCAGCTGCTGTATACGAGGCTGCGGAGAAACGCCTGACATTCGCGATGCCTGCATGTGTCAGCGCGCAGCGTTTAATGCGTTGCATGTAGGCTACCTCTCTTTAATGCTGCGAGCGGATTGCTTTCTTCATTTTTCTTTTTAGTATACTGCACATCACAGATAACGAACGATTGCTCACCTTTCCAGACGCATTTCTGTAAGACACAGGAATTACCTGCATAAGATTCACGTGTGTCCTTTGAAACAAACCCTGAGTTTTTCGCGGTGTAACCATCATATCGACATCCGCCTTCTGTTTTCCTGTTCAGCTTGTTCCAGATAACGTTGCACCATGCGTTTGTGGGTTCCTCTCCGCGTGTTCGTTGAAAGTAGAAGCAGCTGCGCGCATGCGCAGTAGCCGTAACGTGCATATGGAGCCAGAGCTTCTCGGCTGCTACTCTGGCCCTTTCAGCCAGTGTCTGCACTTTTGTACGCGCCACTTTCTTTTTTTTTTAGCTATAGCAGCTGCAGTGGTGGAAAAAGAGCGCGCGAAGGAGATATAAAACACGTACATGTATAACAAAAAGTAAATTGAGCCCCTTGCCTTACTAAATATTGCCTCGTTTCACCTCAGTGTGCTGAGCGGTGCTTCAGGCGACCCCTGTATATACTGAACTGTGTTTGACGGAGTGTAGCACGTTTCGTAAAGTGTGGCCCCGAAGCCAATAATAAAAATTGTGCACGTTCCTTCGACCCGTGGATTCTCTTTACGAGAAAATGCGACACGACTGACTGACTGACAACGTCGAGGGCTCGTTCATGTACCATCCACCCGCAGAGGTCGCACGACCAAGCTGTTCGCGACTGTTTTGGGTCAGTCGCGCTCAACTGCTTCATTTTTCAGTCGTGCGATCTGCGGTCGCAGAGCGTGTGCACCAATCAGATGTGCAGGAACGGGACCTCCGTATACGCTTGCACTGATTCTACGCGACGATCGCGTTACGACGGGCAGGTCGCGCTTGCCGGTGTTAACGTCCGTTGCCGCGATTCGCCTCTTGGTCGCCACTCGCGGTCAGTCGAGCGAGCCCTTTCGATCTCCGTGGCGAATGCGTCCTACATCGAAATTTAGTTGCTCTGTAATTACTATCTTGCTGTAGGGAATACGAAAATGAAGAGCTACCAGCTTCACTTCCACTTCATGGAATCCCGAGCGCATGATTTGGAATAAAGATGTCTATCTTTGACACATTTGTCAACAATCTACTATAATTTCGTGACTGAAGGGGCTATGCGCGCGATACAGCTGTATTCGATTTATCAGAAAGACTGATCTTTTTCGCGGAGTTTGTAACAGCTGGACATCCGACATCGTGCTCTTTTGCCTAATGTCAGCTGCATTGTGGAACATCTATACAGAAATATAGTGTAAAAGAAGGCGGGGGGTAGGGGGGGGAGGGGTGGATAAGAATGATGCCTCTTTGTTTCCGCGAGTCTTTCGGGTCGTGTATCGACTAAGTTACTCGTGAGCATATTACTCCAGTTGGCGTCGGAGAAATCGAGAACAAAGAATTCGCTTGGCGATTGTTCTCTGGCTTTGTCGCCTATTCGGAGCGATCGATCACGGGAACTGACTGATCGAAGGCGAATGAAGAAAAATTGACCGCCAGCTTTCCGCGTATAGAAACAATGCAAATTTGAGCACTTGGGAGCAAACTGACTACGGCGACCGCTTGTGTGTGTGTGTGTATGTGTGTGTGTGTGTGTGTGTGTGTTCGAAGGGCGAAGTTTCCTTGGTCCACCCTACCTTATAGGCGGAATTCGTATATGATTTATGGGAAAAAGAGTAATAAATATTGAATAACGGCGATTCCAACGTATAAAACTACCCAGTCTGCGATTCGCGCCTGAGCGGCCGCCGCTTCGGCCGACGGAGGTTGACAGCTGCAAGCGTTACAGCCTGTATGCACCGATGACTCACAGAATGGAACACCTTCGTTTTCCCTTGCGGTTGGATTTGACAGAATACATTAAGCACTTTGCATACGCGATCGAGAACGAATCTAACTATACGAATGTCATGTGTCCCGCGCACGAGTGTGCCGTGTTAATTGCGAGTGTTAACATGGGCGCACGTTCGGAAGCAATGTTGCGACGAGTTTTATTAAGCCGAAAGCCTTTGTAGGCTTATTTTTAGCAGACCTGACCGCCGGAGTGTCCGCCGTAGCGTCATCACGCCATATGAAGACATATTAAAGACAGAATGAAAAATGATTGATAGTGACAGTTAGTGAATGGTAACGTTAGACATTGGTAGAACTTAATAATGACTAGTAATGACTAATAATGACTACTAACGACAATGAATTGGCCAACATGTCTAACGTTGAATTGTAACGACTACAATTGATTAGAACTGACTAAAAATACTTAGTACTTACCAGTAATCACTAATAATGACTGAGACGACTTGTAATGACCATTAATGACTAATAATGACTCAAATGACTTGTAATGACTACTGATGACTGTGATATGACCATGTCTAACGACGGCTTGTAATTACCACAATTGATTAAAAATGACTAAATATGCTTACTAGCGAGCAGTAATGACTAATGATGACTTGTAATGACTAGAAATGACTACGAAACGACCAGTATGTCTAGCGACAACTTCTAACGACTACAATTCATTAGAAATGACTAAAATGCTTAGCATTGACTAGTAATGGCTAATAATGACTGAAATGAATACTAATGACTATGATATGAACATGTCTAACAACGGCTTGTAATGACCGCAATTGATTGAAAATGACTAAATGTGCTTAGTAGTGAGCAATAATGATTAAAAGAAAGAAGAGAAAGAGAAGAGGCAAAGAGAAAGAGGCAAATGATAAGGAGGATGAGTAGGCGTTCGCCGTTCACCTCTTACGAGATAGCTTAAGAGACCCTGAATTTTTTAACACCTCCGGGCGGAAGTTTTGTGTGTGTGTGTGTGTTTTCATACATACAGTATGCAATGTGTGCTATATATGTAGGTATCTTACATGTATGCGGGTATATACATGCATAATATATAACGAGCTTAGATACGGCCCCTGATATGAGGGTGACGAATTGAAGCGGAGGAAGTCTCTTCGCGCTCGTGCGCTGTTGTCGCGGGGACCCTCGTTGATAAGCACGCATGCACAAATTATAACATTTTCTGAGGACCTACAATCCTTAATGCATATGCAACAGTTACTTTCTCGGGGAAAACTCACACTGAACTATCAAAAAATAAAAAAAGACCACGCCACTCTATGGTGTTAACTATACATATATAGCGCCCGACTAGTTTCCATGTATGAGCGTTACTGTTAGAATGTGTCTAGATATTCGAACTTTATAGGTAATATAATGCGGGATTAAAAAAAAAAAAGAAACAAGAGGTCTTGCTATGGTAACGGCAAGAGGAGTTAAGTATTCAGAAAATTGGTCTTCTCCTTTTCCAATTATGCCGCTTCCGCGCGCTGCTCTTGCTTCTTTCAATGCTCCGACGTTCACGACGTGTCATTTCGGGGCCGCGCTTCTCGACCAAACTTCTCGTGACCCTTAGAAGAAAAGCGGCAGCAATCTTTCATACACTGCCTCACGGCACTTCGTGTCGCAACCATCGATGGCGCGTCCGGATTATGCCGAAATTTTTGCGCCCGTCGCATCCTCTCCGACCGTCACCTTCTCTCTCGAGACGCACACGTCGCAGCGCGCGTTACAAGTCGCCGGCGGCGTATGCAAATTCACGGACGACGTACACTGCGTCATGTATAATTAGTGCGTCGTAGCGTGTCTAGTGGGGCATCTGCAAGTCTTTACAGAAGCTCTCTCTCTCTCTCTCTCTCTCTCTCTCTCTCTCTATATATATATATATATATATATATATATATATATATATATATATATATATATATATATATATATATATATTCATGCGCGGTGTTTTACGCCGTCACGTGCGGCGAGAAATGACGACGAGCAACCATGAGAAAGCGAGGATGGTGTACCTGCTCACCCCATCATTAGGAGCGAGTATCAGTGCCTTTGGCCCTACGGCGGAAGAGTCAGACGGAACCGAAAAGAAGAGAAAGAGTAAATTACACACGTTGGCAGGAGAAACAGGTTGGCTGGCTTCTGCCGCCCGTGTATTATACGAACGTCTCTCTCTTTGGCGGGAGTATGTGGTGCTTGTGTATATGTGCGCGAGCTTACGGTGAAAATTGCGCATTCCTGTGACGAGTTGCGAAACATTCGCATGTCGTGGCGCTGTTCGGCAGCCGCTTGACGTTCGAGGTCGCCAGTTTTCGATGGACGGGTGCGGCTGCCCTGTGTAGCACGTTCATTGCTGCAGGACTTCTTTTTTTTTTTTTAAGTGTCGCTTCATTTCTATCATGACCCACCGGTGGGCCAGAACTTGCCATGCTCCTCCGGTGTTGTCGTGACCCCCCGGTAATTCACCAGGGGGTTGTGCTTTCCCTTGAAACTTTCTCGAGGTGGAGAGAGATGGCGCCACAATGCGCCAGATCCACATCTACGAGAATTTATCCTCTCTTTTGATTTGTATCGTTGGTGTCGCTTGTGCACTGCAGAAAAGCCCGGCACAGCCGCCCAGCCGTGACCCGCCGATGGCCAGACCGCAGTGAACGTGCCGAATGGAGTGAGGCGGAACGCGAAAACGCTCGATTATCTGCGCTGCAATGTGCTTGCTTAGACTATGCGTTGCAGGTGTTTGCAGTTCAATTATACGTCACTCAAGTCTTGAAGACAGTGTTACGAACGAACACGAGGGAGCAGGTGACGCAGACGTTGTTCTGTCATCTGTCATTTACTAAACGCTGGCTTATTTTGCGCCCTTTCCAAAGAGGAACTATGACCGATCGAAATGGATCCGGAGCTGTCGCGAATATTGCAGGCTAGTTACTGCGCTGCACGTTATCCAATATTTTCAACCTCCCCTTCCAATAAGAACCCCCTCCTTATACGAAACACCTGGGTGTCGTTTCGTGGGGGTGTTGTGCTCTTCTCTGGTGTGCGTGACGTCGCTGGTTCGGCTCCCTGTCACGGCAATCGTGTGCGCATGGAATGAAACGTCGGGGAACCCCTGCTGGTCGAAATACTCAGAACCCTCCGCCATATATATGCCGCGTCTCCCAAAGTGCGCAAGCGCCGTGTGGCTGTGAGACCTAAAACAGTCGTCATATTTGAGTGCGACGCGAATTTGGCTCGCCTGAAGCGTAAGTTTTAATATTATTCTTCGCTGGGTGTCAACGGGAAAGTGTATCCCCGTGCAAGAGATTATTTTCCTGCGCCAGGAATGCGACGCCGTGAATATTGTTGCCTGAGGGGTTCACCGTTAATTCGTGCACGTCTCTGTTCGAGTGAAACTGCAGGTTTGTTCTCTGAAGAGCTCAGTAGCGTAATGAGGGAAACACGGCGATTTGCGTCCCTCTGTTTACTCGGATGGCTTCGGTTTACCCAGCTCGGAATCATACGACGTGCACGGACATACAATTTGTGGTGTTCGCGCGGATAGCGAGCGCCTAGAATGGCATCTCTAAGCGTGCACCAGAGAAAGCTCGCGGCGGTATATCGGCAGCGAGAATAACTCTTAACAGTAAGCAGGAACTTGGCAAGCATAAATGCGAGTGCGAATACCGTTGGGACGGAAGTATTCCCAGACCGGTGCTCATGCGTCTGACTGGCCCTCGTTAAAGGGGTTGCTGACGTGACATCTTCGAGTATTCATGGTCACGACGCAGTATCCTCCTGGGAAACGAAACCAAAACCGGCTGTGGCGATAACCTGAAATTAATTTATTTACGGCGCTCCGAGGCTTGTCACTATTCTTCCTGCAGTTTAAACGCCTAGAACGCTCATTTAACGCAAAAAATATAGAGTTGTCGAAAATAGCATGTCGGTATCCCGCCAACAACCACCGAAGCTGTCACATGCCCTCAGTTTGAGAGTGACCGGTGCGCAGTTCGTCCGCATACCTGCGACTGTCCCGCAGCTCGCGCCTCGGAAACTCCGCACTGCTTACACGAGTAACGTCGACTGCGAGGTCGTTCGCTCCTGTGTGTGATTTAAATGGACAGTACAGGAGGAGAATAAGTTGCTGCGCTGTATTGGTGAATTACGCAAAAAAAAAAAACGCCCTTACCGCTAGAGCCAGAAAAAGGGTGCAAAGTCGAATGGCGACGTCGCTTCGACGTTCCCACACCAGCGCGCTGTGACGTCATGGATTTAGACGTAGTCCTCACGGTCGGACCTGCAGGTAATTTTTCTACTCTATGCATGGTATTTTAACCGAGCCAAACACGGAACTTAGCAAGTTTAGAGGCCATTTGCTGCGTCTCATTCGCACAAATAAATAAAAACAAAAACCCTGTGTAGTTCGTGACGTCACACTGACGTACAGATGCAGCGCCTTCCACGAGGGAAAGGAGGAAAAGAGAGAAAAAAAAACGCTTTCACCATCATTTCTTTTTCTCTAGTAATCAACCTATTACCACGAGCTGAACGAATGTCCTGAAAAAAAGAAAAACTAATAACTTTCGTTAAAGTTAAATTAATTTATTGCTTACATTTACTGTCCATTTAAACGGATGTCAGCTGCTGAGTTACAGTGCCGTAACAAGCCTGTGGAGGTATTGAAAAATAATAACGATAAAGGGGGGAAAGGGGGACGAGAGGGAGTACGTATGCTCATCTTTGTTCTCCTTTTCCTGCTACCGGGCATTAAATGCGCACAGCTGCTCGCGGCTAAACTGTCTTCCGTCGGCAGGTTTCGTATAGTGCCGTGCGTATCGTGCTCAATTACGAGCTAAGCTTTGAAACCGGAAGCGCGTGCGCAGGCTTGCCTGCCGCGCTTGATTTGACGTCTCTGTCACACTTCGCGCCCGTCTGCGAGCGGTTTCCGCCGTCTGTTCTGAGCTGCCACTGTTTTACGCCCACTCATTCGTCAGCTCTTGTCACTTGCTCGTTTTGTCGCCCGCCGTCGAGTGAAGCTTTGACAGAGGCATCCCTCGTGATTGATAGTCGGTCTGTGTGTAGTTCTGTGCACCGCTTGCTCGCTCCCTCCGCTCCAGGATTTGCGGCGACGAATTGCGCGGATTGGATGGGTGAATATTAGAAAGCAGCGCAATGCTCTTCGGGATCGGGGTGGTGGCGAATGCGGCCCTGGGGTCGTTGACCTTTATTCTGCGTTTAGCCTGCGCGTTATTGTAGACCTTATTCTAGCCTCTGTTCCGCGCTTACTCTCGCCCCTTGAGATACACGGTTTCCTGAAAAAAAAAAAAAACCATCGAACCTGATAGAAATGTATTGTGCTCATAATTTATTCTTTATGTTCCCCACCTTTGTTTTTCTTTCGCCACCAATAGTCCAGCCGCCTTTTAATATTATTCACCTGAATTTTATTAACATTGCCTCTATTATCTTTAAAGCCCAATGCCCCTAATGAAGTGCTACTGCGCCCTCTGGACCTTGGATGGATACTGCGAAACGCTAATATGCCCAGTGGTTTACGCACCGTTTCGACACACACACACACACGCGCACACACACACACACACACACACACACACACACACACACACACACACACACACACACACACACACACACACACACACACACACACACACACACATATATATATATATATATATATATATATATATATATATATATATATATATATATATATATATATATATATATTCTTCGTCGGTAATTTTTTTTATGTGACATCGTTTTAATTCTCAGCCTTGCTGATCACCCTTCGAACTGTATTGTGAACTGTCCTTTGACTTGCCGTACTACGGTTGTTTTGATTTCACTCTTCACAGCTTAATGGGCACTCGATATGCTCTGCTGAGACCCCCTGGAAAGTTACACGCCGCATTACCTGCAATCGTGTTCGAAATTAACTGGAAAGCTCGATTACGTAATACATTTATTCGCGATGTAAATTTATATGCTTGCGGATGTGGTTTAATCATATTCTTGCCGGCAGTTGTCTCGAATGTTGAGGCCAGCTTGATTCGTACAGTTGAATCGTCGCAAATAACGTAAAGCATACGTGAAGTGGGTTATTGAACACCGCTGTATGACACGGAAATACAGGACGTAGCATCGGTGTGCCAAAATATATCTTGATCCCCGTGTTTACGCGAAGAAAAACGGCTTTTACATGAAGAGACAGGGGAAAAAAACAACCGACGATTCCGATACTCCCTAATGCAAAATTTGAGCGTAGCTGCATACGTGTTTTCATTTCGCGATATATTGAGGCATCGCACCGATCACTGCACCGACTGGCAGAGCCACGACGCGCGGCGCCATATATATAGACCTCCGTGATATAGACCGGCCACACAGTTGCCGTTTTCAAGCTTATGCAATCGTAATATTTACCGGGAAACGCTTACGGTGACGCTACGCGCGAAGGTGAGCTTTCTGGTTTTTTTTTCTTCTTTCCCTCGCACGGGCGGTGCCGCGGATGCGTGGACGTGAGCGCCGTCTGGTGGTGCCTCAAGGTCGCTTCCTACGCTTTCCTCCTCATGCTTCCGCTGCACCCTGCTCTAAAGCCCCTTAAACTTCGTAAAGTAGCGCCACGCTTTGAAGAATGCCGCCTCTCCTCGCGCGCGCTGGCCGGCGCCGCGTCGCTATTGAACTAATAGCATCACGTGGGCCCTCGCGCCGTGCTTCAGCGCCATTTTCGCTCGAGAAGCGTCTACGGAGTGGCGAGGAGCGCACGTTGGCGCCATTGTTACGCGCGAGCGGTGTAGGCGGCGCCACGGTCGAAGAAGGAGCGTGAAAGAAAGGAGAACGAGGAGTGAAGGCGGAAGAGGAGAGTGTCGCTCCTTTACGAAGTTTAAGGGGTTTTTCCCTGCTCCTCCGCTTTCCTCCTCGCGCTCTCTCCGCTCTCGCTGTATTTCATCCCCGCTCCGCGTTCGCTCTTGCATCTTTCGCTGTGCTCGTTCGCTCGGTTACGCCGACGCTCAACTCAGGAATGGGTGCCTAAGAGCTGCGCTCTAAAAAAAATATGGTTACTCTGTGCACGTGTACACGCGGAGATTCTGCTTCCAGCAACTATCCATGGTATATAAAACAACCTTTCGTATATGCAACGTCCCAGTGCAGGTAATTGAATAACCGATTCTAAAAAGCGATTACGTCCCTGGCCTGTCTTCGGGTCTAAGGAGAACATATATATTACAGCTCGGTGAGAAAAAAGAAGTTCTTGCGCCCGTTGCGATGGATGTGTGTATAAGCAACTGCCGGGATGTCATAAACCGCGGTGCGGCGTTAATGCGCGCGCTTCTCGGCGTCAAAGGGAACACACGTGCAGCGCGTGGCAGCCGATATTTCGCGCTCCTCGCACCGTTTTGTGTGACATTACAGGAAGGTGCGCGTAAAACACGATGAGCGAGGAAACGCCCCCCCCCCCCCCTCACCGAAGGCGCATTGTAGGCAGAGCTGTGCACAATATAGGCAGCCGCTGTTAAGAACGGCCAGCTGCAGTGCAAGTTTTGCCAACCAGTTGCCACTGTAGAGGCAACATTCCGGGAGCGTCGCCGCACACCTCTAGTCACGGCGTCACTAAGTCGACTGTGTGTGAACAACAACACGTGCGTCCTCGACTCTTCGTCGCTGGAGCCGAGTTTGACGAAGTCGCCATTGTAACTAAACGGGCTCGGTGGACCAACTATTGTTACTGAGCCGCGGGAACATCTACTGACACCCCACCCCACGCGCCGACCAAAATGCCAGACAATGGGCGGCCGGCGAGCGCTCTGCAGTTCGGGGAATAAATGCTCCTACGGTGCCTGGTCAACTCGCCTACGGTGCTTGGACGGCCGTTTCCGTCACCTGGGTATCGGGGTAGGACCGAGTGTTTAAAAACCGCTGTTGTGCGGCTGCTCAGGACACTCTCTCAAGCAGTCATGTTAGACTGATGTACTTTCTCAAACAGTCAGTCATGTTAGACTGATGTTGAATTCCAATGGTAGATCGCGAGCGCTCGGCCGGATCACGAACGGAGCGCGTCGCTCCGACTGAGATCGCTCTCATCTGCTCGCACCATATCTGCGAATGGAACGCGTGCGCTCCCGCGGGAGCACTTAGTACAGGAAAATCATGTGAGAGGGCGCTAGAATAGAGAGAGGAACAAGCGCTTGGAAGCGCAACCCACCACCCCATTTCACTGTGCGTGTCAGAAGAATCATCACTCGACTTGGAAATTGTACTGTGTGAGTCGGAGCTGTCTTGGAGCGCGAACAAAATCGCACGGCGCGAAGCGTCGTCCACGTTTCCAGTGTCCGCGACCGGAAACAGGCGACCGTGACAGGAAGCAGAGGCGGGTGAAGGAAATACGTCACGAGGATTTCCGGTCAAATCTGCCGATTTCGGCGGAGCAAATATTTTTGCTCCACGGAGCAATCCGGGATCAGCGGCTGGTCTCAATCTGCCATTGGAACACACAGCTCACGCTCCCATTCTGCCATTGGAACAGGATTGCTCCATACAGAGCAGAAAAACTTGATCTGGATCTGCCATTGGAATTCAACATGATATAAATACTGTAAATAAACCCATATTCCTCGTTCTCGATGAGAAGCAGTCCTTCCCTTCATCAACGTCCTCAGCGTGGATAAGTTGGACGACGGCATGGGCCAGCTACCTTCTAATTCATGCCCGACTCCAATCTTGACGACGGATCACGAGCGATGGGATTGAACCCCCAATCATAACACCATCTGTTGAACTGCAAGATATGATGAGCGGTAGTGCGCTTATATGGAATAGGGGCAAAGTCTTTGTGGGCGGTTTTGTGTCGCTGGTTTCACTACATTTAGGTCTATAGCTCCAGCGCTTATATTTTTACAGCAAATACCTTTCCTTGGCTCTCTCGCCCGTTTTGTTTGAAGTTTTACCGCCGTCACAAAGGCGCCGATCAAAAGGGCGTGCGTGTTCGTCGCCGAACGCCAACTTTTACAGCTCTTTGGGAGTCACGTGGCGTCTACCTGCACTACCACCACAGATGTGCTGGTTAACGGCTCCCTTCTCCGCTGAATTACGCAATGCAACAACAAACGCTGCCGAAATAAAACCGCGCTGCAACAAATATATGCGCCTGCAACAAATGTCTGCCGTCTCTGTAGGCTGTTTCACATGGCGCGATTTTCACTCGGCGACACAGCGATATATATATATATATATTAGTACACACACACATAATCCGCTCAATAGGCATGTCGAAGTCGTGCTATACATAGCATAGATGTGTACCGCAATAACGGGGAACATAGATGCATTCAGCAGAGGCTGTGGCGGCATCTTGTGAGGATGTGTTTAACCAAAAGCACGGACGATCTTTACTGCAACAACGTACTATATTTCACTTACATCGATAGTGTAAACGTGTCAGCAACGACATGATCATGGCAGTTAGTTTTAGAGCGCAGCTCTTTGGCGCCCGTTCCTGCGTTTGGCGTCGCCGTTGTGCATCGCCGTAAGAAAGATCATCATCCGCGCGTTGCTCTAGCTGCGCGCGCTCCCACTGCAATCTCGCGTGCGCGCGGCGCGACTCTTGCTCTCCCCTTGTCCTCCAAAGGCTGATCAAGTGCTCTCGCCTATCGTCTCTCCTCCGCGTAGCGCCCTTGCGGTGACTCTCGCCGCTACCATCCACTCCGCCCTCGCCGTCCCTTCTCGTGCTGTCGCGGCACTGCCGCGGTGCCACCGGCGGGCGCTCCTTGCCCCCTCGCGCGTGATCCACGGCTCTACGTCCCCGCGACGCGTGGCTGTACGGCTCTCAGCCGTGTTTCTCGCTTCCCCGTTTGCTGGGCGCGTTCCTCTGTGGCATTTGTCGCCTCTGGCAGTGCTTGCGCCTGGCTGTCCTTCTCCCGTCTCCACGCTTGCCCTATACCTCTCTCCGCCCAAATGTGTGGCACGCGCGGAACCACGTTTGGAGGACCGAAATAAGGGGACCCGAGTGCCGTTGCGGTGACTCGAAAGACAGGTTTCGCCCCCTTCAACTTCCCACCCCAACCTTGTGCGGCCACATTGAGGCCTATCTGTGAGTGAATGTTGTAAGATTTAGAGGATGATCTCGCCGCTGCCACCAGTGGAAGGGGTTGTCGGTCGTAGAGAGAAACTTGGGAAGAACTAGGCGTACAGGGTTTATTTACAGTATTTATATTTTAAACAAGAGATACATTTACACAGTCTAGCGTGACTCCCAAATGGAGCCCGCAAGACGAAGCATAGAGCAAACGAGCACGCAGCTCACGAGTACGATCACAGAGCACGATGACAAGCACACCCCAGCAGCCGACAAATAGCCGCTTATAAACACTCCGTTCTCCCTAGATCCCTAGGTGAGAGAACCATACGACGTCATCGTCAACGCAGTCGACCCTCCGGTTGTCCATTATCTTGAGTCCTGAAAGGCGCGTCGGTTCCCCGAGCTGGCCCCCGCAGCGCGGCTGCCGGTTGCCCATTGTCTTGCGCCTCTAAATTCCAGAGCTGCCTTTCTCCTGTAGTCGCCACGAGTGTCAGCAGACTGTGACGAATCCTGGAGCCCCCGTACCGCAAAGCACCCTTTTGTTAGGGAAGCTCTTCTTGCTGCCGAGAGACCATGAAGATCCGGCAAATCAACCAACAATACGTTGGGTGCCAAACGTGACCCGCCCTGCTGTCGTCACCGATTCTCCGAACAAGACGCATGGTGGATTAGCGCTGTCGTCCTCGCCGGTTCTCCGAAGAGCGCCAGCACCGCGGATCGATCGAAGCACGTGCAGCGGGCTGAAATAGCTTTGCATAGCAGTATCCCTGGAGGCCGATACTAACAATGTGTGTGTGACCTCTACTCAATACCCCTGTTCTCCACCCGTTTCCTCATCATCCCAACTCAGAAGAAACATTAAATAATAATTGCTAATCTCCCCCCCCCTTTCCGCGGCAGCGACCCTCGGTAAGATGGCGCGTCGCCGGTGCGCCGGCTCGATAACGGCGGATCGCGGTGTGTGCTGCCCAATCCAAAACGTAGAACCGCCTCCGTTCGGCACTACGTGTTCTGTATGCGGTTGCCTGTTGTTGAAATAAGGCAGCAGCTGCGCTCAAAGATTGCATTACCAAGAAGCGTACGCAATCGTCGGCCAATTTTGCCGGTTCTCGTTTTTTTTTCCCTTTTTCTTTCGCGAAAATTCATCATGCTCATTTCTAATGCAAGTTATTGGTTGATATGACTTCTCAAGATGCCGCTGCCAGTGAGATGACTGTTCTTTTGTGTTTTAATTCCACAATTCTGGCATTTTCCCATTAGTTGGTCTTCGTTTCATTAAAGCTGCCTGTGTGGAAGCGCTGAAGCGTTATGCAAGTACATTTTAGTCTGTATAGGAGCGGGATGGTGCTTCTATTAATCCCCGGAAGTTGAGTATCTGGAGGCACATCTAATAGGCTTAATTTCGCGGCGCACGAAATGGCGAGCGAAGGGAACGAGCAAAACGCATTAGAAGGAATGAGTGGTGGTAGTGGGGAGCATTATGAGGAAGAACACGTAATCAAAACGTAGTTGCTCTGTGCTTCCGCGTGTATCCTAATCCGAAACGGGGGCTGATGTTGTCACTGTTTGGTTTCGACCCACTCGCTGGTGTGTAACACTTACACAAGCCGCATTTTCCGAAAAGCGACCTTGTTTACAGTGAGGGAGCCGGTTCGGAGTCCAAGGCAAATCTGGTGCCTCCGCGTCATCGGTTCGCCACGCGGCGAAACGGCCGCGTATAAACAGAAACGCCGCGGTTGCTTCGTTATCGCCCTTTCGAGTCGACCAGTTCTGAGCACGCGTACGACGAAATTATCGCTTAAACCCCGAGGCACTTCCACCGCGCTGGGAAACGCGTCATTCTTTCTTCGCCCAAATGTGTGGCACGCGCGGAACCCCGTCCGTAGGACCGAAATAAGGGGACCCGTTATAAAACAAGGCCGCACGCAACGGATCTGGTCTGGTCGCATGTTTGGACACGCGATAACGCGTTAACGCTAGCTCTTGTTGGGTGGGCTCTTAGCGTCTTCGTTGTTCACCGCGAAAGGGTTAAAACGCCTCATCGACGACGCGAGTGCGATCGATTTCGATGCTCTTATATAGGTGGGTAATGGCGTCGCGTGGTGTTTGTCTGCATGCCTGCTGCATGCCTACTGCACAGCTTTCGCAGTCCAGTTGTTTGCCTCCGCCCCCCCCCTCCCTCCTTCTGTTGCCGCTTCCTTCCTTTCGAGCTGCGGTGCTTAATTTCCTGCTTATAGCGTCTTTATCTCCGCGGCGTGAGCGCGCAACTTGGCTTTAGTGCACCCGCATTTCTGGCTGTTCTCGCCGCCGCATTCTCTCCGGTGTACAGCCTCGTTCTCGTCGGTGAGGTCATAGAACGCCCCGCCGTGTACCCGCTGCTTGTGCCAGGAGGCGGACGCGCGACGAGAAGTGTATATTGCTATGCGCACGCACGGCTGCGTCTGCCCGCTGCTGCAGCCGCGACGCGTGGTGGAAACGACCTTGCGGGAGATCTTCCTGCCCATCTCCCCCTTGTTTCACTTGGCCTCAGGCGAGCGTTTTCTTTTTTCCTCGAGGCCGGTTCGTTTATTTATTTATTTTCCTGCCTCCCCTTCTTGCTTCTTTTCTCTTCGCGCAGGCTTTTGACGTGCGGGCGACTTCCTTCCGCACGCTGGGAAGGATGCCTTTCGGTCGTGACGTCCGCGTTTCGTATGCATGCACGTGCCAGTTCCTGTTACCGCACTCTTTCTTGTCTTTCGCGGTCCGCGTACGGCTGGTCACCAGTTCTGTGCAGTGTAGCAGGATAGCCGGGAGGAATTTGCGCTTATTTGCCGCAGTGTGTTGAGATCGGGAGTTAGCGCGGGCGCCCTGTTCGCAGAGGCGCTGCACGTCAAACGCGTGCTATATAAGGAAGTGACGCACCGGGTGTCGACCGCCGCCGACTCCGCGTGTACATGTAGCCGCCACCGCATCTACTATACATCCGGGAGCGCTGTACGTAGGCATACAAAGCGCAACGCGGAGCACGTAAACACGCGCGCACCCTGCATACTTGCGCATATATACAGACGGGCCGACGTGTGCTCGAGAAGCGTGGCGCAATGGAAAAGTTGAAACCCCGCAGGTGAAGCCTTTCTCGCTTATGCTTCACCGCTACATACTGCACCTTTGAATTTTCTTATTGCCGCAGGCGCGTTCCATACTATAGTGTGTTGCACTGAGAGCAACGTCCGTCTGTGAGTGTTGACGCCTTGTAGCCCAGGCACTTTTCAATCGGTCTGGGGCGGCCTCCTGGTAACTCACTCACTCACTCACTCACTCACTCACTCACTCACTCACTCACTCACTCACTCACTCACTCACTCACTCACTCACTCACTCACTCACTCACTCACTCACTCACTCACTCACTCACTCACTCACTCACTCACTCACTCACTCACTCACTCACTCACTCACTCACTCACTCACTCACTCACTCACTCACTCAAAGCCGTGTATTTTTTCTTTATTCGCCGGTAAATGCTGCCATTAATATATGAGTTCGTGTTTTGAAAGCGTGGCGCCTTATTTATGTCTTGCTCATTACGCAAGGCTCTTTCATCTTAAAGGAAACAGAAGAACGCCGCCTTGCGCCGCCTGTGCGCAAGCTCTCCCCACTAATTTCTATCAGCAGTCCATTACCTCAGTATCGGAAAAGAGTTGAGCGAACGTAACAATTTTGTGGAAGACCTGCATTAATTTTTATTTCAGTGAGCGGAGAAATTTATTTTTTTTGCTATTTTACAGCGTTACTGCAACGTTCCATTGCATTGCATCGTTGCAACGATGCATTTGTAGATCTCTGTGCTATATATTTGGTCAGTATTGAGAGCATTATGTTGTGTGTTTTCCACTCTTATGTCCCTTTGTGTGGTAATTTGTATGTTTCTCTAAATCTATGTATTGTATACATATACCTGAATTGTATAGCACGAAGCTAGAAAGGCTGCGACGAATCCCAAACTAGGACGAATTTTTTCTTCGACTGCGAAGCTTTCTTTCTGAGAAACCATTAAGGGTTTTCTTTGTAGCTTCGCACTACATCATCATCATCAGCAGCAGCAGCATCATCATGATCCTTTATGTCCCCTGCAGGAGGAAGGCCTCTCCCTGCGATTTACAATTACACCTTTCCTTCGTTAGGGCCAATGAATTGGGCAGGCAGTGTGTGTAAATAGATTAATAAAGCAGCTCATTGTTGTGCGACAGCCCTGTCTCCGGATCACTTTCGCGACCAAGCTCGCGGAGAGGCTTGCAGTGTCAAAGACTGCGCTGAGGCTCCGACTTGATTCCCAGAGCAACTTGGCGTCACCAGCCGCTTCCGTTTCACGGAAAATACGCGCTCCACGCTTTCCCTTCCTCTCTGAAGGGGGTGGAGGGGGGCTCACTTGGCAGGTGCCTCCTAAACCGCGTGCGTGAATCGGCCGGTCTGACTATAACCACACGGGTTCGGTTGAAGGCCCCGCCACTGTTCTGATGCAGAGGCGCCGGGGGAAAACTCATTTGCGTGCCGCAGCAAATCGTTGCGAACCGTCCGGCCTTTCACCACTTGAGTTGGCCGCCGCGCGCTTAATTTACTCGCACGCGTTTTCGACGAACGCAGCGCGAAGAAAGGATATTCGCTGAAGGAATGTCCAAAGCTACCTTTGTGTTCGATGGTCTTACGTATTCGGGAGGCGTCGTCAACAAAATGATGGGAGTCGAGACGAATGGTCGAGCTCAGGTTGAGACGTACAGTCCTGTTTCTGCATATACGTTTTCTGATTAAGACGGGGCTTTAACTCCTATCGAAAAAAAGAAAGGTAAACATTCGTTAAGTGCTAAACCCCAATTGTTGAATTTTTAAAGTTCGCGCTTTTCGAAGTGCATTAAAATAGGGCACGCACTCGACTCAGTGCCGCAGCGGCCATAAATTTTTTAAAACATATATGTATGTTAAAGACGCATCGAGAGGTCCACTATTAAACCAGGAGGCCTCCGCTTCGCCCCGTCACTCGTGGCTCGCACGCAGCTCGAGAACTACGGAAATGCGAGAGGAAAAGCTGCCGCCAAGTCACGAAACGCATGATAACGTTGAGGTATTGGGGTACACCGTGTCGTAGCGCTCCATTCCTTGAGCGGGAGTTTCAAAAGCGCGTAATATTGCTAAACAAGCACTTGCTGAGGACCTAATTAGTGATTCACTTGACAGAAGTAAAGCGGTGTGTGTTTGTGGAGGGGGGGGAGGGGGCGCACGCTTCCGCGCTTGCTTGACAATACATCGACTCAGCTCTGCGGAAGCCTGCAAGGTGGAGAAAAAGTACAGTGGAGGAAAAATTAAGTAAGTGGAGAAAAAAATTGTCATCCACCTGAATTGTATAGCACGAAGCTACAAAGGCTACGACGAATCCCAAACTAGGACGAATTTTTTCTTCGACTGCGAAGCTTTCTTTCTGAGAAACCATTAAGGGTTTTCTTTGTAGCTTCGCACTACATCATCATCATCAGCAGCAGCAGCATCATCATGATCCTTTATGTCCCCTGCAGGAGGAAGGCCTCTCCCTGCGATTTACAATTACACCTTTCCTTCGTTAGGGCCAATGAATTGGGCAGGCAGTGTGTGTAAATAGATTAATAAAGCAGCTCATTGTTGTGCGACAGCCCTGTCTCCGGATCACTTTCGCGACCAAGCTCGCGGAGAGGCTTGCAGTGTCAAAGACTGCGCTGAGGCTCCGACTTGATTCCCAGAGCAACTTGGCGTCACCAGCCGCTTCCGTTTCACGGAAAATACGCGCTCCACGCTTTCCCTTCCTCTCTGAAGGGGGTGGAGGGGGGCTCACTTGGCAGGTGCCTCCTAAACCGCGTGCGTGAATCGGCCGGTCTGACTATAACCACACGGGTTCGGTTGAAGGCCCCGCCACTGTTCTGATGCAGAGGCGCCGGGGGAAAACTCATTTGCGTGCCGCAGCAAATCGTTGCGAACCGTCCGGCCTTTCACCACTTGAGTTGGCCGCCGCGCGCTTAATTTACTCGCACGCGTTTTCGACGAACGCAGCGCGAAGAAAGGATATTCGCTGAAGGAATGTCCAAAGCTACCTTTGTGTTCGATGGTCTTACGTATTCGGGAGGCGTCGTCAACAAAATGATGGGAGTCGAGACGAATGGTCGAGCTCAGGTTGAGACGTACAGTCCTGTTTCTGCATATACGTTTTCTGATTAAGACGGGGCTTTAACTCCTATCGAAAAAAAGAAAGGTAAACATTCGTTAAGTGCTAAACCCCAATTGTTGAATTTTTAAAGTTCGCGCTTTTCGAAGTGCATTAAAATAGGGCACGCACTCGACTCAGTGCCGCAGCGGCCATAAATTTTTTAAAACATATATGTATGTTAAAGACGCATCGAGAGGTCCACTATTAAACCAGGAGGCCTCCGCTTCGCCCCGTCACTCGTGGCTCGCACGCAGCTCGAGAACTACGGAAATGCGAGAGGAAAAGCTGCCGCCAAGTCACGAAACGCATGATAACGTTGAGGTATTGGGGTACACCGTGTCGTAGCGCTCCATTCCTTGAGCGGGAGTTTCAAAAGCGCGTAATATTGCTAAACAAGCACTTGCTGAGGACCTAATTAGTGATTCACTTGACAGAAGTAAAGCGGTGTGTGTTTGTGGAGGGGGGGGAGGGGGCGCACGCTTCCGCGCTTGCTTGACAATACATCGACTCAGCTCTGCGGAAGCCTGCAAGGTGGAGAAAAAGTACAGTGGAGGAAAAATTAAGTAAGTGGAGAAAAAAATTGTCATCCACCTGAATTGTATAGCACGAAGCTACAAAGGCTACGACGAATCCCAAACTAGGACGAATTTTTTCTTCGACTGCGAAGCTTTCGATCTGAGAAATCAGTAAGGGTTTCCTTTGTAGCTTCGCACTACATCATCATCATCATAATCGTGGCCATTTATGTCCCCTGCAAAAGGAAGGCCTCTCCCTGCGATTTACAATTACACCTTTACTGCTTCAACCGACTCCAACTTGCACCTGCGAATTTCTTAATTCCATCACCCAACCTAGTAGTCTTCTTCCATCCTCGTCTGCGCTTCCCTTCTCTTGGCACCAATCTTGTAACCGTAATATTCCACCATTTATCTAACCTACGCATTACATGACCTGCCCAGCTCCGTTCTCTTAATGTCAATTAGAATATTGGCTATCCTAGTTTGCTCTCTGATCCATACCGCTCTCTTCCTGTCTCTTAACGTTACACCTAACATTCTTCGTTCCGTCGCTCTTTGCGCGGTCCTTATCCTCTTCTCAAGCTTCTTTGTCAGTCTCCAAGTCTCTGCCCCATATGTCAGCACCGGTAAGCACTGCTTGTATACCTTTTCATTGATAACGGTCAGCTTCCAGTCAGGATCTGGCAATGTCTACCGTATGCGCTCCAACCCATTTTTATTTTTCTGTAAATTTCTGCTCATAATCAGGATCCCTCGTGAGTAATTGACCTAGGTAAACGTATTCCTTCATAGTCTAGAGGCTCATTGATGATCCTGAACTCTTGTTCCGTTGCCAGACTATTGATCATTATCTTTGTTTTCTGCATACTAATCTTCCACCCTACTCTTAAACTCTCTGTGTTAAGGTCCTCAATGATTTGTTGTAATTCTTGCTGCAATTCAGGTTTATGACGACTTTGCCCTCTCGTTAAGTACATCAAGTGTTCCTTTACTAATTATGGGCCATGATAACTATTGTCACCCCGCGCGCTGCTTTGGTCAGCCTGTACGTTGTTAACGGCCCGCTGAGGTGCAAGTTTTGCCAGCCAGTTGCGACAGCGGCGTCAACTTTTCCTGGAACGCCACCGCAAGTTTCTAGCCACACGGCGTCACCAAGTCTACTGTGTCCGCCGGACAATGCGCCACGTCCGCCACTCTGCGTCGCGGGATTGCCGAGATGAGTTCGACGAACCAGGCTTTCTGACTAAACACGCCACCGCCGACCTGGTCTGGCCTGAGCATGGGAGGTCCCGAGGGAACGTCTTCAGAGGCCCCTTCCCACGCGCCTTTTAAAACATAAGACAATGGACAGCCGGCGGCCGCGCTGCGGGGGTGAGCTCGGGGAATAAGATGCCTCTTTCCTGACGTCGGTGGGGACCGTGAACCTGTGCGGAAGTGTGTGTGTGTCCCTCCCGCAGAGAGACGGCTCGTCTACGGTGCCTGGTTGAACGTTTCCCTCAACTTGGGATCGAAGGAGGACCGAGTGTTTATAAACCGCTGTTGTGCGGCTGCTCAGTGTACTTTCTCTCGCAGTCATGCTAGACTGATGAACTGCAACGTCCTTATGTAGATACTGTAAATAAACCCATATTCCTCGTTCTGGATGAGAAGCAGTCCTTCCCTTCAACAACGTCCTCAGCGTGGATAAGTTGGACGACGGCATGGGCCAGCTACCATCTAATTCATGCCCGGCTCCAATCTTGTCAACGGGTTACGAACGGTGGGATTGACCTCCCAATCCTTACAACTGGTGGCAGCGGTGGGATCGTCCTCAAACTCTTACAACGTTCACACAAAACAGCATTCCACATAAGTTTAGCTTTTTTCGCCGGGAAGCCTCTTGACGAAGCGATGAGGGAACGAAATGGAGCGTGAAATGATTAATGATATAACATGCACTCTAAAGGCGTGGCAATTGCTTATTATTGAGAGATTGAGGGTCATACTGCAGCTCCTTAAGTGGTCGGCCAGGGAATGTGGCTGTAGTCAACGTTTAGACAAAAGGACTTGTGAAAACGTTTTGCTCTGTCGACATCCCCTATAGTTCGACCGCTGTTGATCGCCTCAAATCTCTAAACAACACTAGCGCTCGTGTTTCGTCTAACTCTCTTCTTCACGCCGTTACGCTGTTTTATATGCTTGTCAACCTCTTACAATTGCTTGCATACTGAATTCTAATTTTGTGTACGGGAATAAAATGACATCCACTCGTTTTGTCACGAAGCTACAAAAGAAACCCGTACGAGTTTCTGAAAAAGGAAACATCGCAGTTCCAAAAAAAAAAAAAAAAGAAAGGTTATCCTGGTTCGTGATGCCGGTACAGGATAATTTTCTTCTGCAGTATCTATACGTAGCTTCGCGCTATACAAGACGGGTGGATGTCAGTTTTTCCCTTTCGTATCTTTCCTCCACCTTGGGGGCTTCCGCAGAACTGATTTGTCATATTCAACGTCTAGTAACATAGTGTGTGCTGTTCTAACATTTGCAGTGAGATGAGTATATAGCCAGCCGCGCCGCGCGCACAGCAGTTGTGGCTTTCACCGAGCGGTTTATACGCATCGTGCGAAATGGACGCTCGCGTGGCGAAGCGCTTGACCGACTTCGCGCTGCTGCTCATCACTGTAGACGGGGCTGCACGAAGAGGGGTTGATTGCATGAGCCCTCGTATACGCGCCCTACTGTTATGCGAGTCGCAGCCTCCTGTGATGAAGGCTGTAAGGTACAAGTCAGTGACCGTTTATCCCCTTGACGATCCTCGCAGAGTTCGACTTTTGAGGTCGGCGAAAGGAGGGCCAGTTCTCCCGCTGCGCAGGTCACAAGTCGTTCCTTACGAGAAAGAACAAGCGGATCATCAACCCCACTCGTGATCCGCGGCGACGCGGTGCGTGCCTGTGTTCTCGCGAGCCTCTGCGTGTGTTGGCGCGGAAGGAAGCTATACTGACCGAGCGGGGCGCGTTCTTTCGTAAGGACGAATTGTTGTTTTTGTGAAATCTGCGTGGCAGGAGGGTTCGGCATTTGTGTGATGCCAGCTATTCGTCGCTTTGGGTTAAACAGTACATATGCCCTTCTCAATGTTAAACCGACTGATGCGAACAAGCAAGAATAAAAAAAAAATGGCAGAGACACTTAAGACTGCTTACATGTGAGAATGCGAAAGCATTAAGCGGTTTGTAAACCTCGAAATTTCTAACTGAGCCTCGGTAAGGCCAACGCGCTCGTTTTCCCGCGAGGAGTTAGTAGAGACTTTAAGATTAGGGGGACACCAGCGTTCGGGCCCCTAGCGCTTAGGAAGACGCTGCTTTGCATGCACACACCCTTCTTCGCATGCGCAATACCGTCGCCCCAAGCGCTAGGGGACCCCATCGCTTGCGCCCCCCTAATCTAAAACTCTCTAGTAACTCAAAGGACAGCTCAGCGGCGTTCAATTCGACATTAATGCTTTTATTGCGATGCAAATGATTGAGATAGCGAATTTTTGCCGTCGCCGTCGCCGTGACGTTCCGTATGTGGTCCAAGGGCGATAACACCGCCGCCGCGCGCCGGGTGCTGTATGTGACAGTGAAAGCACGCGAGGGAAGCCGACGATCGCAGCTCAATGGACGTCAGACTGTGGAGTTTTGTAAGACGCGTAGCGCCACCTGCCGGTGCGAAGAGCAGTAATTGAGTAGTGCGAAGCCCGACTCCCTTGCTAAGTTGCCTATGCAGCTAGCGACGGCGAAACAACAATTTAACTAGATTTTGGTCCATATTGCTAGTGTTTTGCGCATTTACCACCCAGACAGAGAGCTATGAATTTCTACGCTAGTCGGACGCGCCGCCGAACTGCCATAAAGCGCTTGCTGGCTCACTTTTCAGACTGATGGCGGAAACGACGGCAACTGCATTAGCTCCGCGCGCTACGAAGAAACGCCGCAATCGACGCTACTGTTGTGTTGTGAATTGCCATGAACGTGAAGGACGGAATAACAACGTTCAGTTTTACCGATTTCCATCGCGATCGTATGAAGGGGAAAGGCGAGTGCGCTGGATACGGGCCGTTCAACCTGTTAGGTAATCGGATTACTTGCATTTCCCACAACACAGCGGCTCGCATGAGAAAGTGCGACAATTTTGTTCTTCCGTAATTGTGTTGCGTAGCCCTGACGGAGGACCGTGGTAACCAAGCGAGAACTCAAGAATTTGCAGCCGCCACTTCGTTGGTAACTGAAAAAGACAACGTTGCGAACCATCCTGCTTATGTGCCATCGATATCTCCACCTTTTAACAGACGTCCGCCTCCGCTTGATTCAACAAGTGGAACGGAGAGATTTGGCAGGTCAGCTTAACCAAACATTTTGGTTCATTTATGAATTCAAAGTCCTGTTCTAGAGCATCGTTGTATCGCGAGCTCATTTCCACTTTCGGTATTTTGTATGTCCTGCGCCGATACAAGCACGCTTCGCAATGTGCTGAGCCTGCTCGACTACGTTTTTCAAATGTGAGCAATGAAGTTGCTGTAGGAGCACTGGACGAGTAATTGCGAAGTAACGCACGTACGTGTGTAAAGAAAAAGAATGTCGTGTGTATTTACATTTATTTGTGCGCGCTTGTTGCTCGAAGCGTCTGCGAAAAGTTCAAATTAAGGTACTGAGCGATGCTGTAGCTCCTGCGAGAAAGAAAGATGCAGCGCGTTGGCACTGTAGCAAGCTTCTTTCGTTATGATCTCACGCTGTTTGTTGCCCTGGAAAAGGTTATGAAAGGATACTCCCTGTAAATAATTGCGAGACTAAACATTACGATAAAATACATAAAAATATAGGAGATACTTAAGTCTTATGTTCAGGACATATTCAATATGAACCATTTTAAAATGATTAGATTTTTATGCTGATATGCACACAGACAAACCTGATGCTCTCTGTACTTGCGAGTTGCAGCACGCCGAAATAACACTTGAGACTTTATTTTATATTGTACAAGTACTTCGCTCTGCTGAGCTTCCTTTCCGAAGCGTGGATGGGCGGAAGAAGCTTTCCAGGTCCTTGATATTTAGGAAACCGTGCCTCAACACAAACGAAAGAGAAGGGTCCATTGTGGCCAATGCACCTTCGCTTGCGGACAGCTCTCCTTGCACTACTCAGTTTGCGCCAAGGCTCCGATGGGGGCGCTGGTGACGGCTTTTTCCGCAGCGCCGCCTGGGCAGAGTCTGAGGTCTATCAGGAGTGCGCGAAGGAGGAAAGCGGAAAGCAAACACGCCGTCTTCCGTGGGGATGGAAGGATGAAAAGCCCATGGGGGGATGGAAGGAAGGAAGGAAGGAAGGGAGGGAGGGGGGGAGGGGCGGGTGGGTGGCGGCGGCGGCTTTGGGCGCCGACAGCAACTGCGTATGTCGCGACCGGGCGCAAGGGGAACTCAAGGGGCGCAAAAGGGAGCAAATTGGGCAGGTAGCGCGGGAGGTCGGGGGCAGCGGCTTGTACTGCCCCAGCAACTGCGTACTTCGCGCGGTTGCGCGCACCGTATCTTGAGAGCGATCTGCAGACGGCTTATACCTTCGTGCGTGCTGCGTACTCATCGCTGTTTGCGTTGAAACGATAGACAGCACGAAGGACACTTCGCTTGCTGATACTACCGCGCTCGCTCACGCTCGCGTTTCGACAGCGAGTATCTCTGCTCATCCTGTGTGATGTGTTCATGTTTGCCTTGTTAATTAAGTTAGTAAGCCAAGATTTCCAAGTTTATACGGCCGGTAAAACTACTATCCTTGCTTCGTATAGCCGCATACTAATTTGTTATGGCAGTCGGTGCTTCCCCTTGCGAAACGGCGAATTTTTTGTTCACTCATTTTATACACTCATCACGCGGCGCGACCGCCTCAACGTTGGCTGCGCCGTCACGTGCGCAACGAAGCACGCACTAGGCCACACGTTTAGTCAGCACATGGCTGCAACGTGGCGGGTGCAGTGACGCACGCACTGTAGGCACACCTTTTTACTCAACCAGAACCGTTTAGCCTCCGTGGCGTCGGGGAAGCCTGCTTCGCCTCGAACCCGGGTGGCCCGGATTCGATTCCCAACCGGACGGAAATTTACGAAGTTTTTTTTCCAAAGGCATTCATTTACTTTGTTTACAGGAACCTCCCTGAGAGATTTGACGTCAATCCGAGCATTGTTTGACGTGCTTTTACGCTTTGCGTCGTCGGTCATTTTTGGTACCATCATTCGGTCACGCCGCCGACTATATACGACAGATCTTGGCGTAATGGGGCATGGAACGTTTTCGCATTAAAACAAGGAATAATAAAATATGTAATATCCCGTTATACTTAACGAACACATTTAGGCGCCGAATTAGTTTGATACATAAAGCAATCTCACATACCTTAACGCGCCTGAACTTGTATAAACTTACCCGCCGTGGTTGCTCAGTGGCTATGGTGTTGGGCTGCTGAGCACGAGGTCGCGGGATCGAATCCCGGCCACGGCGGCCGCATTTCGATGGGGGCGAAATGCGAAAACACGCCGTGTGCTTAGATTTAGGTGCACGTTAAAGAACCCCAGGTGGTCAAAATTTCCGGAGTCCTCCACTACGGCGTGCCTCATAATCAGAAAGTGGTTTTGGCACGTAAAACCCCAAATATTATTATTATTAACTTGTATAAACTTTTGTGATCAGTTCGTCATATACGGGTTTCTTATTTCCTGTGGTGAAAGGAAGCAAGGAAGGAATCTACTTAAAGCAAACTGGGGACGTGTAGTACACAGTAATTCTTTCTTAAAATTCTTGCACGCTGCGATCGCTGTATGCCAGCGCCTTTTATGCCGCTATCAACGGACGCCCCGCTATGAGGGAACTATGTATCTTACGTGAATATCGGTCGGTATACAGCTTCACGTGTATATAGAGAACAAACCGCTTTATCCGGTTACGCCAGCTTCGTGTTCGACTGTAACTACAGTGTACGTCACAACTAGCGCAGCAAGTTATATGGCAGCTTGCAGAAGAAGAAAAAAAGATATCGTTCGTGCTGTTTTATTGGAGACGCTTGGTGTACGAAAGAACGGCGCATGCGCACACTGAACACAATCGATTATTGCTTTCGTGCACAGTCACGAGAAAGAAGTTTTGGAATCAAGACTACATGTATATCGCGCTAAAAATTTGTTTTTCTTCGCGCAGCCTATAGACTGGCATGCAGGCTTAAAGTTAACAAGTACAGTCCACGCAATACGGGCGTCTTTTCGACCAATGTAACGCATTCAAACGGTTTCATTGCACGGCTGCGTTAGAATGAATTTATTTACTCTTTTATTTATGCCGTGGCCTCCGAGACTTCTGGCACACGGTTGTATGCCCCCCTGGGCGTCCTATAAGGGAAGCCCGCACCTGCCTTGCTTTTGGGCTGGTTGTTTCGAGCGATACGTGGCCTTGTTGCTAGAGCATGTGTCGGTGAATGCTGTATATATTTCTCGCTTCGTGTTTGGGGATAATCGCTTGCTGCGCTCTTCGGGTTGATGCTGATCGATGAAGAGACGCCGGAGCTGGTGCGCCTGGTTCGCGGCTGGATTCCGTTGCATTGTGATGACGCTCGAGGATCGTGGACCGCCCATCGCGTTCCACTGTAATGACGCGTCTGGCCGGTAGCTTTATATATAGCGCGCCGACATCGTCATACGACTGTCTTGCACAATAAAGCCGCAACTAATAAGCTTTATTATATGGCTAATTCGGCCGGTCCACGTATATATGCAATGAAACCTGATTACCAGTGTTCGAGTCTGCTCTGCTCCTAAGTGAACGGTCCATAATATGTAAGTAGTATGAAAGCCAAATAAAGCTTTAATAAATCTTACACGAATTTGTAACGCAGCCGTAGACGCTCTGGAACGACCAATCGAAGGCATATATAGGTTATAAGTATATACGCAGATAATATGGCTGTTTCCTAACCGTACAGGGCGCAACGTTTCATCACTGCTGCGCCGATTTTGTTGCTCCAGGAATTCTTATTTAAACACTGGAAACCTAACGCAAAACGCATAGTGGCGTTTTTAGTGCGCTGGAGCGACCTTTCAGTGGTGCATAGTTCAGCAAATCAATTAATAATCTTTTCTTTTACTAAAGTAACGTAGCGTTGTATTCTATTGTATGAAGGTACTTAGAATGTACCAAGAATGTACTTCCATGGGCAGAAGTAAAAGTTTTTCATTTTCCATTAGGTTCAATGGCGTTTGGCCTTTAAATGGGAATTGCGCATCGTCGATGTAAACCGTAATTCATGACGGTGAACTCCATAAACGGCTGGACTTCATCCGGTGCACTGACTGCTGTGTGCACTGGTTTCAGCGGAGTCGAGCGATGCTACACATAGCACTTTGAGGTGGCCGCGCCGTATTTCGTAATGAGCACAGCGCTTCGCCGCCTTATTACGGCTGCGCAACGCACGGGGAGCGCAAGTGAAATACGGGGCGCGCGGTATAATGGCTGGGGCCCCCCCATTTCGCATGCAAATTACTTAATGTCGAGTGTCTGCCCTGTACCGTGACGCCGTGTTATGCGAGTGAAGAAAAGTCGCTGAGAAAAAAATTAATTTGTTCTTCTTCGGTCGCTAAAAATTCGTTTTCTTTCTAGATGTTGGCTCTTGTTCGTGTCGTGCATTTTTTGTCGACTTCCCTTTGTTCACATTGTCTCCGCCATCTTGCTTCAACCAGCTTTTTTTTTTTTCGTGGTTTCCGGAATTCTTTTTCGTTCGCTCTTCATTAAAGACGCGTGCCTCCGTTCGAAAATTTTGTCTGCTGTTATTGTTTTTCATTAATGACGTCGCGCCGCCGTCTAGACGACCAGATCGGATCTTGTGTTAATAATTCGTTCTGTCGCCCGCTCGGCTCTTTCTTTTTTTTTTTGCGTTATTCGTCTCTGCCCAGTGCGCTGATCTCGCGATTTTCTAACCCTCTCCCCCAGTAAGGCTGGAGGCCTCTCTCACGCATTGTACACCTAGCCCCCTCCCCCTTTCTCCGCTAGTTTTCCCCAATCCGCAATTCACCGTCTTTCCTTGATTCCCGTTCGCTCAGCGGTGCGCGCCATTCTGTCCTAATTGAATTAATACTCAGATGCTTATCCCCATTTGCCTCTTCACCTTTCCCCATGCTCCCGCCGCGCCTCGTCTTGGCAATTCCTCCGCCGCTATTCTTTCCTTTTTCTTTCCGCGTTTTTTTTCCCTCAGCGGAATGTAAGTCGTTCCTTTTTGGATTGGTATCAACATACCTTTCCCTATTTCTTTATTGTTCCGCTAATTGGACGCGCGCCTTCTTCGAGCCCATCGCGTTATCGCGCCTTTTGCTTTTTGGATATATTCGTGCATTTTCAGGATCGTTTCATTTTCGCCCTTTTGTGTATTGTCCCTTTATTCTTCTCGCGGGAAGGGCGACCTGATTGTGCGGAGTCGCGGAGCTAACAATCGCCGCTCGCTAAGAAGGAAGAAGAAACACTACTCTGGGGAACGGAGGGAGTAGGGGTTGGGGATACGGGGACGGATGTGTAGACGTAGTGGAATTAATGATTGCCCCCCCCCCTCTACCTTTCATTACTTCTTTCCTTTTTTTTTTAATCTCCTGCTCACGCGAACCTGCCCACGGAGGCGGAAAATGTGAGATCAGCGAAGCCTAGCATGATTGGAGGGGGGATGGGAAGAGGGAAACGGAAAGGAAATAAAGGAATTAAGTAGCCATGGAATCGAGACCGGTGAGGAGAATCACGGGCGCTTCTTTATCTATATATTACTATTTTATTTGTTTCTTCTTGCTGACGAATGCGCATCTATCTATACGTGCGCAGATCCCGTGTTTAGGGATTTCAACGTGCGCGTGCACCAAGCGTGTCATGCCGGGGGAGCGCGCTCTCATTTCGCACTATTATTGTACGTTCGGCGTGCAGGTGATTATTCGGCCGTTGTTCGAGGTACATTAATATTCATCCCGATTGCGAAAGCGCACGACGTTAGCGCATCACGATTCTCGTTTTTCTTCCCTCATCTTTTTTTTTTCTTTCTTTCTTTGTAGTAACAGCATTAGTGCGTGTGCTTATAGTTCGATGGCGTCTTGCGTATCTCTTTTTTTTTTTTTACACAGCATGCAATGAGGAAATCATTAAGCAGCCACTTCCGCTGGCTGGAACAAGCTCTCGATAAGCTTTTCTTTTCTCTCTTTCTTTTTTACATATTATTACTTCTCAATCACTGCGCTTCGTTACTCAGTATCCGTTCTGTTCCTGATTACCGACGTTCGTATAACTAACGATCTCTCTGCGAACGATTCGATTCAACTGAGCACTAGCGTGGCTGCCTTGGGCTGCGGCTCCGGAGCACGGTAAAAAATTAGGGGGGGGGGGGCGCAATTTAAGAAGCTTAACCCTGTGCGAAATTGGGTCATCGTGCTGGCGTATTTGTGTGCGCAGAACTGCGTATACTTCTCTCGCGCGCTTATATCTTGAGTCCTTAACGGGATCGAAGCCCGTAAACCTGCCTGCGCACGAACTCCTTTACATCATGCATTAGTACAAATGTGTGTGCCACAAGACGACATAAGGTCCTTGTCAGTTAGCCCATGCTACGAAGCCTAGTAATTCATTTGAGTTTATTTATTGTCGCCTGCAGTGGTGGTTCTTAGAGTAACGTCGCGGGTTCGGCGTCCAAACACCGCTTTTGAACTGGGGTGAAACAGGAGTACTTCACGACAGCTCTATAGGTATGCGGTTGCGAAAGCACATTTCAACGGGAGACACGTGTGATACGATTGCCGCGTCCGATCGATGTGTCTTCCGCCATAAAAATTGTTACAGCGCAAACACATGCAACCACAAAATATGAAGGTCGGGACACAAGCGCTTGTGTCCCGTCCTTCATACTTTGTGGTTGCATGTGTTTGCGCTGTAACAATTTTTATGTCAAGTGCGCACCCACTCGCCCAGAAAGAAGTTTTAATGTCTTCCGCCAAGTTGTCGGCAGGGTTCTATATGTGAGTTTTTAAGCCGCTGCAGCCATCTGTTCTATGTCTCGTCATATGATCGGTGCTTGTTCCGCATTAAAGGCGTTTCCAGTGCTCCTGTTCGTCCACTGAGAAGTGTAGTAGAAGCCACGGCTCTCTACTCCGCGTCTACTTGCCCGAGATAGCCACCATCCCGACCTTTATCCGTCTGGCTTCGAACGGCTTTTCGACACTGCAAGTGGATAATTTTGAACGAAATATTGCGTTATATTTGCTGTGGCATAGTTACTAGCGCTAACAAGACTAAAGAAGAAAGAAAAAAATGGGACAGGGCTGAGCTCTCTGTCCTCTCCCACCTTTTTTTTTTTCGTTAGTCTTGTTAGCGCTAATAACTACGTCACAGCAAATTCAGCAACATTAACTATCCCAACTTTCTGCGTTAATTGCTGTTATGTTATAAATGCAACAGTTTGAGCTAATGACGCAAGCGCTCAGAGACTTGCTGCCTTGTTGTGTTTAGAAACCTACGATTGCTTAAAAATTTACAAAGATAAATAAATCGTAACAAATAACGCCACGAGAATGTCTGAAGTGGTAACAAGCACGAAGATAAGATAAATCCTGTCCATCGTTTCCGTGGTATAAGCTGGATGATCTAAGCGCCCGAGTTCCCCGTGTTAACCTTAGTAGGAAGTTCTCATTGTGACGTAAGATACTGTCAAAGCCTAGGAAGCTATGTTAAACCACCCACGTTACCTGCACTTATACCTTCTATTTGTTCATCGTGAAGCTGCGTGGGTAGTTAGGTACTCGGTGATTTCGCAACGTGCGAAGCGAGCCATTTGGTGGCTGACCGAAAATCGCACTTTTGCGCTGTTCGCCTTAATTGTTTCAGCTGTGTGTGGCGAGCTTCCAACGGAGTATCAAATTAAAGTTAAAACGATATCGTTAAGGTGCTGCTTGTTTTGCTTCGTTGTCTTTCTTCGTTCGAGTAGTTTTTTATTATTTCTTCACTCTGGCAAGCCTGCGATCCTTTGGTTGCAGCGGACAGGGATTGTTATATACATTAGTTTACTTTAATAAGGGACTCCCTTCATTTATCCGCTTTTTGTTGGTACTAAAAGACTTTCAACAGAGAGTTATCCAGACTGCCCACATTAGCTGAGAAGGCCATTTATGCATCCTTTCGTGCGCTTTTTCGAGGAAGAGAGAGAGAGAGAGAGAGAGAGAGAGAGAGAGAGAGAGAGAGAGAGAGAGAGATGAGACTAAAACGAGCGCAGCTGGCGAGTGGAAGTTATCAGATAAGCACGAGTTATGTGTGGTTCTTACGCAACTGCGCAGTTACGAAATGCGCATCGCCTTTCGCTCCTCGCTTTCTGCACGCTAAACGGTACTGCTGCGCTTAATGCAAATAAATAACAAAGGCGTCAAAATAGTTACGTAGAAAAATAGTGAGATGCTGCTGGATTAAAAGCCAGGCGTTCTGTCTTGGCTCCACGCGCGCTTTCTTATTTCGCTGCTCGTTTTTTCAAGATTTTAGCGAACCCCCCCCCCCTTTTTTTTTTTTTTTTTTTGCTGTGTGTCTCGTTTTCTCGCAGTTGCGAAATGTGCGTCTGGACCGTACAAAAAGAAATAGTGAAAGTGGTGAAGACTGAAAGGGGGAGAGGAAAGAGGGGGGGAGGGTGCGCATGTACGCAGCGAGAGCTTTGGACGGCAGCGCGTCTACTGGCAGCTGCGGCATGCAGAGAGATGCGTGGCGGGCGCGCGCGCGCTCTCTCTTCCTCGCGTGCTTCGGGCTGGCGACCCCCTTTTCCTTTCTCTTAATCTCGTTCTTCGGCGCAGCCGGCTTCTTGGTGGCCCGTCTTCTTTTGTACTGCGTGCGCTGCACTGTATTTTCCATTTGGGCCCGACTTCCTTCGCTTATGCGAAGAGCGTGCGTGTGTGCGCGTGCGAGTCCTGGTAAAATTGTTCCCTCGTCTATATGACAGAAGAAGGATGGCGATGAAGAGGAAAACAAAACAAACACGAAAATACGTGACAAAGAACGGCACTGCATTTGAAAGGGAAACGATGGCAAAAAAAAAAAAAGTGTATATCAAATTGAGGAGTATAGTCTGGTATCGCAGAGGTTGTCCGCTGCTTCGTCAGCCCGGCCCTATACCCTAGCTTCCCCTCTCTTTTAACTCGATCCTCTCTCTCATCCTCCTCTCTCTTTTAAGTCTATCCTCTCTCGCAGTCGCTCCGGGGCTTTGCTCTATAATCGGCCAGCAAAGAGAGAGAGAGAGGATGCAGAGCGGAACGCATCCATCTCGACACTGCAGGCGAGGTCCGTTGTCGCCTCGAAAACTTCGCTGTGGAGGCGGCGTCCCGGTTCTGCCGAATCTCGCGCCCGTTTCGTCTCTCCTTCTGGCAACGCGTAGGGAAATGTCAGACGCAGCTTTCGCAGAGAAGGATCTGTGCTGCCTGTTTGTTTCTTTTGTTTTTCTCTCTTTCTCTTTTCGCTCGTTTCGTTGTGTTTAAGCGTTTTATCTCGCTCGCTCGCTAGCTCGTTGGCTGAGACAAAAGAAATTCGTCTCGCTCCAGCCTTTCGCTCGCCTCGGAAACGGGAACGAGCCGGTTTCGTTCTATCGAGGCGGCCGAATATCGAGTTGTCGCAGGCGGCGAGCGAAATCCTAGAACAGAGAAATCTGCGGATTGCCGCCTTTCGCAAACAAGCGCGGCGCGCCGCGTATTTAATAGAAACAAGCGAGCAGTCGCTTCTTTTTTTTTTCTTTATACTTCCCATTTGTCTGTGACGTCGGTGCAGAAATTGTATGCACTAAGAGGAGTCCCTATCAACCGTTGGACAGGAAATTTGATTGCTTACGGCGGGAGGGCAGCGGGAACACGTTTCGTGGATATTTGTATAAACGGAAACATCTTTCATAACGTGCCGCAGATGTAAGCTGCAAGTATATCGGCACGCAGAAGGCGTCCGTCGGCCACTTAGCGACTTGCTTGATGCTGTAGCCGATACACAAGAACTGGCTCCCATCGTCACCCTTCTAGCTGGACGTTCGTTAATTTCACCTTTTATATATATATATAATATATATATATATGTATGTATAATATGACTACGTAGTTCAAGCAGTCAAGGTGGCTATTTGGAGCCCCTCCGTTTGAGAGGCGGTAACAATAAACAATAATGATTATCGGAAATTTGCCCCGATTTGTGATGTAGTTGCGTTTTATTTCGATATCTCCTATGCATTTCTTATCAATGACCGCAAACGGCTGGTCGATTGAGGTAGAAATAGATTATGGGGTTTTACGTGCCAAAACAGGATATGATTATGAGACACGCCGTATTGGGGGACTCTGGATTAATTTCGACCACCTGGGGTTCTTTAACGTGCACCTAAATCTAAGTATGTGGGTCCTTTCGCATTTCGCCCCCATCGAAATGCGGCCGCCGTGGCCGTGATTCGATCCCGCGGCTTCGTGCTTAGCAGCGCAACACCAAATCCACTAAGCAACCATGGAGGGTGCCGATTGAAGTGATAATGCAAACGGAACCCCGCTCGGACCACTGACGAAGTTCGGAAGTGAATATAATTGAGTTGTTACGTTATACCGGCACTGGTTTGAAGTTTTAGCGGTTCCGGTGAGCCTGACGTATACCTGTTTCGGCGTCATGCAGTTAACTTCGCGCGAAGGGGAATGCGACATTTAACAAAACCTTATTTGAAGTGCTTGCGTAAACTGCAGTGTCGCCGAAACGTCCTCACTAGTTTTTGTTGCCGTAAGCTACGACAGCGAATCTGCATCGTTGCAATTTGCAGCGCATGCTTAATAGACATGACCTAGCAGCACTGCGGTATTAAAATACTAAAGTAGTGCCGTTCCGTCGTCGTCATCATGATGATCATCTTTTATATCCACTACGCGGCGAAGGCCTCTCACCCAGCGATCTCCAATTACCCGTCTCGCGTCAACTGAGTCCATTCTGCAAATTTTCTGAACTCATCACGCAACTTTTCGACGGTGGCAATTCCTTCCGTCGCTATATTGATTCATTGCTAAACGCATTAAGGTCGGAAGTCATGGTGAGATAAAGTTCTACCGCGTTCTTCTTTCTTCTTCTTCAAAGTGTAACGTTCCTGACCCTCAGACACATTGTTACGACCGGCCAGCGGGGTAGGGACCATCTAGCCTCTCCTGCCCCGCTGCGACGAATCGCTTCGTGAAGCTAACAATTAGTCCCCCTCGGACAGAGAGATAGTTTCTTGTTTGGGGAAGGAAAAATTGAGGTAAAGTGCAGCGCAGTAACTGTCTCTCAGTTGAGGACACCTCAACCGCGCTGCACAGGTGGGAGGATAGGGAATTGACAAAGGGGTGAAAGAGATGAGGTGGCGGCGGCTCGAACGACGTGCGTGGGCAAGTTGGTGGCCTTCGCGTATGTGGCGCGATGACGCGCCTGGTCGTGATGAAGCAGTGCTTCCTGCGCGGCGAGAGCCGCGTCACACATCTGGCGTGCGTTGCCGTCGATGGTTGGGCATTGGACCAGCAGGGCACGGAGTGAAGCAGCGAGAGCGGCTATCAGCGCATCTTTGGAGTCGCTGCTCGGAGCGGTTGAAGGGCCGAGTGCGGCTCAGCTGCGGCTGTCTGGGTGCTGCGGCCGCGCAGGGCGTCACGGTAATATCGGCCCTGCGGGGTGCGAGCAGACGTAGACGGAGCGGCTGTATGCGGCTCGGTCGATGCAGCGCCGGCCAGCTCGACCGCTTTCTTGCGCGAAAGGGGCCGCTCAGACGACGACAATAACAAGGCCGCCTTTCTCTCGCGCTGCCACTCGGGACAGCTCGGCTCAGTCGACGGGTGACGGCCACCGCAATTAATGCAGCGGGGCTTCTCTGCGGGGCAGTTTCCTGTGGCATGCGACTCACTACAGCGGAGGCAGCGGGCGTCGCGGAAGCAGGTGGCGCCGGCGTGGCCGAAGACGCCGCAGCGGTCGCATTGAAGTGGTCGGGGCAGACGAGCACGTATGGCGCGCAGCTGTTTGAAGAGCCGCACGTTTGTCGGCACGACGCTCCCGACGAAGGTGACGGTGACGTTTGCGCCACTCCGTGAGCATGAAAGCACCGCGACGGGGGCTTCAAGGTTTTCTCGAACTGCGCGGGCGTCGAAAGAAGTGTCGACCCCATGGATGACGCCCACACAAGAGTTGCTGTGTAGCGCCTTGGGGCGCACCGCCACGTCGCCGATGTCGCACACTTCGAGGAGGGGCCCCAAGTCGGCACCGCGCGTCACGTCAGCAGCCACCACATTGCGGCGGAAGTTCACGCGAACGCGTCTCACGCCTGGCACAGAGGAGAACTGGGCAGCGATACCGTCCCGCGAGAGTGCGAGGAAAGTGCCTTTGCGTCCGATGGGATCATGAATGACACCGCCGTCGACGGGTGGGGTTGGCGGCTCGAAGTCAACAAGCCGTCGGAGACGGCGTCTCCTTCTTGTGGCCTTTTTTGGCTGTACTGCTGCCGGCAGGCAGGCTTGGGCGTCCTGGGCGGCCGCGAGCGGCAGCGGAGTGTTGTTGAGGATGTGGTCCCCTGTTCTCCCAGCAACTGGGGCAGGGGTAGGCGCTCTCGGCCGGTTGTCGTCGGACGAGGAGCCGTCGGCTGGATCGTCGTCATCGGCGGGAGCAGCCGGCGCCGCCGAGCGCGAGCCCTCCTCCGCCGCAGGTGCGGTGGGCTCGGCATTGTCGTGCGGGGGCGACGAGCAGGCCGCCGGCGACGAGAGCGATCCCGCCGAACAGGACTTGTCGCGGGCGAGTTGGTCCCGTCCATGCCGGAGAGTGTGGTGTCGGCATCGATCATGCTCGCGGTTGGCAAGAAGAAAGTGCCGGCACTCTCGTTGGTGTCAGCGATCGACGGCGAGCTGGCACAGTCGTCAGTAGAGGCAGCCGAAGTGGGGGCCTCCTTAGTGGTGTCCGTTGAAGCGGTCGGTGCGGCGGGGTGGCCGCTGGCAGTCGTCTTCGGCGCATCGAAAGGAAATGCGCGGAAGGGAGTGTTCGGGGCAGGTGAGGCGCGTGCTGATGGCGTCGCACTCATTGCGCTGGCGGGCATGACGGAGCGGAGCTCGACGAGTCAGACGACCGAGCACGTAGCGAGCGTGCTTGCTGTACGCGCTTCCATCGCAAGGCAGGAGGCGATGTGCCGGTGCGTGGTTGCCGTCCACGTGGGTGGTGTTGCAGGGCTCGTCTGGACTCCGGGCCGTCGGTGAAGCCAGGAACTGACTTCTTCGGCCTCTTCCTCTGCTGCTTCTTCGGAGGGTCGCCCATGAGATGTGACCTCCGTGTGGTAGCGTGGCTCAGTAGGTCTGGCCAGTTGCCGTGCGAGCCCTGACAAGGGCTGCGCTCGTGAGCGCGTTCACAGGCACAGACATGCGCGCGCGAGACGTAGCGGGCGAGCCGTAGTCGTCGGAGCGAGGGGCGATGCGACCGCTCGCTGCGAGTGTCCGGGAACGTTCGGACAGACTTGCGCCGCCAGCTACGTTTGGCGGATCGAGTGTTGTTTGTTGGTTCACTGCCGCCGTCACGGACCAATGGGAGCAAGAAACTCCTGGCAAAGGTGTTCTACGGCGTTTCCTCGCGGACTCCGGTAACCGCCACGTCCGTTCGACAGACGCTCCAGCCAACTGCGGGGTCATCCCAGGAACCAAGACGCGCCAGCTTGGATCAAGCGTGGCAGTCCCCTTATACGAAACTCCCCTCCTTTCTGTGTGTTTAGGGAACAAAGGTGCGAGAGTGATTGTGGGAACCCTCGCCCTCGACGCGGTTCCTTCGACGACTATGGACGCTCCGATTGGACGAAGGCGGTGCGGCAGTTTTCACTGGCCTAGGGATCTGGGGAGGACAGAGGGGTGAAATCATATTCCTCCCTTCAGCAACGTCCTTGGCGTGAATGAGTCGGACGACGGCTTGGGCCAGCTACCCATTTTTACATGCCTGACCCCAACTCTTGCAATGTAGAGCACCACGGCTCTGCATCGTCACTTATCCTCTCTCGCACTCTTTTTCACAGCTTTCAAGCTGGTGCAGTGCAGCAGTCAGTGTCCTAGAAATGTAAGCTTTCCCACAACATTATAAAGTACTCTCTATTTAAAGATATGTTGACTGTCAGACTGGCATCTTTATCCGGCGCTTCCCTTCTCTTAGCACTCATCCTATTAATCTATTGGACCATCGGCCATCTGCTCTGCGGATTACATGACCTGCCGAACTCCACTTCCTGTTCTTAACTTCAACTTTAGTATCGGCCACACCCCTTTGCGGTGTAATCGATAGCGTTAGTCATCTTCCTGACTCTAAGCGTTGCGCCCTATCATGTTTTTTTTTTTTTCACCGCTCGTTTCGCGGTCCTTAGCTCCTTTTCGGCTTCCTTCGTTAGCCTCAGAGCTTCAGCCCCATAAGGCGTAGACTGCTCGTGCGCGTGTTTCCAAAATTGGGAGCGTAGAGAGTGACACTCGACTACGCACACTGTATACTAGTCCGTCCAGTCGCCGTCTTGCTAACGAGTGGAATATTGACCCGTTCCGAGCCTCCGCTGTTCACCTAAGCAGAACGAAAACACGCGGGGAAGCGACGGGGGTCAGGTAGCAGCGCTAAGCCGAGCGGCTTCTTTAAAAACAAGCCGCTCGGCCTCGCGCTGCGACGACAGTATTTGCTTGCCTAACGAGCCTGGCACGGAATGCTAGAAGAGCCCACCGCCGAAAGAATACTGAGAGAGAGAGAGAGAGAGAGAGAGAGAGAGAGAGAGAGTAGGAACAGGAGTGTAGGTTGTTAGGTCTTTTCAGGGCCAACGGATCTAAAGGAGGGCGACGACGACCTATTTGAGTGCGTGTACCCAATGTGTTTTCGCAGCGCAGGCGACGACTGTACTCGCTGAGCGAGCATGCTTGCATGCGGAAGGAAGAGGCTTCTCCGGTGTGGCAGGGATCCTCGCTCGCGGCGTCCGCCGACGCGATGCGGGCGTGCGTGCGTGAGACGACCCAATCAGGGGGGAGCCCGTCGACAAAGCGAGGGACGGTTGAAAAGCGGGCAGCGGCTGGGGCCTTTCGGGTAACCGAACCGCGCGGTTGTCCCTTTCACTGCGCGGCTGTCGCCGCTCGCGCCGCAGGGGCAGCAGCGGCGCAAGAAGCCAGGCCTCTCCATCGCTCGTTTGGCCCTGTGCGCGCGATGTGCACGGGAAGCGACACGCCTACATCGGAGTATACAGTTGTGTTGCACCGACGTTTATGGGACATTTGGGGGCACACGTTTGTTGAGCGCCAGCCCTTGGGACGTGCCTCGCTGCTTGCATTTCTTTTTTCTTTATTTCTTCGTAATAGCGCTCGCTATTACCTTTGTTCTGTTTCTTTTTCTTTCTTGTCGGTTGTGTTGGCCGGCCGGCTTGTTTGTTTGTGGCAATGGTACGTCCTGCTTGACGGACGCGTGCTCTTTCTTAGTGGACTGCGCATAATGCGGTACTTAGTGCAAAAGGGTGCGACGTTTTGAACTGGTTGATCGATCTTAGCGTAGGAAACAGCGCGAAAGAAAGAAAAGCGGACAAATTAGAAAGATACGATATGAACACTGATGAGTAATTTCCGGAATTGCACGTTTCTCGCGCGTACGCTAGATGATCGAAACGAGTTACTTGTATATGTTCAGTATTTATATTCGTATAGGGTTTATCGATGTCCTTTATCGGGGTATATTTATCTCCGTTCGGTGGTATTATTCGTGTACAAGTGCGCAGTACTCGCTCTGAATTACTTCGCGCTGTATGCATTTTGTTGCTCCCCAATAAACTTGAAATATCAGTACGACAGCAAGCCGGCAAACCTTCCCAAGCAACTAATGACCTAATAAACGAACGACAGTGCATGAAATTATCGGAACCTAGTTATCGGGTTGAATTAGACGAGCTGTCGAGGTTGATCAACAAACGGAAAAGAAGTGACGTTCCAAATTATAACTCTGTAAAGATTGAGGCAGCAGTACAGAATCGGGGAAACACGAAATCAGCGAGACGAATACTTGGCATTGGCAGGAAAACATGCATCCTGTAAAAGATAAGCAGGACAATGTGAATAACTTCGATAATAAAATTAACAGCTGATCAAATTTTTACTGAGCAACACAATATATCCAGAACAGTCATACAGGCACGATTAGGCGTAGTTGCAGTGGAGATACGGAAGTTCAGTGTAACTAGCTGGGTGAGGTTCTGAAGTAAGCCTGGTGAAAAAAACAGGCAGGAAAAGATCGGGTACCTGGATCTGATATAAAATCTAGCGGCGATATCGTACGTGCTTTAATTGTCCCTGTTTTGTCCTGTCTGATCGCCATTTCGGGCAATGCAGCACCGAGAACTTTGCGGCTAGTGGCGCCAAGTAATGGACGCGAGTGATATACTTCTCCTACTGCGTCACGCCACGTTAAGCCGATGGCGACCGAGCATCTTTTTTGAGATCGCTCCTCCCCCAGCTCAGCGGGATCGCACGCTGAAGGCTGAGCTCCCACGTTACGAAGGGCCGACCTTCCGCGAAGGGAAAGAAATGTTCTCTCTCTATCTCTCGCCTGTACTTTAAGCAGCTCGTTAGCGCTACAGTATCGCTAAATATGTAAAGAAATAATGTTACTTAGCTGCCCGGGCGACAGCCGCGTGACACCGCGACGGGCGGGCCTGTGTGATCTGCGCGTCAAGTCGTTAGCAGCGCGGACAATGCGCGGCGAATTCCACGCGTGCCGTCGCCACGTTTTTTTTTTTTTTGTCTTGTTCTCTCTCTCATACTTTCTCGCGCTCTCTCTCTTTCACATACCCGCTCTCTCTGGTTTTTTCTTCTTTTTCTTTCTTTCTTTCTTTCTTTTTTTTTTTTTTTTTTACACGTCGCTACCTTGCAGAAATGCCAGCGGTTGTACCTCTCTTCGGCCCCGGCGGCGGCAGTAGCGCATTTGCGGCGGCTCTACATCGGCGGTCGCGCTTCACAGGCACGAACGTGCGTACATGGCATGCTGTCTGCATTTGCCTGGCTTCCCTGCCCGCGCAAGACGTCGCCTATTCCCCCTTACGTACCGCGTGCGCTCCGGAGTGCAGTCTGCGTGCAACCAGGCAAGCTGCGCCGGCGAACTCCTCGCGGCATCTCTCTCCTCGCCCTCTAGTCCGTAATCGGTTCTAGCTGGGCGGCCTGCAGGCCTGTCGAGTGCGGGTCGATATAAGCCGCGGCTGCCGGGCTTCACGCTGTGGCCCCGAGGCGGCAAGCTCGTTGCGGGATGCGGCGTAATGAAGGGCTGCCGCGCTTCGCTGTAGTGTGTGCGAGCTGCTGAAGTGCGGTTAGTTTCGTCACCGGAGGGCGACGAGGGCGCCGGGTCATTGAGGCCGCGCGTTTATGCTCAAGCGTCATGCGTGTGCGCGGGCGGCGCTGTAGGTTGGTTTCGTCACCATAATTCGCGAAAACTTGTGCACAAAACGTAATGCTTGCGGGCGAGAGGGTGGGAATCGCGGTGCGTCCGAGGAGGAGGGGCTTCATGATTCCGGATGCTGCCCCATTTCTTGTTGACGCCCTCACTCTTTAACGCGACAGCGTTAAGGGCCCCGTGTCGCAGAAAATCCGGCCTCGGCGTCCGGCGTCGCGCGTCATTTCGGCAAAACAATTTCGAACCAAATTCCGAACCATGCATACCCAACCAGTCTTCCACCACCACAGTTGTTCATACATTGTCTTTCATTCTTTACAATGCTACTCCTCGGAATTTTGAGAACGGCAGACCACCACCACCACCACCAATAATAATAATAATAATAATAATAATAATAATAATAATAATAATAATAATAATAATAATAATAATAAAACACCGATAGCGCATAACTTTTATGTTAGCTCTTCTCAGACTTAAATATTAAAAGTGCAAAACAATAATAGATCGAGCCACTCAAGAAACCGCGTTTCTACCATAAAGCTTGCCCCTTCGGGCATAGCGTCCACTGCCAGCGTTTCCCGGTAAACGTTATGGTTACGTAAGTTGCAGTTGCCGGGAAGCATGAAAAGCAGTCATGGGTGTTGGCATGCTTCGAGCTTAAAAGCGAACCTTAAGCGTCGTCCAGATTTTTTTTTCTCAGGCGCTGTGCTTCGCTGAAGACAGCCAGCAATGCTGCGAGGTTTGAGGGGCACTGAGCTGAGTATTAAGTGGCCTCTGCGTACGCGCGACTTCAGCTGCCCGTGTGCGTTGTCCCTCTGAACATTCACGTGGGCTGAACGCTGAATCGAACAGGCCACGCAGAAATGCCCTCCATCGCTGAAGGCAACAAAGCGAAGCCCACGTAGGGCTCACACTTCTCGGGCGCTTGAATAGCGAGGGTGCCGCCGCGGCCGTCCTCAGGATTCGTTCCATGTGGACGCGCCTTGCGAACTCACTGGATACATGCAATTTGTGAATTGCAATGTGGGCCTAAAGTAATTAGTAAGATAAACTTAATTAGTGAAACCGTGTCGGTTAGTCCATTACGAATTTTCCTTTCACGCGGAAGTGATGTTCGCCTCTTTGAGTAATCCAGTTCAGAGATTGGAATTTTGCTTTTTGCCACAGGCGATCTTTAAGTGCGAAGCATTTCTTGGCGAACATTTGCCACTTCGACAGTATCTGTCTAGCCGCCTACGTCTTGGGGCTCTCATGGTCGTTTCGTTAACTTGGTATGTGCCAGAATTGGCGTAGCATGACAAGAGTGTATGACCAACATAAATGAGAGGTCATGGCATGCGTGTCATGTAGGTAATGAAACAGCCTTCTACGTCTTGGTATGCACCAAAATCGGCATGGTATGACAAGAATGTATGACGAACACAAATCGTCTGTCAGGACATGAATATCATGACATATGTCATGTAGGTCATAAAACAGCTGCCTACGTTTTGTTGCTCTGATGGTCGTTTCGTTAACTTGGTATGTACCAAAATTGGCATAGTATGACAAGAGTGCAGGGCGAACGTAAATGATAGATCATGAGATGAAGATCATAACATGGGTGTCATGTAGGTCATGAATCAGCCGCCTACGTCTTGGTGCTCTCATGGTCGTTTCGCTAACTTGTTAGGCTCCCCGCACACTGCTTCGCATAACATCGATTCCCACATGCGTGGAATCTGCCGGCTTCTTTCAAAATTCTGTTTGGTCTAAAAAAAAAAAAAAACGTATAGCGTGGAAAGAGCCGAGATGCCCCTCATTTAAATGGGGAACGCGAGAGTGCGCCACTCCTAGTTCACATTGCTCGCCGTTGCTGAGGCGCGGGTTCTATGTTTTCTCCATTGAGACTTTCTACTGAATCCGGGAATAATACGTAAAAATACCGAATTCGGCAAAAAAAAAAAAAAAAAAATGAAGGACGCTTAAGCTTCGCATTTAAGAGTGCAACGCGACAGCATTAAAATATGCCTGACTGCTTCCCACGCTTCCCTGCAACTGCAGCTCATGTAACCGTAATGTCTACCGGGAAGAGAGAGAGAGAGAGAGAAACAACTTTATTTAAATTATGATTGTGCTTGGTTACTGCGGGTGGAGCCCCTCTTCCAGGACCCCACTGACCGGGGTCATCGCCGGGCCTGGTCGAGGGTTCGACCCAAGTCCCGTTCGGAGAGTCGCGCCTCCCACGACCAATTGCTTGGTGTACGCTGGCTGCGAACGCTATGCAAGAAGGCGAGCTTTCTGGTAGAAACGCGACCTCTTGCTTGGGCCGATCCCAGAGGTTGTGCATAGCCGCGCCAGAACAATTGCATAATTTTCGGGTTTCTGTTATTGTTTCGCACTTTTAATATTTAAGTCTGAGAAGGTTTACCACAAAGCGAATGCGCTGTCGGATGTATTGTTTCATGACATTTGTTCGTGGGCTTTCATTTCCAAAATTCCGAGGAATATCTTTGTCAAGAACGTAAGACGAGGTATGAGCAACCTTAGTGGTAAAATGTTGTGGCAATATAACCCGCATATACCGCACGTCATGTAGCAAGGCGTGGCATATACGTAAATCTAGATATACTCGGAAATTTTCCCTTGCGAACAACTCCGCCAACGGCGTTACCGCATTTTTCTTTTTTTTTTTTTTTTGCGACACTAGACTCTTAACGCGCTATCACACTAAAATCCAGCTCGTTTTAAACTAGGCCACGTGTGACCAAATAGGGAGTTCGTACTACATACATATATTTATTTCGCGAAACTTTGTTCTGTGTCACTTTTTATCTCAACTACTTTTTCACCGTTCTGAAATCCGGTTACACTTTCTATATATTAAAAAAATAATAATATAGTTGCTATTATTTACCCTTTCTTTCAATCTTTGTTTGTTTGTTTCTTTCTTTCTTTTTGAATTATTTTACATGGCTGCTGTGCAAAGCGAGTTTTTAACCCTTGCGCATCCGGGCGTCTTCCGTGCCTTTCGGCCTCTCCCAGTGGGTCGATAATCCGCGACCTTTCCCGATGCGTGCGGCCTCCGGACGAGCAGGGTATAAACTGAAGGCCCATCCTTCCACGTCGTCCCAAAGATTCCGGCAGTCGCCGTCGTATCGGAGGACCGCCCGGTCCTCAGCTATGCGTCATCACCCGTGCACGCACCATGGCACGGTACATATAAATGCTACACGTCCCTGGGATCGGTTCGAAGAGTTCCGTGCAGCAGAACGAAGCCTGCGCGGTGCGTTGCCCCTTCGCAAAGCGCTGGAGCGATGTGTGATGCGGAGTACGGAAAGGGAAATCTCGAGACGGCTAGCGTTATATGTTGCCCGCAGTTTAGCCCAGACCGCATGCGCGCAAGTTGGTTTCTGGCGGGCCACCTGATCGTTTCACAACCGTGCATGCCTGTCGAGCTGTGTTCTGCGCTCGTCGAGCGTTCCTCTAGAGTCTTCGGTTGGTTCACGCGAGGAAACGCACCGCTCTCGCGCAGGCGCACTGCGTGACCGGCGGCGCGGGCTCCGTGTTCGAGTTCATTTGGTTTGTCAGCCCGAAACTAACGTCTTCCTATATATCTGCTTCGAGCACGACGTCGTGTGCTGACGGGATTTCGAATACGTTTAGCTTCGCACGTACCGATGCGGTTCCGGGGACGTATTAAGCCGTGACCGCACGTACGCTTGCGGACGCGCGCAAGCTCACGTCCACGCGCCTGCCGCGCCTCGCGAGTAATGGTGGTTTGCATCCACAAGAACGCGCGACAGCGCGCGCTCACTGCGACCCCTATAACGTTATAAGTTGTTCATAGCTTTTCATTATGAACTCGCTCGAACGTCTCCAAACTCGCTACTATCACCCTGACGGTCGGGTTACGCGTGCCTAAAACGTGGTAAGCGCGGTGGCGCTGCACAGAAAAGTGCTGGCGCAGGAAAGCGAGCCTACTCTTGCGCTTCTCCTCCATCCCTCCCGCTCGCTGTGCCGCACTCTCAAATCTTCCTTCTTTTCTCCTCTGTTCCCTTATTTGTATTTCCCAAAGCTAAAATGCTCAATATCGGCGGCCACGCCCTCCTTTTTTTTGAACGACAAAGTTCTTTCTATTTCGAGGTCTTCGGGCGTCGCTGGAATTGGCCTTGTTCGCGACGTGTGTGCGCTCCGGTTTTTTTTTTTTTTTATCGGTCGCATCGCCGGCCACGAATGCCGCGCATAGGGGGGCACGTGCGTGCGCAACATTCGTCTCGTCGAGGCCGCTCAAACAAGGCCCGGTTTTCACGTTGATTTTAGAGAGAGAGAGAGAGAGAGAGAGAGAGAGAGTGAGAGAGACTCTTTGAATAAGAAAGCGGACGCGAGGAATCGTTGGTCCGTGCGTCCGGGTGTTTCCGCTCTCTCTCGTCTATACCGGCCAGGCTACCCAGAACTCGAGTGCTTCCCGCGTGCATCCTCTCCGGCGTTGTGCAGCGAAGCCTGCTTTCCCCCTTTTGTTTGCTCGCCTTACCTATACTACTCAGCTGCAGCAGTTGGCCGCGTTGGCAACTCGAGGCAATTTTCCTCTTCCAAGCTGGAAATGGTGCGCTGTTTCAGCTTAATTTGTACGTAGATGGACCAACCTCGTTAGGATGATCTTGCTATACGAGAACTAAGTGTAATTATCTGTCACGTTGTGTACCTTCACTCCTTGGATTTTGTTTTTGTGTGTGTGTGTGAGATGAATCGCGGTGACCCACCGGCCGCCTCTGTACCACCGACTTGCTGCATGCCGCAGTTGCCTGCGCTCCTGCGACGGATGTCGATGCGGGCAGAGTTCGGGGAGATAAATATTAGGTAGACAACGGTGGGACACTGAACAACAGTTAAAAAAAAAGATTTCTTGAGACAGGTTAAACGTTGTTGGAGAAGCCTGCTTAATTTTGTTCATTTGACGGGAAAACGATATTTATTATTGAAGACGACGAAGTATAGTCATTCCTTTTTTTGACGCCAAGAATTCCAAACGTATATTTTCATATACCATCGGGGCCGTTCAGGCGCACGATAAGGCTTCGAAACTTGCTAAGCTGCCTCTTTGGTTCCTTCAGAGTGCAACTTTAGAGTGTAGCCCTGCTTTACCGACAAGCAGTTAACTAAACCTGACTAGACGCTGTAAGAATACTTTGATGTCAGAGCGAGGCGGTATGATGCTTTGCAGGTCTCCGTCCGAACCATGCGGAGTTGCCGTTTTGCCATTGCAGACACGTAATATACTAGTTCAGCTTAACGCTCCCATTTAGTGTCCCTCTAAACCCTGTCGGTGAATATTGTGAAGTGTCTTTATGCGCCCGTGTCACACGCGCAGATTTGAGGGTAGTTGAAACGGACGACTCTTCCAATCCAGGAACGCATAGTTGGCTTCGTCGAGATTGGTCTCTGACGGGTCCGGCGTGTTTTTCAACAACTCTCAGTTTCGGTATATTCGTTTAAACGTGCGCGCCGGCGTGGTGCTGGTATCAATCGCGTCCGCCGCTTCTCATCACGACGAGGAGCAAGCATCACACTTGCCGGTTGCAGGACATGATTTCACGAATTGTGGTTTGAAAATGCATACGTTTAAACTCTCCGTTCTTTTTCTTTATTTGTATAAATATTTACCACTCCTATCTGCAACTCGTCAACGGCCCTGATAGCAAGCAAATAAATAACATATAAATACTGTCTCTGCAGATATACATTCTCTCTTAAAGACCTGGCCAGCGAACGCTTCCTTGGCGGCGTCGCCAATGCCTTCTGCACTATTAGCTTTGAGCCTCTCTCGATAGCACTGCAAAAGTCGCAGCCCATGCATTTGTACTCCCGGGCAACAGGCCGGAAAGAAGGTGCTCCGTACCATCCTTCCAGTGAAAAAGGTCTATGCGGAACGTTTTGCATATACTAAATGATCATTTTTTTCAACTGTGTTGTTGCGCTAACAAGGGTATGAAGTAATTCGTTTGCGGCTTTTTTTTTTTTTTTTGTGTGTGTGTGTGTGTGCGGAGTTCATCTTGCTCTGTGTTCAAGATGGCGTGCGTGTATTTTTGTTTGCGTGTGTCGCGGCGCCTGCGCTGCTAAAGTTTATCCGGCCACGTGTCTCTCGCCGCGCGACCCCCAACGCCGCGGGACAAGCTGCTGTCTCGACAAGTCCGCGTCGACGCCCAACAGGATTCTTCGGCTAAATCCGGGACAGCCGGCGGCGGTGCGTGCAGAGCTAGGTCGCGTAAGGGTTCGTGCGCCGTACAACGCAGATGCGCGTTTCCTATGCATTGACTCGTATATGAACTTGTTTATGGGGGGACCACTTTTCAGCGTCCAACAAATGTTATCGCTCAGCGCGGGACGCGCCCGTACGTATGGGAAGTTTCTCGAATGATAGCCATGGTTATATCTGCTGTCTGTTGTCACCGAAGCTTGTGTAATCCGGTTGTACGTGTGACGCGAATTATGTAGAAGTTTCTAGAAGACACGCGGGCAACAGGGATTATTCTGGAACCTTGGATGACTCAATTATAGAAGCCGACGCGCTTCACCGGCAGATCAGATTTTCCACGATCGCCTACTGTGTTCGCCGCTGCTGTTGTTCGAGTGTAGCCTGGTTTCGAGGGCACAGGTTGGCCCAATAAAACGGTAGTTTCGTCACTCACATTTTTGCTGCTTTCTTCACCGTCACACGTGACAATGTATAGTCGCGTGCAAGTGCGGCAAGACTTGCCGGGCTTTGCTAGTCCTTCGTGTTCTCTTGATGCGTTCCTCGTTTGATTCCAGAGAAAGTGACCATCATTCCACGTCTTCGAGCTCGCTAAAAGGCATGCGAGCTTATTGAGCATAGAACTGACCTCTCGAGGTTACGGGCAGAACCTCGTTTCTACGGTTCGTAGCTTAGCTGGAGATTTGCGTTTTGAATTTGACGTGACGGAGAAAGAGCGACATTTGGGTCGGAGGAAGTGGCAAACCTGCTCAGCGTACCATAACACTCTCGGCAAGTAGCTGACCTGTATATCAGTTAGCAGTATGGAGAAGGAAGAATGGGAAGACGTAGAGAATTAAGGACAGGAAGGAAAACAGTGAAAACAAATCAGTTTTATTTAATTTTATTTTACCTAAAATGCGAGAAGGAGACCGTTCGTACACGCTTCGTCGAGCGCTATATAGCTTCATCAGTGAATTGCCCTTCTACCGAAAAGCCGCGTGAGAAATAAATCAATAAAATATAAATCTGATTGGTGTTGTCTTCTCAATGGGCAGAGCTGCAGTGAAAATGTACACGAGTGACTATGAGAACTTGTACTTCCGTTTGAAGGATGTGGATCTCCGACGCCGGATGTACTGTGTACAGTTACTATAGGGCTACAGGATTTCCGGGAAAACTGCGAATGCAACAAGTTGTAAATACGTAAAAGCGGATAGACAGCATTTGAATACCGTAATCTGGCGAAAGCTCTGCTGAAAGGGTGGCAGAACTGTAGATGGACAAGTTCGGTAAAAAAATATAGCTGTCATCCATGAGGTGGCCTGCAGTGCCCTAAAGTTACGTCTACACTTTTTTTGTTTGCGGGGTTGGGGGGGGGCGGGGGGCGGATAGCAGCTCAGTTCTTCAACGTGCGGCGAAATTATGAGTTTATTTTTACATCATCCGATAACTACGAGAGTAGTCGAAGAATTTGCATTTTGTTTTTCTTTCTTTCGCCGTGTCATGCCCACACTCAGTATCGAGTTTAAAAAAAAAGAACAAATTTTTCGCCTTTATTTCTATCCAGGAAAGTATATTTGTACGAATATATTTTTTTGAGGTAAAACCTAATTAGTCTTGCAATTATTTTGATTACTAATAAATTTATTGAACTTTCCATGGCGGAGGCAGTGACACACCCAAAATGCAACTATGAGCTCTGCGATAAGCTTGCAGCACACACACCATTTCGTCAAAGCATTTTATAATTGCAGCACTGCTCCATTTTCGTTTTGTTTTATAGGAAAGACTATATACTTCGCACGGCTGTGGCGCCACTGAAACGCTAGTTCATCATCATAATCAGCTTAACTGATGATAGTCACTGAGGTACTCGGTGTGGCCGGCCGTGACTTACCTCTTACCTAACGAAAGCAAGAAACATTTGTAACCTCAGTTGGCGTGCATGGCTTACTCTGCAAGCTATACCCCACAAATTTCGATTGGCTACATTGTTGTACGAGGATCTTTCCTTCTTTGTCGGTGTATCAGATTCCCACATTCTACCCGCCGAACTTGCTGCCAAACAACACAGGTATATATATCAAGGCGCCACCTCGAACATCGTTGATTTACTGCTTCCATCAAAGCGCCTTTTTTTTTCGGTGGCTTTACGACCTCACCGTGTTTCGTTTGCGGACTCGACCGGAAACGTTTTTCTCTCGCTCCAGACGCGGAGATTACATGAACGCACCACGGCGTCGTCCCTGTTCTTCCTCGTCCCTTGCCACCCCTGAACCGATGGACATAACTACTTCGTCCTTCGACGTGCTGTCGGCGCTTCGCGAAGCAGTCATCCGGTTTACTTTATCTTCTTATTATTTTTTTCCCTTCGTCTAGTTGACTCTCCAGCCTCGCACTACCTGTGAATATGCGTATACCCTTTCTTGTTGTGCACGCCGTGGGTTTGGTCAACGACGCGGAAGTTTGTGGATGCATGCGCTCAATCCGAATGGCTGCTTGCTACGGTCTGTGTCTCTTCGCTGCTCCTTTCCTGTTTTCTTGCTTTTCTTTCTTTCTTTTCTTTTTGTTCTAGCGCTGGGCCGTGCGTCGCTGAATTACTTTATTCAAATCAGGGGCTCCCTAATTGCGCGCGGCGCATTGCCGCAAGTGCGCGAACGAGGATGAGTGTTCGGTTGTTAGGGTGCGCGGGTTAATATGCGTATATATATATATATATATATATATATATATATATATATATATATATATATATATATATATATATATATGGTTTCGCGTGGCTGCTCTCCGTAATGCCCCGTCCACGCTCTCCATGGTCACGCGTCCCGGAATTCGTCGTTCGCGCGCTGTGCCGTGTTCTTCGAGGCTTGCAGGTGGCCGATCCTGAAAGGCGCCACTTGACCGGCAGTTCCTCGTACTTGCGATTGAAGGCCCGGGACCCGCACTAACAGCTGCTGCGCCGTCGGTGTATAGCTTTTTGTGGCCCAGGGGGCCTCTCACCTAATATAGGCGCTTGTATTCGGAGGGCTAATTCTGCTTGCGTCATTTTGCGCCTGTGCTCGCCCTGTCGTTTCTGGAAAGCATGCACGCTTGCTTGCGTGACTGTGACTGAGCTATTTATCTATTGATTGATTGAATCACTGATTAATTAATATTCTCGGAGCAAATGTCCGAGAGTAATTTGGGTCTCAGCCGTTCCGAGAAAGGTGTCGGCGTCTGTGCTGGTCGCTATTTTTTTTCTCTCTCTCCTTTCTTTTTTCTCTCCTGCTTGCGGGGCGTAGCCAACGGCACCTAGACTGGTGGTTAGGTTAGTGGGCACCCAGACCCATGCGACACGAGCATAACGGTTATATGATAGGTATGCGCAACAGTTAGAGAAGCAGCCCAGCTATAAAAGGGAGATATATTTTAATCAGAAGGTTTATAACTCTAAGGCCAACGCCTTTATACTGCTCGAAGCCAGATCAAGGTGACTGAGAAAGCGGTATTGTGTAGAATATTTTCAGACGAAGGCTATACGTTCGAGCGTGGAAATGGTACAGAAACCATTGAGCATGTTTTGGTATAATGTCACAGTATCGGTGCAGCAAGAAATCTGGACGTATGTTTAGCCTAGGCCTCGGTTAATAAAGAGAGCACCGGATCCAGTGCAAAAGCGGTGGCGTCAATACCATGGATTACAGATTGAGCATTTGGGAGACCTGGCTATAGGTGGCATGAAAGGCTGCGTCGTTATATATATATATATATATATATATATATATATATAATGTGTTGAGTTTCCGACGTATTCATTTAGGTCTGTATTTAACTGTATCTTGAATGCTATGTCGGTAATCTTAATATTCAAGTCCCGGGTAGGAATACGGGATAGTCGACCGCTGTCTCTCTGGGCGCAACGGCTTTAAAATGACATTGCGGAGATATCGAAACTGAGAATGTGGCATATACCGCGTGCGCTAATAGGATGATAGGATATATAAGTGCCATTCGCAGCCTAATATACTCCAGAGATTCGCTGGATATCGATATTTTCTTACCACTAGCTTGCAGCGTGGCAATCAGTCAGTCGCCTTTGAAAAATTTTATCGTTTCTTTCGCTGGCTTCATTAGACTCCTTTTGCCAAATTGCTCGACCCTTACCATCTGGACCATTCGAATACAGATTTATTTATTTATTTATTTATTTATTTATTTATTTATTTATTTATTTATTTATTTATTTATTACAATGTATTTTATTCAAGGCGGGCTGTTGCTGTCGTCGGCATCGACCTAATTATTATGTGTTTATGCCAGATCAGTTCTGTGAAAAGCTGAAAGATGGAGAAAGGTTCATGAAAGGGAAAATTGTCGCCCACTGGACTTGCAAAGCGTTAATTAAAAGTTAACTACAAGTATCTGTAATGCTGAAGTTAAAGATTGGACAAGCTGGTGTAGCGTGCTTGCTGATCCACGCACATACGCACGCACGCGGAGACTGACAGAGTGCCATTTACATTTCCCTCCCAAGTCCTTTTCTTACCTTTCCCGTCCATGTCGTATGCTTCATTTTCTTCATCCTTAGTTCAGCCATGAGGTGAACAGCCGTATAATATGTGCTCTCCGCATTGGTGCTACGCCTCCCTCTGCTGCCCTGTCACACGACGCTCGATGTCCAGCGCTGCAAAGGACCTCGGTTCAATATATATATATATATATATATATATATATATATATATATATATATATATATATATATATATATATATATATATATATATGAAGAGGAGGTGCGCAACTTTCCCCTGCGAGGCTGTTATACGGGCTGTCAGTTCAGTCCGAAGCGTTCGCGGGAGAGTGCACTCCCGGAAGCTTACTCTGCGGACTGCCGAGTGACTATAGCTTCTCACTGTGCGCCCATTTGTACCTCGATTCTTGCGCTAATTTTTCGCCCTGCCGATACGGACTGCTTCCGTCCGGGGGCTTTCCGTTCGCCGGGGCGGCGAACTAAGTGAAGTGCCGTGTCGCGTAAGTGAAATCGCCCTCTTTATACCAATTGTATAAAAGGCGCGTCGCCTCCATCCTCGCAGTTCGCAGCTTGCGTACCCTCCCTTCCTCGATCTCCTACCCCCTCTCTTTTCCTTCGATCGCCGCTAAGCGCAGCTGTGGGCGTAGCATTGCGGATCGGTCATTTTCTTGAAGGCGGCGCAAATAACGGCACCCGGCGACGGCTCAATGCGGCGGGGCTGCTCGGCGGATACGGCGCTCAGCTGCTTTGCGCACGGTCGCGGGTGCGACTTCCCGCGTCGGTAGCCGCATTTCGGAAGGCTCGTGGGGGGGGGGGATGCAATAAACGCTCGTGTACTTATGTTTTCGCGCACATTAAAGAACGCCAGGTGGTCGAAATTATTCCCGAGTACTCCACGACGGCGTATCGGCTTCTAATTTAGCTGCTTTCTTTCTTTGGGAGGTTAACGCCCGTGACTATCAACCAATCAACGACGGCTCAGCAGGTATATATATATATATATATATGTCCCAGCTAACAATATCCAAGCTGTTTAAAGAAAAGAAAAAGATATTACAGAATTACAGGGCAAGATACAATCAGACTTGCGATGTTGTCAGAGATCTGACGACCGAACCGTACACCGTCTGTAGGTTTTAAAGTCTTATCTTGCAACATGTTTCGTGAATCGATATTTTCAACAGCTTGGCTAACGTTATAGCTGGGACGCCCTATATAGCATATAGCTGCCGAGCATGAGCTTCCGGGTTCCATGCATTGCCGGCCGCGTTCCCGTGAGGTCGAAATACGGGAGCGCACGCGTAGTTAGATTTCGGTGCATGCTGCAGGATCATCCTGTGGGTTTGTCAAAACGAATCCGCCGCACACCTTGCAGGGCTTCTTTGGCCGCACGTGACCCAGGTCACGTCGCGACGCGGTGAGCCGATGACGGTGATACAAACTGACGGGACTGATAACACGCCCTGTCAGTTTGTGTTACGGTCCCCGTCCACTTTCCCGCCGCGTTCGATTTCGCTCCTTACGAACAGCCGGATAACACGATTATAGTTAAAGGTTCGGCTCGTAGCCGAATGGTAGTTCAGCGACGTATACGCCCCCAGGGCGCGGTAATAAACTCGCGTTGTGCCCTTCTTCGAAACAGGAACTTGCCTAAGAGCTGGACTGCGGCTGCGCAACTCGCAAGACAGAGCTGTAGGGTATACCTTCTGTGGTCAACCGCGTGGCGGCGCAGTGGCTGTGCAACGTTCCTACTGGGGAGCCCGAGGTCGAGGGTTCAGCTCCCAACCCCGAAGGCCAAATTACGACGGAGATTAAATTAAAGAAAAAAAAAAAAGAACCACGCTCGTGTACTTAAAACTAGGTGTGCATCAAAGAACCTCAGCTGGTCAAGATTTAATCCGGAGCCTTTCACTATATATACGGCGTCCCTTATAAGTTATAACCCATGGTGCAGTTTCGGCACGGTAAAGCTTCCATGCACAATACGAGACGCGAATTTGCGTCAGCTAGCAATTGAGTTTTCTGTATATAGTGCCCTCTGCTATATTGGGACATGTTGTCGCCAAGCGGGACAAGCGGGACACCCGTTCATTGCCAAGCGGAGAATTTCTTATTCTGCTTCTTATTTCTCATTTGTCTTCTGCGTGGTATTCGTAGCTCCGTGTATTGCCGCCGTCGCTCCAACAACGTGAAAATGCGGCACTCATTTCGCAGTCATGTGGCACTTAAATGTGGCGCACAGCGTGAGCATGTGTGCCACGCATTGCCTTGCGTCTCGACGAGTGTGCAGCAGACAGTCAAGTGCTTGCATATACAGACGTATTGGACGCTGTACGAGTCACCTAAGCCTCGCCTAAGTTTATGCACGAAAATTGGAAATAAAGGTATACGAAAGCCCACGCAGGGTCGCAGGCAAAGTACAACAATCGATTGGCGTCGCGTGTGTGTGCGTGTGTGTGTGTGTGTGCGTGTGTGTGTGTGTGTGTGTGTGTGTGTGTGTGTGTGTGTGTGTGTGTGTGTGTGTGTGTGTGTGTGTGTGTGTGTGTGTGTGTGTGTGTGTGTGTGTGTGTGTGTGTGTGTGTGTGTGTGTGTGTGTGTGTGTGTGTGTGATTCGTAATTATTGCGCACAAGTGAAACCAACTATCGCGTTGTCAAATTTACCTAGACATTCACGTCGTACGTAAGTGCCTTCGTGCACCTACGTGAACCCGACGAGATCGGGTGTAGATTCAGAAATCGGGTTCAGACAGCTCAACTCGACACTGTTTCATGGACTCGTGTAAAGAAAATCAGGCGTAAACTTCCGTAACAGCGAACCCAGCGTTTTCGCAATGGCGTTGCTCTCCCCCCGTCATCGGTTGACACTTCGATGGTATGTGTACATAAATGGCAGGGGCGGGGGGAGGTGAGGGGGAATTGGTGTAAAGCTCTAACGTCGGGAAGTAAAGTGTGGGCTGTCCGATCCGCGCGTGGAAGGAGGCTCGCTTCCGTGGGAGACAAATGTCTGTCGTCATCGCAATCGTTGACAGCGTCACTTTGAGAATGAGAACTTTCTTTCACCGTCCCTGTTCTGCTTAGTTCTCCTTTGAGACGTCGGCTGCTGCTGTCAGTGCCCCGGAGGAAAAAAAAAGAAATATATATATATATATAAATATATATATATATATATATATATATATATATATATATAGGGGTTTTCTTCAAAGTTCAGCTCGCAGGACCCGACGTAACATACACAGGAAAGAGACGACGAACTTTTTGGGAGACTTCTTTTACTTAACGTTTTCGGCTGGTGGACCAGCCGGGTACTCTGCAGCAGTACGAGTGTGCTACGAGTGTGCAGCAGACAGCCAAGTGCTTGCGTATACAGACGTATTGGACGCTGTACGAGTCACCTAAGCCTTGCCTAAGTTTATGGACGAAAATTGGAAAGAAAGGTATACGAAAGCCCACGCAGGGTCGCAGGCACAGGACAACAAACGATTGGCGTCGCGCGCGCGCCAATCGTGTGTGTGTGTGTGTGTGTGTGTGTGTGTGTGTGTGTGTGTGTGTGTGTGTGTGTGTGTGTGTGTGTGTGTGTGTGTGTGTGTGTGTGTGTGTGTGTGTGTGTGTGTGTGTGATTCGTAATTACTGCACTGCACCAGGTACTCTGACGAAGGCTGGTCCACCAACCGAAAACGTTAAGTAAAAGAAGTCTCCCAAAAAGTTCGTCGTCTCTTTCCTGTGTATATATATATATATATATATATATAAGAGAGAGAGAGAGAGAGAGAGAGAGAGAGAGAGAGAGAGAGAGAGATGTGTGTGTGGCCGTTTTTTGAGGGGCACATCCCTTCCGCGCAGGGACCACCGCTACGAAAGAAGAGGCTTCGTTTTCGTGTCTCGTTTCGTATAGCTGTTGGTTGCCTTTCCACGCGCGCTCGTTACAGCTTCTCGTGTGTCCTTGTACTCTCGCTCTGCCGCCATTTTTTTTACTCTTTCTCCACTACTTCATCGTTCGTTCCATCTCTAATACCAGTCACAGGGAACTCGAAGTTCTTCTTCCCTAAAAAAAAAAAAAAAGCGCTGGCATGCGTTGTCTGTGTGCAGTAATAGTACACCATACATACGCTGCCGTTGGTGTCGCAAGTGTGTCCTGTATACACCAGACTCCGCAGTCGTCTTCCCGTTCCTGTCTTCTTCAGGCGCTCGGTCGTTTATGTTGTTTTCTCCGGCGGAACCTGTTTCCGGCGCTTCAGAAATCTTCATCGATCCTTCTCCTTCGTCATTATCCTCTTCCCGTTCATCACTTGTTTTCGTTGCTTCTGTTTTTTCTTCTCTCTCTTTCTTCCCCCGTCTTCCAGGCATCGTCATGTCGCCGTGTGCGCTGCGCAGCTGGCTGCGTCATTACACTCGGCCGTTCATCTCCCGTTTCGTCAACTTGATCCGTTGTTTTAATAAACGTTCTTATAGTTTTCTAGCAGACTAACGTTTCTTTATTTTTTTTCGTTTTTAACTTTTTTCGTGGCGTGCTAGACTCGCATGGAAGACGAACTCGAGCTACCGTATACAATAAATATAAGAGTACAGTTCCTCTCTGCTGTCGGTGAGCGCGATTCGAAAAAAAAAAAATGAAAAGCGAGAAAGCCAAACAAATAGTACTGGCTGTGCAACTTTGGTGTCCAAGTTGATGCAACACGAGAAGGTTCGTGGGTTTGTCGTGTCATCCACAGTGTTCGCTGAAAGGCTTCTCTATATTTGGCGAGTATCGAGCGAGAGGAATAGGATGTAACCTTTCAGCACCGCACATCATCGATCGATAGATCGATCAATTAAGTGCGGTGTTAAAAAGTTTACATCGCAAAAACAGCCTGTGCATACTTCATCCCACGTTTTCGAAAGAAAGCGTGAGCTCGAGTCTGTATAGGGTAGCAGTTGCCAAGGGCGAAATTTTGGCGCAGCTTCTCAAAGTTTTGGAGCCACTTTGCGAATTGAAGGATCTACCGCTCCACTCTGTAGCGCGACTTGGCAACGCGCCTGGGCTGCTCGGGGAAGCAGGCAACGATATCTGGAGTCCTTGAGCAACGATGTTTCCACAGACACTCCAGTGCGCGCGGTTCCTGATGGTGTCACGTTGAAAGTGTTTTGATGGAATATATTTTAGCCGCCGCCCATTACGTGGGAGACGTCGTGTGTTTTGGAATAGCAACGCAATGCACATGACAGCATTCACTATGTAGGATGTTTGCTGTTTTAATGCAAGAACTGGGTTAAAGAAAAAAAGAATATCGCAGTGCAGGACGAAAAACGCGGTGCCATTCAGATACATCACTGCTTCTCAAGCTTCCCGCTTACTGCAGTTTATGTAACTGTAATGTTTACCGGGAAACACTGGCGGCGAACGCTATGCACGAAGGTGAGCTTTCTGCTGGAAACGTCGTTCTTGAGTGGGCCTATCGCGGTGGTAGTGCATAGCCGCGCCGAAAAGAATTACATAATTTTCAGGTTTCTTTTATTCTGGTGCACCTTTAACATTTACGTCTGAAAAAATTTCACATAAAAGGTTTGCACTGTCGGTGTTTTGTTTCATGAGATCTTTTGTGGGCTGCCATTCTCAAAATTTCGAGGAATAACTTTTTCAAGAACGGGAGACAAGGTATGAGCAACTTTACCGATAGAATGGTGTGGCAGTGTAACCCGCATGCACCGCATGTCATGTAGCAAGGCGTGGCGTAAATGTAAATATATGCGGAAATTTTCGCTCACGGACAACTCTGCCAACGCCGACACCTGATTTTCTGGGACACGGGGCCCTCAACACTATCGCGTTAAAACGCAGTGCCTGCCACACGCCTTTCTCGTTCGAGTCTGTACGTGCCCTCGTCTCCCCTCCTTGTTAACTTCTCGAGCCCCTCGCGTGGAGTCGAGGTAAGCGAGGAGGAGCTTCGGAGGGCAGTGTTTGAAACCCGAGCACTCGGACGGCGGGTTCGTCTCGGCAGCTTCGCCGAGCTGGTCTCGGTGGCTGGCACTGCAGGTGGCGGAGTCCGCTGCTTGTTAGCCGGTTCCTCTCGCGCTAAGCGGGAAGGGCAGTGGGACGTGGCGCCTCCGTTCCAGCAGCGTTTGAGGCCTCGCGGGGCAATGTATCTTAAATGCTGCTGGCACGCGTAACAATGGAAGGCGTTCAGTCAACTGTCCCGCCGGTCCAAGATTTAAAGTGAACCGTGCGTATTTATAGGATCGAATTGATTGCGCCTCCGTCCGTTCCTTTTCGAAATGCGCTGTTATTTATACAATAATCGTTTGCTTCGTTGCTTTTGATGCATTTCGGTTTGCAACCAAGAAAAAAAATAAACATGTGTGTGTTGGTGTGGGGAGGGGGGGGGGGCAAGGTCGTTTTTTTTTCTTTCCTTGCAGTCATTTTGTGAGTATAGAACACTTTTTTTTTTTTTTTGCGAAGCGTTCCTTTTCTGTCATCTTTTGCAACATATTATATATATGTATACCGTGGATTCGGACTGTGGCGGCGTGTGCGGCATGCCTGGTTTCCTCCTCTGAGCGCGTTTTCCCGCTGTGCGCCGCGTTTGTCATCGATCTGAACTTGGAGTTTACCGCTTTACATGTTCTTTTCGTGATTTCCATTCTTGTCGCACTCACATTGTTTTTTTTTTTTCGCTGGTCCACCGTTAAAAGAACGTCCGCATAATTCCATTCCTTTATTTTCTTCTTTTACTTCTCCACTTTTCGGGCTGAGGCATTTAGCGATTGTTTCGTTCAACCCCGTTGTACGTATCAAAGAGAAAAAAAAAAAAGACCGCGAGAAGCCCAAAGGGGGACTTTCCGATATTGTGCGCACGGATGGAGGTGCACAAGCGCTTCTGTGTGCTCGCACTGCTGCTGCTGCTGCCGGCGCCTTGGCGCTTTCTTATTTTTATTTTATTTCCCGTGCAGCCTCTTCACTTTACCCTCCTCCTACCTTCCTTCTTTCTTCATCTTCTACTGCCTGGCCGAGTGGAAACTCCTCATTCTGCGACTCGGCGTGGATCGCCAGTCCGATATCGAATCGAATTTCGAAACGGGAACCGCCCCCTCCCCTTTTCCTTCTCTCCCCCTCCCCCCCTATTCCCCTCATGGCTGGCGACACCTGCGCGTGACAGTTTGAGCTCCACGAGGAGGTCATAGTGCGACTGGAGTGGAGACGACTGATGTCCCGACACTCCGTAGCCCATAGGCTGCGGACGTCGAAGCGCAATTGCGCCGCGCATGCGGGAAGCGCCCAGTGCGTGCCATCCTGCTCCTTAATGATCGCCATAATTAGACCGTGGACTAGCTTGTATTCGGTTTATAGTCGCAGCTGCCTCGCTTGTACAGTGGTACGATTAATTTCTTCGTATGTTTTTTTTTTTTCGGTGCAGTGTGACGTCAAGATAAACGTCGTTGATATATGTATAGACGCCGAATGACCTTGTGCACTACCATTCCCGAGCGTGGCAATCGACCTCCAGCCCATATATCTGTTAAAAATCCGGAACACCCAGTACTTCTGTGCACTATACGTACCGTTATGAGGCGTACGAACCGACCGTATACACTCCTCAGAGGAAAAAAAGAAAGGCTGAAAAGCGGTATGGATCTTACTCCTTTTCGGGGATTAACTGACCTGCCCCAACCATTCTTCGTTTTGGGGTGTAATTGCGAGGGGATGAACTGATACTCCCCATGCGGTTACTCCGTCAAGGACTAACATTTGCTCTTTTCCGATGCTCCTCAGGCAAGTAAATGTCATTGTTTCCAGATCTCATCAAAGAAAGAAATGAACGAAATTAGCCGCTTATACGCTGACAAAAAAAAAAAAAAAAATATGATTGAGCTGAAAAATAAGAAGTGCCCCAAAGTAGGATTCGAACTCGCATTGACGAGTCAGGTCCTCTAACCACTAGACCGCGGCAGCTTGATTGTCCAGTTAGGATGCTGAGGCCAGGTTAAGCATCTCAGCGCAGGTGCGGCAATACATTAGCGGCGTTTTGTGCACGCTACATGCGGGGAGAGTGTAACGTTCGTGTATTTGCAACCATAAGCGACAGCAAAAAGAAAAACTGCCTGGTTATTCTTAAGATGACTTAAACTGAGACACGTTACGTGACTTAACGTATAGCGACCGCAAACGGGGCACGCAGTGACGATAGAGAAGGACGAACTTCTCTGTCGCTTACCGTGCCCCGCACGAGCTGCATATCGCTCAAGTTTGCAATCTCCTTGGAACGGAAGAAGTACCATTGAGCAAGAACATCTGCCAGTCCATCAATGACTTGCGCGTTTAATGTGTATTTTTCACTTATATATAGCGTGCAGATGAAGTACATTCCACCTTTTAAGTTTCCCGCAATTTCCTCATGAACAGGCAAAGTGCTGCTTTGCATGTAATTCAGCAGACGGTGCGCGGATTTCAAGTTATTCGCGATTTATAGACAATGCCGTTTTCGCCGCGTCACTCCACGGCACTGAGGAAAACAGCGGAGTGCATGGGGGGAGTATACTGTTGTCGTTCGTCCTCCCGTTGTTCTCTTTCCGACCAGGGACTAAACGCTCACCCTCCGAAATTTGCACACGGCGCGCACGCTCCCGCAGTTAGTCCCTTGAGGGACGAAAGCGCCCTTTGTATGACCAACTGTCCAGTTACTCCCGTTTCCCCCGACATTTTTCTTAGATTGCACTTATACCGTGTATTAGCTGTTCGAAGACGCCCGTGATAACAGCCCACGGGGAGCGGTGCTCCAACGCTTCCGCGAAGTAGTGTACTCCGGCTCAATAGCTCCGTGTAGCGCAGCGAAATCGCGCCAGCGACCTATAGAGCGATAGCCAGGACACGCCCAGAATAGTGTCGGCCACGAGACTTCTTGTTAATGACGTCGGCTGTAACGGAAGGATTTGTGGCTGTATACACAATAGGGCAAGCCGTCCTCACGCTGCCGGTTTCCCGTCGTTCCTGCTTCGCTAGCATGCCGGGCACGACGCGCCGCCTTCGCTGTACTACGCACAGGGTTAGCGAGACGGAGTATCGTGAAGTTCACGTGCCATGGGAGACATTTGCCCTTACTACGGCCGGGCTGGAGTATACACGCGCGCGCGCCGTAGAGAAGCACGGTGGTGCTCTAGTCCGGCCTTTGCCTTGCATTCTGTCAGGGATGCGCTACACATTCTCAAACCAAGATTGCCTAAACCAAGGTCTGAGTTTTGTATGGAGAGTTGAGCTGCGCCCGAGACGAACCTATGTCGTCTAGCGCTCAAGCCTCGTGTCAGCCGGCGTGCGCGTTTTGGTTGCGAATAGCGTTCCATTTTTTATTTTGTAAGGAAGAATGGACAAAGCTAAGTCGGACCAAGTATTACATATTCGCAAGGCTCGACCGGCATTTGTTTCGGCGAATAAAGATTTCTTATCATTGGAGAAAACCGAGGGGCAAGGTTGTTATGTCTTATATTCCGAACTTTCAACGCAGCGATCGCACGTTGGTATGACGACACTGATTACTTCGTACGCATTAGGATATATTTGGCGAGCAGCAGCACCAGATAGACGAAGGCGCAGCAAAGAGGGTCACAACACAAGCGCCGACTCTCTACTCTTTTCTCCGTCCCCGTCTATATATAGTTGGCGCCGTTGCTTGTCAAATGCGAACTTCCGCCAACTCGCCCAAGGTCCCCTGCTATTTCACGTATTTAGGAGATATAGGTGGTACGTATTTTTTCAGAAGAAAGTTCCTTCGGTTTCTTTAGGCTGATACGTTTTCTTTGCTTATTTATAAGCTACGAAATAGTAGTACTGAGCAAGTGCTGTGCAGATATCACGTTGCGAAAAGCTGTATCTCAGTAACTTCCAAACAGTCTGTCGTCTCGCCTTTTCTTGCTTAGCGAGGCCCCTCTCACACATAAGATTGATGTTTCCGGTGCTGCGAATGTGTAATGTATCAATGTAGCTTAGCCTTAACAACAGTGCTTCTCCGTGTCCTTTTAAACTGCAACGTATTTTCGAAGAGGCAAGGAAAAAGGGGAAGGGGACAAGAAAAGCTGAGGTTGGTTAGTGATAAACTGTGCGATTTGGTATCGGTTCATAAGAGGCGCTTGAAACACCTGACAAGGTAGACGTGTCAGGTCTTCCTTTTTTTAGAAGTCTGTTTTCTTGTCCATGCTAATACCATTCCCCACTCACTCCACCTGTCCCGGCATAGTCGGCTACGTGGACTGCCACTCCGTGGGTTCTCTTCATAGCCCCTCTTCGCCTGCAGCAGCGACGAAATTTTGACGCTCAGGCGGGGTTATTGGGAAGGGAGGGTGAAGCAGCGTAAGTGGTGGGAGCTAAGCGCTGGTTGCCGGCGCCAGTTGGGTGAGGTTTTGGGGAAATAAAGGGGAAAAGGGGAGGGAAGATGTGTGAGGGAATGTTAGGAATGTAAATATCCAACCTAGGCTGATGGAACGTGGCTGCAGGCAAGAAAAGAGTGAGAGAAAGAGTGAGATAACTCCCGGCTGATATAATGGCATAAAAAGAAAGAACGATATATAAAAGTAATCAAAAGTTTGATGGACGCGTATTCAGAATACATATATGCGTGGAAGACAGGTATATGGAACTATAGATCTCGCTCACTATATCCCTCGCTATTGTCGGTTTCTGTATTTTGTTCCTTTCGTCACGCCTGCAGGGCTGGGCTGTCAGGAGAATGTGACCTTTCTTTTTTTTTTTTCGCATACCTGCGTTTCAACCATCATGGCCTCGCACATTATATTTTTAAATTTGTTATCATACATTATTTGTTTTTGTGTGTGTCGACGCTCGTAGTTCAAGCGCACGCGTAGCCCAAGAACGTCGATCGCCCAGCCATATATAGGACGTTATTTCTTGGCGCCTGCCGCGGGACATTATTTTTTTTTTTTCTCGCCTCCATACTTCATCCCACCGGCGCCGTTTCGATTGGCATCTCGGCTCTCGCGAAAATGGCTCGAACCACGCACGTGGGGTGTGGGGAGAGGCGGTATCGGTCGCGCTACGCTGCTGGATGAGTTGTGGTGGCACACACACACAGGCACACACAAAAACTAATAATAAAAGAACGTCAAGCAAAACGAGATTTCGGAGCGCGCACGCCTGGCGCGAAATCGCCGATGGCGCCCGCGGTCATCCCCTCGTTTCGTGCCACGGGCTCGTGGATGCAAGACGCGCGTGCGCCATTCGCCGTTCGAAATTGAATAATGTTTACAGAAACCGGCGGTTACTCGGCACCTCTTCACTCGTGCAGATATGTATGTATGCGTACACGTCAGGGGCGCGTCATCCTGGAAACGGAGTTGGATTGGCGGACAAGATAGCAAGGGTAAGAGGCGGAGGCGCGGCGTATATACGAAGCGAAGCTGTGCTGGTTGACAGACAGGTATAGGTAGAGGAGAGAAGCGCTGTGGGAAAATCGGCAGTGTTGAAATGCTCGCCAATCCAACTATATGCTCGCGCAGCACAGCTGTGTCTCGCGCAACCCGTAAGTGACTAAGTCCTGGCGTTCGCCGCGTTTTTTACGGACGCGAAATGAAAACGTGCCAATGTATGGTATTCGGGGAATTCTGGGGAGTGCGCGTCGAAGTTCTTTACTTTTGTGGTCGATCGATCTGCTGTGTACGGCATTTCGAAGTTGAGATTGTGATGGTATGCAGGAATGGGCCCTTCGCTGATGCGGAACCGAGAAACTCCAGGCCCATGATGGGCCTATAGGATAAAAAGCTTGGGCTAGTTGGCTGGGCATCATGGGAACGCTAAAACAGCGCGAGTGACAAAGACGAAAGGAAGACATTGTAGGCTATATAGCGCAGGCGCCTTGCGTCTGTGCGAGTGCCACGTCTTTCCCGCTTCATTTCCATTTCATGCTGCCTGTAATATTCCCAACCTTGCTTCGGGATGCGCCTCCTAGTTGATGCATCCTGATCGATTGGCATATGTATACGCCCTGAGTGTGCGTTCTTCGATGGGGTCTTGCCTCAGGATGCAAATCAGGCCTGTGCGCGGCTGGAGGCGTTAGAAGACAGAATTGTATCGGATGAACTGCCCATGGTGACACGGAACTGGTTCGGCATCCCGGTCAAGACGGCCGCATTTCGATGGTGGCGAAATGCGAAAACACCCGTGTGCCTTAGATTTAGGTGCACGTTAAAGAACCTCTGATGGTCTATATTATTCCGGAGTCTCCCCCACTACGGCGTGGCTCATAATCAAATCGTCGTTTTGGCACGTAAAACCCCGTAACCTAACCGTATGGCTCGGTGACACCATAGATTGTTCGCCGTCCAACTCGGGCTTCCTGTGCCGTATTGCTCGGACCTGGACGTGTTACAGGAGCAGGATTAGGGTATGTTTCAGATGTCAATGGTACAAGGGCTAAAAACGTGATCATTCAGCATGACGCGACATGTAACCCGTAAGGTACAAGTACTCGTCAGAGAAAAATGCTATTATGACAATATCAATATAAACAAAAGCACCTCCTGCATGGAGCATATATTTTCTTCGGCCTTCTCGACGAGCGGCTCTAGCGAGGCAACTGTCTCATGTACATAAGCACTCACCACTTCTCTTATCATCATCATCCATTCCAATACTTTCACTCCCCTTCCCTCTTCCCCAGTGCAGAGTAGCAGACTAGAGCGCACTAGCTCAGGTCGACCTCTCTGTCTTTCCTATCAATAAATTCTATTCATTCATTCTTCGGCAGTTTCCTTCACGAATTTTTTTTCCTTCTTCTTTCCTTTTTTTTAATCCGTCCAATTGCCACAGAGTTATCGATCGCGACGGAGAAAGAGCGAGACGCAAGAAATGGGGAGAAAGAAAATTAGGGCAGGTCCAGCTCACTTCTTTGGAATCGGAGTTAAGCGAAGCTTAATTGAATCATTTATTCTATTAATACTATTCAAAGATAATACTGTGTATCGCGCGCAACATTATTTGATTTGCAACTTGTGTACTTGTTTGCCCGCGCCACAGCTACGTGCGGGTCCCCGTCCGTTACTGCGCTTAAACAATCTCAATGTCTCCGGGATAGACCTATGTTAGTGTCCGGAATCGGCTCACTTTTGCTTAGGTGCTCTCCAGGATTGACCCATTTCTTACTCGGCAAGGAAACGAAAACCAACCAACCACGCCAAACAAACCCCGCGGTGGCTGACAAAGAAACCGTTCGTTCATAATAAATTATAGGTAATAATTACGGCAAAACAGTGCGAGTGTAATTTGCGTAGGTTAGGATTGACACACTCGCTTCGCCAACGTGCGCGTAGTTGTTGACACGCTGCAGTGCCTCGTTCCGCGCGGCCCCGTGATGTGTGCGCGCTCGCTCGATCGTCTGTGCAGTTCGAACGGGGAGAGGCGAGGTGGCTAGCGCGCTTGGACGGGGTCGCTGAGCCGAGCAAAGTGCATCTGCCCGGATGGCCCCGGCGTGAGAAGATGGCAGGATGGGGGTGGAGGCGATTGCCGCTGGAGCGAGGGGGTTAAATTTGCATAAGGTGGAAGCGGCTGCAGGCGCCAATGAAGCGGCCGCTGGCCGCGCATTTGCTTTAACTCGACGCTTTGTTGTTAGTATTTTTGCGCACACTCCTCTCGTTTCGAAATTCGCATTTGCAGGTATAGGTTCGCTGCACATTCGCGTTGAAGCAAGGTCGGTTGGGTGTATGTAGCTTAATCTAAAGCTGTGGCTGTCCGCTCTTTATTGTGCTGTTGAGGCATTGCATTATTGAGGCGCGCGTAAACCGCGTGACTGGTGTACCGAACGTATAAATTCGCTTTTTGCGGAATCCCGCATGCGCGAGTGGCAGCCTGTCAAGCGCGAGTCTCAGTATATGAGAGAGCGCGGACAGGCGGTCGAGGTGAACCCTTCGCACGCGAGGTGCCTGGCGCGTGTCGCCTTTTCTTCTGCTCGAACGGCGCGCCGTCTCTAACCGTCTCTGTGAATGGGCCGATTGGGGCAACGGACAATCTTGGAAAGCGTTTCGGTTCCCTGGGCGCGTTTCACCTCCGAACCTCGTCGATGTGTGCGAACTACTAATAGCGTCTTTCGCGACCGCACAAGGGGCGGTGCGGCTATACTCGTTTAAACCCGCAGAGGCCGTCACGACGTGACGAATTAACGTCGTCGTGTGCGCGACCTGAAAGCATGCACTGATTTGGACCGGAAAGCAATGGGAGTGTGCTATACGGCACGTCATCATTCTTCTTCTTTTAGCCGCTGGTTATACAATGCTACGCGCTTTGGGTGTCTGCTGTGGCGAGCCTACCGCTTAAAGTAATAACAACAAAACGGAAGACAAGTGTAGTTACTGTCGCGCCAGCTGTCGGTGTAGCTTTTCGTGGCAGCTAACAGTATTTCGTTTGTTGCCGAAAATTGGGGCAAGGAGGATAGGAAGGCACCTCATTTGCAGCCTGTCAGGATACGTTTGCAGAAATAGGCTCGGACCTATAGCGAAAGCGTCGGGAAAGCCGTGCCTAAGATGGCTTTATTCTGATAGTGTTAAGTTCCGCGGCGGGGATCCATCACGCGCTCATTAGCTCGTCTTGTGCGCAAAGAGATCCGCGGATGACGGCCATGCTGCAAAGGCCTCTGCGAGAGTTTTATCCGCACGGTTTCACCTGTTGGCGGCCAGCTGCGTAGTTTCTACGGATACTATATTGCCGATGCAGGTTGCGAATCACGCCCGCCGAAGCATGGCTGCTTAGCTGAGAGCGCTGGCGTATTCTGGCGTCATTCAGTCAGGCTTTTGTTAGAGGAGGCATGCATATTCTGTAACCGTTCGTCATTCGCCTCCTCTGTAAACCTGCTGGGTGGTGAGCCAAATCTTGTTTGCGACAGCGTGTGACGCGACTCCGCGTGATATTTCCAGCTTCCGCGTTTAACTCTGCAATATGTGCGTCTAGTGCGAAACATTCTTCGCCTCTTATCAGCCAATTTGTGTTGTTTATCGATCCTGTCTCGCCTTGTTTCGGGCCTCTTCAAAAAAAAAAAAAAGAAGAAAGAAAAGAAAGAAAGAAAGAAAGGAAGGGGGGGGGGGCTGGATCACACCTCCCATGGAGGAATTTGAATCGGGAACCGGCAGCTTGCGTACTCTAACTTTGGGTACGCAATACCCAGGGTCTCCATAATGAGAACCGTATGCCACACTTCTCAATTACCAGGTGCACGCTCTAGCGCTTTGAAACGGTTGGAGCGTTCGTAACTTCGCATATGGCATACAAGCATTCATGCAGTGTTCCTTCGTGCGAGAGCGAGCCAGTTTCCCCCATTATTCCCTAACGGCGGCTACCGTGTTCAGACTTCGTGTGACGATGCACGGCCTTGTGGGTCGGCCCCAGTCGGAGCATACTGTCACGTGCCATTGGCGGAAGAGTATGTTCGTGAAATCAGTCGTGATCCAACCGCCGTTGTCGTCACGCACACAATTCGCTCACCTTACAAGGACATGTTGCGCCATTTGATAACTCCTCACGCAACTCCAAATGGTACAGATAGCCACCTAGCTGCAGAATACTTTAGCATAGCATTAATTCCCGGAGTGTGTGGGCTCTGCATAGCTTTGCTCTTTCCTTTTTTTTTTTCTGTTGAAGTTCCCGGTGATTACAAAGCATGTCGGCGCTTACCTGCGGAAATACGTTTTTATGAGCTAGCAAGGCTGTGCTGTCATTGAAAACTTGGGAATTCACTGGACCGAGCGAAATCATTGTTCCTTACTGTTCTGTTGAGATTTCTTTTATTTTCATTTAACGTACAGCGCTCCGTTTGCGATAATGAAAGAAGGGGTTGTACGCTGCGTTGGTGATCTTTTTTTTCTTAATTTTTGTTCTTCCTTGTTTTTGATACAACCGTAATAAATTACGCGTGAACGACTTTGCACTCGAAGAGTTTTTCTCTGCGCGCAAGACGTTTCGCTTGTCATTGCCGTTTCTGATTGTTGTGCGCCCTGAGTTGCTTGCTGAAGCAGAGGCACTTATTTCTCGTAAAGTTAGCAGAAAAAGAAAGAAGCAGGCGGTGGGGGGCTGGGAGGACGTACGAATGATGTGGGCGGGGATGTGGAACCGAATTTCAATGTCGCTTTGTTTCTGTTTCTTTAGCCTCCTACGTTCAAAGAGATTGTTTCTTACGTCATCCTTCGCCATTACGTGGGATCCTCGTCAGTTATTATCGTAGTAAATTACTTGCCCCCCCTTTTTTTTTTACTGTACGCCACCTATCGGTGTTTCGTCGAAATTTATTCTCGTTATCATCCGCGTGAACCAGATTTACGTATGTGTGGGAGGCCCTTGCTTTAAGCAACGCTGTGGCCGCGGCTGACAAAGAACGCGAGGGAAACCGTGCGCCGGATACGCGTGGCGTTTCAGGCGTCTCACTTCCTTGTCTCGGAAGGAAATTAGGCGGAGTCGAGGGTCTCTCTGAAGGCCTCCTCGCTAATCAGACGCGCAAATCAGCACCGAAAGAACCTTCTCGAAAAGCGGCGCAAACACTCGAGAGGGCGTGTTGGGATAAGGTCGGCGACTCTGGTGAACTTCTGCCGCTACGGTGCAAGCTAAACCAATCCGTATGCACCTCCTAGTATAGGGGACGTTTTATTTTGTTTGACCCCGTAGATTGATTTTGGTTACGGTCCTCACCTGCTTACTGATTCACTCACAAGAACCCGATTGCTGCGACGGATGGGGACGTCCTCCGTTTTTTTTTTTTTTTTTTCTCTCGACCTCGTACGTCTCGCTGCCACGAGCCGCGCCTGGTTCATTCGCTGCCTCGTCTGTTCGCTCTGTCACGCAGGCAGCCGTGTTCGTGCTGTGACCTACTTACTTATTCGCTTACTTGGTGCGCGCTCCCTCAACCCTTGCGCAACGAGATTCGGAGAGTCGAGGAAACCTAATTACTGCGCGGGTCTGGCTCACCCCCGGCGGAACGCGCGCGTCCTCCTAGGGTGCAGCTCTTGTGTTGCCGGGCGTTCCCGCGCCTTTCTTCCCCAGTCGGGTTGCTCCTTTCGCGCGACCGGGCCTCCTCCTCCAGCCCTGCTCCCACCCGTCGCGGTCTAACTTGGCACGCTGGCTCGCGTCCGCGGTGTGCATGTCCTTTTGGCTCCGGCACGTATGCGCTACTAGTCCCCCGGAATGCGCTCAGTGTCTCGTGAGAACTCTCTGCGTAGACGTGTTCCGCACGCTCGCTCGCTGACGGGGGTGCCCCGCGCGTGGTTTCTTTCGAGACAACCGTTGTACGTACGCGTGAAAGATTTCCGTCGCGCATCGCGTCGGCGAATTCTTTTCCCTCGTCTTCCGGAATGAACTCGGGGATGGGAGGGTTGCGGCTTGCCTAATCGCGCATCTCAGGCGGCTCGCGACTAGCCAGAACCCACTCTCTCTCTAAGCGAGCGCGAACCGTTGCGTGCCGTTGCGTTCGGACTGCGTTTTCACGCGCGGTGTGCGCTCCTTAGATAAGGCTTCTCCTCCGTCACTCCCACTTCGCCCTCGCCCCCATCTCTCTCTTTTTCATCCGTGAGCTCCTCGAGTAGACGTCTCGCAGACCTATATAGGGTTAGAGTCCGAGGAAACTCGGGAGAAGTGCGCGGCCTCGAGCAAATTGCGATGCGGACCGTCCGAACGGGGTTCTCTGATCCGGTTGATCAATGATGCAGAGCTGCGCCTTGCGGGCTAAGCTTTCTTTTTCTTTCTGATTGCTTTTCTTGACACGTCCGCGCTGTGTTGGCGGACTACATTTCGTCCTTATGTTTTAAACTTTGTTTCACAGTTCACTTTGTTGTTTCTTTCTTTCGTTCTTTTTTTTTTTTTCGTGTATACAGCCACGAAACGGACGAAACTCGATACTATACTCATTTAGTGCCGGTTGCGTCACGAAATTACTTTGTAGAGATGATGCTGAAACGGACTCCATTGCATACCCTGCGCCGTCTTTTATGCCGGCGCGATTTGTGTTCTCATGGATTGCACTTTTGCTGTAGACTTGTTATCAGGTGGCTGAAATTGGTGGTAGTATTAAGCAGCACATTAGATCTTTAAGTTTTTCGCATTGCAGGACACGCGCGCTTCTTGCCCGCGATTGGCTGTCGTCGTTCTGCGTCGAACCGAACGCAATGCCACGAGCGAGACTGTCGCTTGGTCGAGCTGTTATTCCGCTAGAAGTGTTGGTGAGGCTTGCGTTGCCTGTATATACCTACTGCCTGCATTGCAACTCTTCAAAAGCAGGGCTTCGAAGAGAATGTAGAGAAGCATAGCATAACAGTGCGTTTGCTGGGCTAACTGGTTCATATCGCAAATTAAAAAGAAAGCAAATATGCAGAAACTTACGCTACGCCAAATTTGGTGGGAAAGCAGCATACACTACGAATGAATGAATGAATGAATGAATGAATGAATGAATGAATGAATGAATGAATGTGAGCGTGCGGTTCAGTGTCGTTGTATAGTTCGGGTATGGTCCACCAGATTTCGCTTGCATTATCAGGGGAGCGAGAAGTAATCCTCGCTACATCCTGACGAAGAGAAAGTTTCAAGTTTTCTGCAGGAATTACTGAATAGCGCCGCGCGCCTTTTCTTCCAACGCCACTTTCCATGTGCACTATTTGGTCGCACCGAGCCCCAAAACGGTGGCGCTGCTTGTCCAAGCTGCCGCCGTTCTTCTCAACCCCGTCGTGTTCCGACTATACATGAGGGCTGTGTGCGAGGAAAGTCCGCCAGTTTGCAATTTGCGGCTCTCGCTATCGCTCGCCTCGAATGTGTGCACATAATTCAGACGCTGGCTGTTTAGAGGCCAAACGTTAGTCACGTGGCGCTCCGAGCGCCGTGGAAAGAGTGGAGACTCTATTGTGAAAGAAGCTAGTCGATGATCGCGCGCGTAAACGTAACAATGGACCGTGTTCCTTTCAGATGGGCACCGTCAGTGCATTTACAGACGCGAGCTTATATCCCGCCTCACACTCCACGACGACGACGACGACATGCCTTTGCCTCATTCCATGGTAGGAAAGGAAGAAAATTGGAAAGAAGAAATGCCAGACAAACGGAATTCTCGCTCATTGTCGCGCGAGAAATCCATTAGGCGAGGCGTTTTCGGATTGGGTGATCATTAGGAGGAAAAACGATGCACTTCGCTGTGTTGACAAGTCGCGACGACGGGCACCTGTCAGCGCAGAGGAGGGGGGGGGGGGAGAGACAGAAGAGGCGGGCACAGGCAGATGAGTCACCGTTTTCGATTCGATGTAACTGACGTCTCTCCGGCTGTAGTCGGTTGGCTGGCACGTCGTGCGAAAGCTGTTCGGCGAGGGGTCGGAGCCGTGGAAGGCGGCTCCGCGCTCAACGCGCGTTTGTACGTGGCGCACCGCGCCTGGCGAGGCGACAAAGTGGAGGAGAATCCGCGCGCGATTGAAGTATGAATCCGCGGCTCGGCGCGGGCGGATTTCTATAGGTCGGGCGCCCGCGGCGCGGCGGCGGCGACGACGACGCGTGCTGCGGTTTCTGGTCTCCGGGACCATTTTTCACTCGCCGCCGCTTTGACGTGTCTGCACCGAGTGCGGTGTGCGTGTTTGTACGTGCGCGGCGCGCGCGTCTCTGGTTGGTTTTATTTCGTCTCGCGGATCTATCTTTATTTCTTCTTCTTTTTTTCCCCTCAACTTCTTTTGTTGCGGTGGTGTTGACGAAGCTGGGGGATTTCGCCAGCGCGCTGGTCCGCTCGTGCTGTTCAAGCGGACGCTTTTGTGTCACGTTTCATACTGCTACACAACGATCGGGGCTTGCTAGGTTTCTGTAGCACATTGTGGACCTGCCTCCGGTAACAAATCGCTCGTGATTAAAAAAAAAAAAAGCAAGCAAGCAAGAAAGAAAGTAAAGGCAGGTGGTTTCGCGGTGGAGGCTTGTGGTTGCGGCCGGGATCGAGCCTACTTCTCCCTTGCCGTGTGCAGGCACTGCGAGGGACAAGACACGACAGTGCTTGTTCGCCCTGCGTTTCAGGCTCGCTGCAAGAGACGCGAAGGGAGGTGGCCGTTTGTTGCACGAATCAAGTTTAATAACTTTCGGCCTTGAATTACAACGTTTCCCTTTGTTACGCGGGGCGTCTCTCACAGCACGCAAAGCTGCATGCGCGTAGCCGCGGTAACGCGAGCCTTTGCACACGCAACGCTTTGCATTCCACGACAACGTCGTTTCATCCGGTAAATGAAACTCGATCAATGAAGGCGCGGCGTGCCTCAACTCGCCGAATATTCGGCACTACGTCACTCAGTGCGACTCTGCGTACGTCACACGGGGGCACGCAAATAGTTGAGCCGCATATGCGGGGTTGTGGCCGTCTGTGTATAAAGTAGCCCGTACCACCTAACTTCCGCTGCAGTCTTTCCGCCGGCTTCCTCGAGAAATCGCACGAACCGGTAGCTTGCTATTTCAATACACCATTACAGTTTTGACCGGTGGTACTCAACGTGTGCGCGTGCATGTGCGTGCGTGCGCGCAGTCACATTTTACATGCACCACTGGGGAAACTCACGACAGCGTTCTTCGCAATAAGTGCCTTATCCCGGTGGCTACGAATGCAACTGGGTCGACGAATTTGGCTGCTTGGGGTTGTCTTATCAAGCTTCTCCAATTTCTTGCGTTTTCAGGTCTTTCAGCAGGCGACGCTTGCCGTGTCAACGTATACTGGAAGGATCGGCGAAGTGGGTGAGTGCATGATATCTTCTACCAGTTGATTTCCTTCGACCTCGATCTTCCGTGTTTGCTGAATGCCACTGGGTAGCCTATGTGCTCACTGCCTAGAATTTGTAATCGTGACGCTGCACGATAAATTTACCACGTAGCGACTTGAAGCGCAACGCTCAAACACGAAATTATTCTGGTCCCGCGATGACCGGCACTGACGTCTATGAACGATCTTTTAGGCGTTCTGGGCGTTTGTAAAAAATACTGTTGATCGGCGTTGTATTAAGCTCCATATACATTGCATTCGTGTGCAGAAGCCATTGCATGGTTGAGCAGCGTTCAACAGCCTGTGTTGACAGAAAATCGGCTGTCGCGCTCACTCCGCCAACTGGGTATATGCAGGGTGTGTCGCTTAGCTCGAGGTAAACTTTAAAGATATGCAAATGCTACGTGGATGGACCGAACGAAGGTAATGCTGTTTGCCGTCGCTTGGAGATACTCAGGTGAATTTTTGCATTCCGCCTAATTAGCTAATTAGACTTTATCCGTTAACCAACTTCTCAAACGTTACAATTAGATGAAAAGTGTCAATGAGAAAATTGTAGAGCAACGTGAAAAACTCCCGATACAGCTTTCTGTTGCCCAATACGTGCCACGTGAAAGTGCTTTTCAGAGTGTGAAAGAGGTCCGCGAATACACGCATTGTGCCTCGTGCGGCCATGGTCGCGCGGCAATTTTGCGTGTATTCGCGGGCATATGTTTAAGGTTTGGCCGAAATTAATTGAAACGCTCTTGCATAACCCCGAAGTAGATGGAAGCGTTGGCGCCCTGTCGAGCAGTATTTCTCCACCATTTCCGCGTTTACCGCTTGGTGCTACGTACGTGACTTAAACATACGTCATGGCGCGAAATTCGGGGACGCGTCGGGCCCATAATCTTGTGTGTGTCGAATTGAGACGCGATAGGCACCGAGCAAGATAGCTCTAGACATTATTTGACCGTGGAGAAGGCTTTTGTTTGGCACTTGTGTCGAGCCGACTCCTACGCGGATGTAAAATACACTCTTTGTCGAGGCTGACACGGAGGAAGCTGGTGGAACTAGCCCACTCACAAGCACGCCCCCAATTCGTTCACCTATAGCGTTGATGTTTCGTGTAGCCACGTTTGCGTAAAGTCGACGCCAAAGAGGGTCGAGTCGGAAGTCGTGATGACGTAGGCCGACCTGACCACGTATACACGGATTTTGCCCGCGGGGTCCAACGACTCATTCCACCTCTTGTAGGCGGAACTTGGCCTGACCTAACCCGCCCCGTCGCTCCAACGACCCGACCTCCTAGCGTTTGCACGAACCCGGTGATCCGATTTCGACTCGGCAAGCCAAACTCGACACGACTGTGTGTCGGCCGGGTTTATGTAAACGTAGCTAATGCGTTGGTTGTAATGTGCATCGACTGCTTGCCATAAAGAACGGCAGAAATTTTAAAAGGATAGTGGAAGAACTGTCCCAACGCTTTATGATAATGACGGCGTTCTGTCACCGAAATGTACTACTTTCCTGTGCACTGGCGGGTGACATAGAAAGTCTGAAAAATGTGTGTCTAGTTACAGATATTCTTAATTGCCCTGTGCACGCCGAGCCGCACTTGTACGTAGTTAAGAGCATTGTAAAAGACTTCAAAACAAGATGGTATGCACTGACACTGCGTTTTTTCAAAAAGTTGCTTATTGTTCTTCCACAACGGAACTGCAGGCCGCGATATGGTTCGTTCGGTACATTAAGTTGATCAATATGGTCGGACCCATCATGCTTATGTAAGGGATTTGTTTTGCGTTTGTTTCATGACGCTTTTTTAACCAATGACAAAACGCGGGAGAGCCCCCCCCCTTTTTTTTTTTTGGCTGAAATATGGAACCAAGTGCCCTGAAAAAAACATTATATATTTACTGCGGTGTCAAATATAAGAGATGACACATTTGTTACACGAGAACTACATGTAAGAGTACGCAACAAATACAGGAACAAAAAACTCTAGAAAAATAATCCCATTCGAAGCTAACGGTAAAAGCAATTTGCGAGAAATACAGAACATGTATCATGTGATTATGCATTTATTTAGCAAACTCGTCGGCTGGCAGCTAGATCCTTCAGTACACCATCCAAGTTATTCCGTTTTTATAATATCTCCGAAAAAATAAGTACCGAAAGACGTCCAGGTATGCTCTAGCCGGGTGTCCAGTGTCATGCTCAGCGTGTTTGTACAGCGAGTTTCAGTTAATGGAATTTCGGCCAGCAGTATCTCATTAAGGAAAGGGTGTTTGCCGAGTGTACGTTCTTCAGACCGCGCAAGGCGCTTGCGCATAGGATCTCGTGACTCGAGCTTGAAAGGAAAAGTCATCGAGGACTAGATCGCTAGTTTCGTTCAAGGTCGAGAAGGGCAACTTTAGTTGCGCAAGAAGTCGTAGACAATTCGGGCGCCCTTACGTGCTACTTGCACTGCGTGCTGCGAGAGAGCTAAGCGTCGTTGGGAAAGCGGTTTGCGATCGGGTCGACTCCAATCGATTTCTCGTTCAGTTCGATGCAGGCAGTGCGCGTATGCTATATATCAACAAGGGTAATCGGATTTCGCTATTATTCAGTTAAGAGCATGACGTCACTGTATCCGAGTTCACTATTTGCGCGGATGCTTGTTCACGTGATGCGCGTCTTGGAGCAGCGAAGTCGCTGCTTAATACTTTCGGGTTATGTGCCACCGTATACAGGGTGTTTCAGTGAATGTTTAAAAAAAATTTTTTAAAAGGTTGCATGTGGCAGATAGCACAATTCTAGTTCATGAACTGGTCTACTCGAAGCTGCGGAGAGTACTTGCAAAAAAGAAAAAAGGAAATGCATAATCGTGTAATTAAAAACACCAATTAATTATTTCTTTAACTAAGAACCTTATGGCCCATATTGCAATTTACCAGTTCTAGCCGTGGAGTCCGCAATTGGCGGATCAACTTGGAACGAATTTCCAAGATGACACAGTTTCGAGATATAAACTCCAGAACTTTACGGAGAAATGCATTGGCATTCCAGTTACTTGTGTGCATCAGCGCATGAAACGATGTTTTGTTAACAAATTAACTAGAACGCCAATGCATTTCTCCGCAAAGTTCGGGAATTTATATATCGAAACTGGATCTTGAAAATTCGTTCCAAGTAGATTCGCCTTGCGAACTCTATTGCTATAATTTGTAAATTGCAATATGGGCCATAAGGTAATTAGTTAAAAACTTAATTAGTGAATTTTTATTAATTCGTTGATTTTGCATCTCAATTGTTTTGCAAAGTATTGTCCGCGGCTTCGAGTACACCACCTCACGAACTAGAACTGTGCTAACCCCAGCCGCAGGCAACCTTTAAGAATCCTCGAAAGTGTTCGCCGAAACGCCCTGTACGTGGCATCACGAATAAGCGACGCGCTCGCTCGTAACACCCAACGAGCTTGGGCTGCCGCGCGCCCCTGCCCGTGCTCGCGAGGTTGACCGGAGAAAAGGGTCAAGTTCGTCGCGTAACCGGGACTGTAGCCACGTCTGCGTATAATAATAGTACGTGCCTTCCGATGCTGCACGCGTCGTTAAGGAATGAGGGCCGCCGTCTCTCCCTCCCCCCTCATGCGCAAGCGTTGCGTGAAGCCCGTTGTGCATACGCTGCGTGCCCTGCCAGCCCAAAGGCTTTGGCCTGCCTCGAGTACGGCACGGCCTTTCGTTTCGCCCGCGCATGCGGCTCGAGCACAGCGCGTCGTCCTCGGGGCGAAATGGAAATAGAGCCACGTAAAGTAAGCGCCGCCATGACTCCGCAGCTCGCACAGTGCGACCCAGTTGTTTCTCTCCGCGTGGCGTTCGACCGGGGCGCAGCGTACCATAAACGCCGCGATGCTGTGGCCGCGCACGCGCGCGGCGATGCGCAGCTGTGTTTACCCATCGCGAGAACCTTCTCCTTTCTCGCCGATCGCGCGCTCCTCGCGCCTTGTGTAAACCACGCCGCGGGGCTGCGCCTGCCTTCGAGCGAGCTTCCCCGGCTGGACAGTGGACGCCGCTGTGGCGTGCGTGCGTGTGTGTATGTGCGTCCCTTCGTTCGCGGACCTTAAACGGTATTCGTGAAGCAGCTCGCGTCTGTTTGCTACTTGCATTCTATCGTTCTTTCTTGTTCCGATAGCGTATTAGATGGGCACTCCTAGCGAATTTTCTTGCCGTCGTCGCCGTGATATTCCGTATAGCTATACGTATGCTATATGCCATGCAGTATGTATGCGGGTTATATTGCCGCACCCTTTTGTCACTAAGGTTGCTCATACCGAGTCTTATTACACTATTGACAAAATTTTTCCTCGCGATTTTGAGACTGGCAGCCCGCGAACAAATGTCACGAAACGAAACACCGATAGCACGCGCGTTCTGTCTTAAATCTTCTCACAATTGCGTATTAGAAGTGCGAAACAATAACAGAGCCCAAACCTGAAAATGGTGTGATTATCTTGGCGCGGCTGTGCACTATACCTCCGGCGTCGGCCCAGGTAAGAAATTTGAAACGTACCCGATACGGAATGGTGGTAAAGTCGCTAAGAAAGAATGTGGGCTTTAATCAGTAAGCATAAATGAAATTGTTCGGTGGCACGACTCAAACGGAAGGTTCCTAGCACAATAGCTCGTTTTTTTTTATAGCTTACGTTTACTTCAGTTCATCCTGCCTCTACAGCTACGAGCCTTACACTTCGCGTAATAGCCTAACGTGTTGCCGTCGCATTCGTTGCTTCGCCCGTTACGTTAGAGAAGGTCACGCGCGTCTCTTATTTATCGTATGCCTTCGGAGAGAACCGTGCAGCAGAGGTATTGAAGTTACAGCACCGTGAACTAAAGTATACTCCGCTTCACGATAGACGCGTATTGGGCTGGAAGCTTGCGTGCCCTGGTACTCGAGACGGTCTTCGAGACGGTCCTCGGAGCTGAAGAGACGAAGCCGCGACGTGGAGCTAGGTACACGCTTCGCGGAAGGACTGCGGTATCGAGATTCTGATCTGCCGGCGCTGTCTGTATGTACCATCAACTCAACTTGCACTTTTTTTTTTTTGAAACGGAGTATATAGTTATTATCAGCGCGCAAAAAACAAGGTTTCAGAGATTGGCCGGAGCACGTACGTGCACCAGCTAGTGAGAACGCGACTGATACTACAGTTTAATCTTCCATTACAAAAAAAAAAAAAAAAAAAAAAGGTGAGGTATGTCGTCTTCTCATTTGATCTAGAGCCTCGATCGCTCAAAGTAGTTGCTTCGTAGTCGAGTTCAATAGAATAGAATGGCCGTAAACTGTTCAAGCAGTTCAAGCAATACCGAGCCAGTAGCCGAGTCTATATTTTCATTTATAGATAGTTTTGATTTTTTATATAGATAGTTCTCTCTCTTTATAGATGGCTTTCTTTCTTATTTTTTTTTTCAAGTTGGCGCCACATGGAATGTCAGTAATGTGCAGCGTCGGTGCCAATCAATTACAACCCGCTGCCGTCGTATATAAGGCACTTTGGCTACCTGGCGCCTGCCTTAGCGTCTACGGTGCTGCAGCGATTTAGCGTTATAATAGACTGGAGCACGAGAAAAGGGTTGGTACGCTGCGCGCGCCTGTATAGCCTCAAATTGCGGACCGCAGAAAGCGGCCCTCTGAGATTATCGCGGCCCCTTAAGTGAATTTCAGGCGTTTGGCGGACCGTTTTATGCGGTATAGATAACGACTGCATAAGCATCCGAGGAGTTCGCTCATGGTGCCGACACTGCACCGTTTCCTGCCGCTATGCACGAGGTGGTGGTTTCGATTCGCGGCTGCCGCTTTCCGATAGGAGGTCCGAGTGAAAGGAACCGGCGCGGCGTGTGTTTTGGCATATGCGCGCGCGTAACGTTAATGAATCTGCGGTAGTCGGAGTCGACCGGGAGTCTGACACTTGGTGGTTCAGCGTCCATCGCGGCCGGTCGCGCAGCTTTGAGACGTCAAGCTTGACGCCAGTGATAACGTATTGATGTTGTTGTTAACCCTGATGAAGATCGGTCTATACCGGTCGGAACTTGAAATTAAATGCATGTTCAGTTTACCTTGCAGCCTTGCTCATATATATATATATATATATATATATATACGCCGCCGATTGCGTACCGACAGAGTGTTGCATGGTTTTCTCTAATGGTACTCCGCGCGCGACGCGAATAGTGCTGCATGCATCTTCGAATTCACGTATACGTGAGCACCAGCGAATATTCTGAAATGTGTGGGTACACGCGTGTGTAAATAGCGCCCAGATTTGATCCTCGAGTTTAGATTCGACGCCTAATAGGTAGATTCGACGACAAACAACTCTGCTCGCCGATATATCGTTATAATTTGAGCGCATCGTCGTTTTTCTTTTCTCTTTTGGACGCCATGTTCGCCCATAGATATTTATATTATTTGACTCACACTTTTGGGGCACTATGTCTTGTTCTTCACCGTCACTGCAGCGTGACAGTATCTTACGTTAATTTAGCGTTACCGCTATAAGGGGACATGGCACGAGACGCGAAGGGCGCGTGCAAGCGCTAAAGAGATGAGTATGAAGCTCCGAGTAGTCTGATCCCCGATATTCTCAAGTTCCATCAAGTTATTGATGAAATCAATGATTCTCAAAGAAATTCCGGAGGAAGCCGCCGTTCGTCTCGGGCTGCCGCTTCGTCTTGCTTTGCCGCAGCAGCGGCGCGCACTGCGAGAAAGCCGTCCGCCTGCGCGGGAACGCGCGTGACTTCAGCGCGATCGATCGTGTACCTCAGTCTGGGGCCGTCTACACGAAGCCACTTTGTGAAATTAAGATTCGAGACGACGTCAAACACGCACGCAATGTATGTATACACGAGCTACTGCTGCTCACTTTCCAGTTTCAACTCAGGAGCGCCGAATAGTGCTCATCGTTGACGAAAGAAATAAACGAAGAAGCATGGGAATCAATCGGTGTAGATATTTGGGCTTGTTGGTGTAACGTTTCGGCTTGTTGGTGTAAATTGAGAGGACCCAGGCCAGAGCAGCTTTCCCTGGCATACGTAAAGTCTTCCGGCTAGCACCGGAGGATGAAGCCGCCAGAGTGATATCTCCGAAAGCGTCGACGCTCTATAAAACGCTGTAAGCCTCAATCTTCAAGGGTATCTGTATGTCGCGTAGCTTCGTATTTAGGAGATGATTCGTTGTGGGTGTAGTTAGCGCCTGTGTGTATCTGTTTTTTCTTCTACGTCCTCGTGTTTTTTTGCGCTACAGGGAATAAAGGAAGGAAAGCGAACAGCGGAAGGAAGAAAAGAAAAGAACGAAATTGGAAAATCTGGCATGGTTAAACCGACAACCGTCGTCTCAGGGGCACTTTTAGGCTGCCTATTGAGATTTCTCGCTACATTTCGATCGCTGCGGAAAAACTTGGCACTTTCAAACATGTTCGTTCCTGAGGGCGCTTTAGCATGCATTCGTGAAATAGCGACGTTTTTGAGATGCGCAGCGATATATATCAATTGCGCTTTGTTATGTTACAATTAAGTAGCTTTCTTTTTTTTTTACGCACGGGTATACGTCTGAGCATACGGCATGCGAACCGAATGGGATGGGTTCCTAGCTGGGTGCGTAATAGTAGCAGGTTCCTTTGTGTTGTGTAGGTCGTTATTCAATTAAGAAACGATACGTTGTCGTGCCTGGAATGCATCGTTGCAACAACCTAACCTTGCTCCAGCCCTTACAGAAGTTGTTAAGGGAAGGGTGTTGTCTTTTCATGAAGCAGTGTGCTTATACGCACTTTGTTTAGATGAAATTGACTGTCACCCTAGATTTTTGCAAGGTGTGAACACGCGTGCACGCACGCACGCACACACGCACACGCACGCACACGCGCACACACACGCACACACACGCACACACACGTAAGCTCTACAAGGTCATGAGAGACGTGCGCTGTTATTTAAGCGAATTTTTATATGAGTGATTTCGCTGAGTATCTGTATGGATGAAATGGCGGCCATGGGTGAACGGAAGGCAGTTGTGGGCACGGTTGCTATAAGGTTGATTCCGCTGCCATGGACACCATAAGGCATCCCTAGTGGACACATCACGGCCACCTGAACGATATATTCCGAGGAACAAGGCGGGAGCTAGCATCTGCATTCGGCTCCCCCAGGTTGGTCCCCTTATTGCATGTGCGACTGCGGGTCACATTGACACGCACACATGGAATGAAGCAGTAGACGAGTTCCGATTACACGAGCTGAAGTTTACTTGAAACGACGTCGCATGCTATATGCACGCTCACTCTCATTTGATGTACTACATGGAAAGCGAAACAAACCGCGTTTCACTTTAGTAACCACCAAACAAACCAGTCAAACAGAACACTCGCATCAAATGACTGTCGCAGTTGGAAAGCCCTTTCCTGGAAAGAGAAATTCACCTTTGCCCACGCCACGAGCCGTTCCAATTATCTCTCGTGCGTATCGATCCCTTTGCGTAAACAGCGTATACTCTTATCTACTCCGTTTCGCCGATCTGGCGGGAAGGGGAAGTGGGGCGACGGGCGTATTTTCCATGGGCGTGGGCCAACTCCTTTTCTTTCGTATTACGGCGATCGAAAGGTCGTTATATTTGGCGCCGTGTGCTTCGTCAAAGGTGCAACAGGTTTGACTTAAGTATAAAATTAACGGCTCTTGTTTTAACGCTCTAGCGCGCTGTGATCGCTTGCTTCTGCACCATTGTGGACTTGTGTGTCACGGTGCATGTTTCTGGTGCCGTTGCAATTGTTAGCGACATGAAAGTGCGCGCGCACGTGGTTGTATAGTGTAAAAGGACGACCGCCTTACTGGCGTTCCGAAAGCTGCTGTTAGGATAGCCGGGACATGCGGAGCTGACACTGCTTTAAACGGACGGTTTCGCAGGCGAGAAATGTGACACGTTTCACATTTCTTTTTCAGTCGTTCTCATTTCCCTTCGCTAGATACGTTTGTTGCCCATTTGCTGGCGGCAGCATTAAAGCGCGCGATTGTTTAGAGTTCTGTCGTAGAATTTGTCACTTCGTCGCATGGGGTATTCAGCGCGCATTTGTCGGTGCCCGGCGCTTTTCACTAGAGATATGTTCGACTAAATGAACGCTGATGCTGACGGAGAGAGAGAGAGAGAGAGAGAGAGAGAGAGAGAGAGAGAGAGAGAGAGAGAGAGAGAGAGAGAGAGAGAGATTACATACAACATTGACGAGTTTTTTTTTTCTTTTTTTGTAGCAGTGCTCTAAAGGGCGTTGTTCAAGACCGCGCGTATATACCCCAAAGCCACGCTTGAAGGGGGGATTCGGAACTATGGGCTTTTGATTAAAAAGTCGCAGTTTCGCACGAAAGCGGAAGCATCGATTGCGATAGCAAATTAGTAGACAGCTATACGAAGTAAGAATAGTAGTTTTATCGGCCGTATAGACTAGTAAACATTCACTTACTAATTAAATTAACAAACATGATGTCACGCGCGCACAAACAAACATGAATACATCTCACCCGATTACCGCAGAAATTCGCTATCAGAGCGCCGGAGAGAGGAAGGATGGCATCAGCAGCGAGCGCATTGTCCTTCATGCTGCGTCTCGCATCAACGCGAACTAAGCCGCGAAAATACTGAGCACCGGACGGACTCTATCCCCGTCGCAGATGGTTTTCTTTCAAGATGCACCGGCTCGGGCTGGTGCACGCGGCCGCCTGGGCCATCCGGAATAGAGCGCTCCTCCTCCCTCCCCTCCCCTGGAGCCTTGTGCTCGACGGAAGACGGCGCGCTTCCTCCCCGCTTTCCTCACTTGCGTGCGCGATATTGAGCCACGATCGCCGGCTCACCCTCGCACGCTTTGACTTGCACATACAGCATGCGGCGCGCGGCGACGATTTTGTCGCCCTTGGACTTTATGCGGAACCTCACGGCGACGTCGACGGCAGAAATGCGCCTGGAATGTCCATATAATTGCTGTCGCAATAAATAGTTGCTACAGTTGGCGGCCCTACTCGTCGCAACGCTTTTCCATACTTTGTATAGCCAACGCGTGAAATTAACTCGCCCACCCACACCCGTCGCTAATCAAAATGCGGTGTTGTAGATATCAGAAATTCCCTACGTTGGGGCGTTTTTTACCGACAGATGAGACGTCTCTACATCTGTTCGCTGGCTCGCTGAAATCTGGGTGGAATTTGTGTCGTCGCGCAACCGGCTTTTGTTACTGAACCTTACGCGTTTGGGGCAGCCACAGACATGTTCAACTGCAGCTTATCTCGTCATCCTTTTTTTTTTAATCAGCAGCGAAACTGCGGTGTGTTTAAGCCATCGTGGCCTTTTTTGTCTTTTTTTTTTCACTTTGTCGTCCTGTAGAGGTTAACTAATTACACGCGGCCAACGAGTGAAGTTAACTTGTATGGAAAAACCTGCTCGTTTTTTTTTGTATTCCCCCTTATGCTATCGATTTGGTGCGTTGTTGAGGCTTGGGCGGTTTCCTTTTGTTGGCGTCGCTGTCTGCTACCTCGATCCCCGGTCAGACAACTTTCCGGTAATACGCGAAACGAGCCAGGCAGACAGGAGCGCAAACACGTGTCGTACAAGTCGCTTGACACACACACTCTTTCTCTCCTTCTTTTTCTCTCTCTAATGTTTCTGCGAACTAGTCGAACATCTCCCGTCGCACGTTACAACAGTCGTTAGCGCGCGCGCGGTTCCGAGATCGTGTAACCCGCGTTTTCCCTCTCATTAGCCTCGCTCGTGGCTGCAGGGCGTCGTGCAGCGCGACTCCCGAATGCCCTTTCTCTTCACCGTCAACTGCCGCATTGTTTCGTTCGTGCGTACAAACGACCTGTCGCGAACAGGATGGCGCGGCGCGTTCGATACCGCGATGCCGCCACGCTCGCGCTGGCCGTGGCCCCTCATTAGCGCGACGGAGAAAAACAAAGCCCGTCACGGTCGCCTCCGCGTGTTGGCCTCTCTTTGCAGTTCGTGCTCGCGAAATACGGCCTTGCGTACGTACGTGTGTACATAGTTGCGTGGGCTTCCCGCCCACTGAAGAGTGCTGCGGGTGGATGGCCGCGGCCTCTCTATATGTTATATAGCGCATACGCCTCCGCACAGGCAGGAGAAAAAAAGAAAAGGTAAGTATACAGTTGACAAATGTGGCCGTAGAAACGCGCTTGCGCAAACTGCTCCGTGCGTGCTTCTTTCCGCCAAGTTAATAGAGAGTTTTGGAATTAGGTCCCCAAGCGGCTTGGGCACCCAAGCTAATTGCTGGCCGCAAGTGCGCATGCGCGGAACCCAAGTCGGTCTTGGGTTCTTGCGTTCGCGTACACCCAATGCCCAATGATCGAAAACTAGCGTAGGTCCCCAAGCCGTCCTGGGTCGCCTGCGAGGGCCACCCACGGCACCTTGGCTTAAAACAGCATACCTAATTCGTAGTACTAACACAGTGACTACGTTTATTACATTTTACTGTTCGCCCCTTTTTTGCCAAAACATTCATTCTGCTCGTTTTTTTCCTTGTAAGAAATTAAGTTCTTTTTTTCTTTTATTATTATTTTGCTTTCAAGCACCTATTTCCCCCATAGTGGCGCGGCGTCCCTCGCTCGACCGAACGGTCTCTGCGTTTGACCCTGTTCTCAAACCCTGATGCTTCTCTAAAACCAAGAGGAGCCTACCCAATGCGGCCTGGGTACCCAGAGTCTTGGGATGCTGCGGGGGAGGGAGAGTGTCAAACTGTTTGAGCACGAGGTTGTGGGATCGAACCACGACCACGACGGCTGCACTCGCTTGAAGTTAGAGGTCTCGGTGAAGAATTCCAGGCCCTCCCAATTGATCTGGACACTTCCGCTGGGGTTGTCCCTGATATATTTGATACGTCAAATCTAGAAAAGTTGTGTAGATTCAATGCGACCAACACGGTCTACGCTACGGCCGCATAAAAACTACCGGCCGTGAACACCAACGGTTTTATAAGCTATAGGCCGTTAGCTATAGGTCGGCTACCGGCCGTTAGAATTCCGTCCGTGACGAACGCCGGCCGTAGCAACTGTAGCCCGTGGAGACTATCCGTGCGGAGTACTAGCTATGGTGGCTATAGATTGACATTGTTAGATACCGGACTGTTTCCTGAGCCTACTTCGAGTTCACCAGACCACATCGAATCGCACCACAGCTAATTCAGGAGCGCCGAAACACGGATACCACATTCCTGGGGCGCGGCACGTGCAAACAAGTTGGCGGCCCCCACTTCGTGTGCCGCAGGTGGAGCTATTCACTGCTAGACTCTTCCAGAAAGTGAAGCGAGAGCCTGGCACTGTTGTGGGTAAAGTGGGTCCCGAAGCAAGACGGCTGTAATGCGCCGTGAAAACCTGACAGCGTCGCCCCAATCCATCTATTGTGACGGCGCATTGCAAGTCAGCAAGGCAAGACCGCAGGGAGAAGTAAGCCCTCGCCGATTGGCCGAAAATGGCGTCACCGGAGCGGGCTCTCCCACTGGCCGAACGTGATGTGTCTTCGAGACACCGAAGGGCTTAAAAGACGCAGACTGGGAGCAGCAGGGGAGCATTCGTAGAGCATTCCTTGATTCATCTCTTTTGAGCTTCTTGCCACGGGCCGCAGCGTCCGAGTTGCTGCCGGCCCGTAATGACTTTATGAGTGTTAATTGACTCTCTCTGTAAATAATGTAAATAAACCTCCGAAGTTTTCAACCCGACGTCCTCCTCAACGTTTACAACATACGTGACAATAAGGGCTACCCATTCCTATGCGAACTGCACTGATTGAGAATGCGAATTGTACAATATTTCAAACGGGATAGACTTGTTGCAGGAGATAGTGCTAACAACCACTGTTATTGCAAGCTAGGTAGGCCGACAATAGCGTAGATCCTGAGCGACGGATACTACTTCGTGCCTGCATGCTATAGCCGAAGTACAGCGATTGTCTGCAGATACCAACGGCTAGAAAACTTGCGCCCGAGAGCGACTCGTGCTCGTACGGCGTTGCTTCTATTCCATCTTAATCAACGGCTAATTAGCCCCCTCGCCGTCAGCGTCACAGCCATGCCTATACTGTAATGTGGCTTCGCGACATGCTCAACACCTTCAAGTTTCCCTCATTGACACCGAGGCGAGTATCAGCCGGACCGAGCCCAATCAAGAGTCGACGCCACCAACGTCGCGGTCTTCAACCCCGTTTCCAGCATCCTCTCACCACCACCACCCTAATACGCCCAGTAGGCCCGCACAGGGGGCCAGAATGAAATAAACCTCTCTCTCTCTCTTTCTCTCTCTCTCTCTCTCTCTCTCTCTCTCTCTCTCTGGCCACGCACGTTTCCTCTGTATACGGTGCTTTCGGCGACGTGCTTGTTGCCAACTCCCGTGAAAGCGACTGGTGCACACATGCGGCTTCGCGCCGCCGTCTGTTCCGCGGCGACGTGCTTCGAATTCGGGAACTGCGCTGGCAGGCAGCTGTGAAGCGAGAGCGTGAAAAAAAAAAAAAAAGCGCGCGCGGGCCCACCGGTCCGGAGGAACGAAAATTGAAGCGTTCCTCCAGCTGTTCACCCGCGCGCTCGCGACTCTTCCTTTTATCGTGTCGGCTTCACTTCTGATGATTATATTTCTCTTCGGCTCCCTCTCTCTATCTCTGTCCTGCGCGTCTTTCGTCCTAGGCCTGTCCAAATCGTGTTACGCCCCGGCATCCTGGCGTTTGGGCCGAGGTGCACGGGCGCCTTCCCGATCGCGTTCAGCGCTCGGGTCTCGTCTTTATCGCGGCTGCACGGACGACGTCGACGCTGCTGGGTGTGCCCGAGTCTTCAGAAGCTGCAGGGCCGGCCGCATCTCTGCTACCGCATTGTAGCTGCGCCTTTCATCGGGCTGGCGCGCTGGGGCGGTTATGTAACTGGACGAAGAGATGTTCTATACTTCTGCTGCTGCTGCCGCTAGATCGATGGTTTCCCGTTTCGGCCTGCAGATGCGCCTGATTTCTGCAACTCTGCAGCTGTAGCTTGCGATAGACGTCTTACTTCCTTTTCTTTTCGCTCACCTTCTCTCTCTCTCTCTGTTTTCTTCCCGCGCGGTTATTGGCTGATTCCACGCTTGAGTTTCTCCGAATTTCTTCTGTTCCCCTTGCGCTTTTCTTGGGTTATTATCGCCCGCGCTTCCTATAAACGTTCCTCCAGCTGTGCTTCTTCTGCGCCGGTGAACGTCTTTTGAAAGGAAAATAACCGAAAGTGCAGCGGGAGCGCTGCTTGTTCTCTCTGTATCGTTGGCTTTCTCGTTTGCCTTAACTCAGCCGAAGTTGCCTGCTGCAGAGTTTGTCCGGGCCCTGCCTGCAACTTTTGGCGCAAACAAGCCGCGCACGTCAATCGACTTATTATCATCTTATTGGCTTTTCTTCCGGACGTGGGGTGAATGAACGCCGTAGTGTCGCGATTACTTCCTCGAATACAATGTGGTTGTCGTCGACTGGTCTCATGCAAGAAATGGCGTTTTACGCGGAGTGTTTTACTTTATCGCAGGGGCCAACCGTGCATATAGTGTCCTATTTTTTTATTACGTCGCTGTTGTACTTCGCAATCGTCTGGGCTCGTTAGTGAGGCTGCGGTGGGTCCATACAGATCGGTGCTTGGAATAAACATGGCTTGCCAATTTCCGAACTTGGGCGTTTGTGTTCTGGAATTCAGTGCGACTATCTCGTAGGCATTTAGTATCCACAATGAGTAAATAAGTTGTAGTTTACATGTTGAGTATATGAAATTGATGGATTGGATATTTTATTTATTTATTTATTTATTTATTTGTTTTTCCTCCTTGCCATCTTCGTTGTGGCGTTCTGCGGATAAGCTCGAGGGGGACGGGTGCAATCTTCGGCTGAAACGTTCATGATCTGACCTACTCGTGCGCACTATAATGGAACATTAGGTGGTCGAAAACACGAGCACTATATGCGCATGCATTTTGCACATATATACATACCTGTGTTGCTACGGGGCAGCTCCGGGTACCGCTCGTCCTGTCGCTTTCTTTGTCCTTGTCGTCTGTATAGTTGTGCTGTTAATCCATTGCCTCGGGTCGCCAACTGTAGCTCGAACCAACACTTTTGCTTTGGGTCGTTTATCCTGATCGGTCGGTCGGTGTATCTAATATTCCTTGTTTCACTCACTCACCTCACTCACTCACTCACTCACTCACTCACTCACTCACTCACTCACTCACTCACTCACTCACTCACTCACTCACTCACTCACTCACTCACTCACTCACACTCATCCATCGTTTCGCATGATCGGCGTCTATCTACGTTTAATTTCTTCATTTGCCTCAGGCCCTCGTACATTTCCGAATTCCTTTCTTTCTTAAATTTTATTTTCTGCATCCATGTTTCATAAAAACGGCGTATCGGTATATCTTGTTAATTTTTTTTCCTAAAGACAAAAAAAAAAATAGGGTGAAATGCTTTCCTCGTGCGAAGCAGCCTTACGACCACAGGGATCACTACCGGCTACCTGCACGTCGCGCGTGAGCTGCGCACCCACTTCACTTCTCGGACACGGATCTTCGCACGCCTCTCTGCTCCGAGTCGCTCATTTCCTGCCGCGCCAACTTCCGGCCCTCCCCCGCTGGGAGCAGGAGTCTAAACGTTCAGAACGACTGCGGTGCGTTCCGCGGCGAGAGCGGCGAAGGCACAGACGCATTGTTAGCCGCGCCGGTTCGTTGTTCTTCGAGCCTCGAGCTCGTGGCATCGCGGCTTGGCCCAATGAGTATCGCACCCAGAGGAACACCAGGCCGCGCGTCCTTTCTCCTTCCGTCTTGGTCACCGACCCGGTTGAACTTATAAAGGCGTCTTTTAAACGCGTTCGCATATAGGTGTGTCAAAATTTGTAGCAATTGCTACGAACGGGTGGATGTCTCATTTTCCCTTTATTCATTGCTTCTTTCCACCTTGCGGGTTTCCGCAGAACTACTACGAAAAAGTGTATGTGTGTGAAGTGTGGGGCCGGTGGCGTGGTATATATATATAAAGAAAGAGAGAGAGAGAGAGACTGACGGTGTTCTGTTCGCACCACCGTTAGTTGCACTTCGCTCTTCGAAGAGGCAAGACCTGTTTCGAGCGGGCTCCTGAACCATACATCGGAATGCTGTGAACGCGGTTTCAGTCACGGATCCGGAACCTCAAAGGGGTGCGACGCGACGCTAGCGCATTTATTTGCCGCTAAATCGCCCTTGGCTTTTTCGTTCGTCTTTCTTTTTTCTTGACACTGTCTTCCCGTTCGTGTATGCAGATGCGTGACTGAGTTGTGCGCGTGTTCGCGCGTGCATAATATCTGTGCCAGTGTGTTATCGTTTCCGTGCGTCTCCAGTGCGTCTCCAGTGCGTGTCCGTGTGCGGCCTGCTACAGGCGCAGCTTCGACGTTATCCAACCACACGTGCTTCGAGGCCCTCGTTCAGTGTTCTCGGGGCTTCCTTCGCCGATGGAGCTTGGCCACGTATTGCTGCGCCGCCGTCGTGGGCGGATGCGAACGAACAAGGGCAGAGGTTTGCCGGATGCTTCGTCCCGAAGTTCTCGCGGTGTCTCCTCGATTCTCGCTCCGCGAGATTGCGGCTGCACTTGTATACGCCGTTCGGGCAGGCGATGTTGTACCGCGCTCTTGCTTGCAAGTCGTATAAATGTCCCCATGTTGCGCGCTGGAAAGCGCCGTTCGCTCTTCGTCTCCCTGCTCGGATCACTCCTCGGTGCTTTCTTTGTACGTTGCTTCCTGCATTCCCGCTACCGTGAGCGTTGTTCCTTTTATTGGCCGCGCAACGCCGCCGCCGGCAACGGTCCGTGGCGGAGTAGCCGAATGCTCCCTCCTTTCTTCTTTATTTCGTTTCGGTCCTGCCCGTGGCCTACAGTTTCGTGTGTGCGTGTGCGCGCGTCTGTCCGTTAGCTTTTCTTCCGCGGCGCCCGCGAAATTGAAGGCGAATGGAGGTCGAAACTTGGGTTCGGCACAGACGCGAAAGCGTTTTCGTGTAGGCGATTTCTCGGAGCACCACGTTATTTCCTTACCTCTTCCTTGCTCTCTCTCTCTCTCTCTCTCTCTCGTCTCTCTCTCTTCACTGCTACTCCGTGATGCTTTTCTTCTTCATTCTTCAGCGCCCCCCCCCCTCCCCTGTGTTAACCTGTGTTCCGGAACTCGTTGTTTTGTTCAAAGCCCAGGAGTAGCTGGAACGGCACGCCAGAAAAGCCCTCCCCCCCACCTCCGCTTTTATTTACTTTTATATCTTACCGGTCGCTTTCCCGTCGTCAGATAGTCTCTTCATTATTTTCTTATTTGTTTATTTGGTAAGCATTGACTCTCTCTCCTTCCCTCGCCGCTGTTGCGTCGAAAAAGAATAATAAGATATCCGCCGGTCGTCCTGCAGGGGAGAAAGAAACTTTTCTTGCGCGCTCATTCCGCTGAAACAAGATGTTGAATTCCGTGGCCCATCCTCTCGGTACGTCTCGTTTCGTCTTTCTTTCTTTCTTTCTTTCTTGCCGCAGTGTAGGCGAGATTTAAACGTGCTTAGAAAGCGGTCCGGCCGAATTCCGAACAAATTTGCACTGAACCTCAGCGCGCCTTTCGGCCCAGGTTCGAGAAAAGGCATTCGCAGAAAAAAAGAATAAGGAAGCGAAAGAAACGGTTAGAAAAGTACATAGCTGATCGAGCACGGTTGTCCAACGTACAGCTGTCTTTTGTTTTCCTTTCAACTCTCTATATGTACTTTGTGGAGCCAGTTGGTCGTCGAACTGAGGCATGAAAATGAGACGCTACGATGCTGCGCAGCACATCTTTTTTATCGCCCTCTCACATCGCATGTGGCTATTGCGAGCCCAGTACTTATGACGCCTTGCCGGCGCGCACAAGGTTCGATTCCCAGCCAGTGCGGCGGCATTCTTATGGGGGACGCAATAACGCTTGCGTACCGTGCCTTCAGTATACCCAAAGCACAGTACTTAAAAAAAAAAAAAAATGCGGAGCTATTATCTACGACTCCTTTCATAGCTCACTATAGGCACCTTCAGTATTATAAGCCCCCCCCCCCCCCCCCCCCCCCCGAATCTAATCTGATACAGTATAATCTAAAGGATTCGTTTTGCGCTTGATTGTTTCTGAACTTGCCACGGTTGCCTTCGTGATGCTGCTTTATTTTTTTTTTAATATCCTCAACAGTTCGTCGGTGGAGTGTGACAGGACGAATGTGTCGACTGTGCGCGCGTCTGCTGCGCTGGATGCGACTAAGCCAGCCGCAATTAGCCGGCCGCGCCATTGTGATTTGTTCTCCTAAACCACGACTGGCTTAATTATGAGAAACTGTTGCGGTGAGGAGTCGCGTTAAGCGCGGGTGCCGCATAGACTACAAGTAATTCCTTGGTTCGAATACGTATTACATTCTCTGTTCCTGGCCTGTGGTATACGCGCACTTTCTGAGGGCGCCCGATTCCTCCGAATCGACAGTAACAAAAGATGTATGGCGCACAACATTCGTAGCGCGAGAATCGCCGCCTGACCATGTGTAGCCAGCCACTGTGTAGCGGCGCTCGAAGATGGCTTAGCAACTATTGGCCCAAGCAACCATTTTGTTTACTATAGTGGCACTGGGCCAATGAAAAAAAAAAAGGTTTGGTGACATCTGTGGTAAGCGATTGTCGGCAAGTGTGAATATACCGGGTGTTTCAGCGAACACTTTGAAAAACATTTTAAACGTTGCTTGTCGCAGATATCACAATCCAAGTTCATGAGCTGGTCTGCTCGAAGAGACGGACATTACTTGCGCAAAAAAATTACACTCATAATGGACTAATGAACAAAAATTCACTAATTAAATTTACCTAATTACCTTATGATCTATATTGGTGACATCCTGAGAATTCATTTCAAGTGGATCCGCCCTGCGAACTCCACAGATAAAATTTGTAAATTGCAATTTGGGTCAGAAGGTAATTAGTTAAAATATCAATTAGTGAATGTTTGTTAATTAGTAGGTTAGGCATTTCAAATTTTTGCGCATGTCCGCCTCTTCGAGCGGACTAGCTCATGAACTAGAATTGCGCCATCTCCCGCAGGCAACCTTTAAAAATTCTTGAGTGCTCGCTTGAAACACCTTGTATATGCACTTTTCAAAGTAAAGTATTGAGATAAACATCATAGCTTCGTACGTTCTTGCGACGTTGTTGTCTGTTAAGGTTTTATCTTAAGAAATTTCTAAGCAATCATAGTTTCCTAAATGCATAAGACAATAAGTTTATGCGCGTACGCATAACCGTTGCGAATATCGCATGCCGCATTATAGGGCTTTTCTTTAATGTCACTGTTCCATGCTAGACGCAGCACTTCCATGGATGTTGAGGTTGAGGTTTATTTTCCTTCAAAGATTTAAGAGGGAACTGCGACAAAAGGCGGTAAAGCCTGACGAGGTCACAGTTTCCCAATATAATGTGTACAACGTAACCATCTCATCACGTTTCACGTGGTAAAAACTGATTTTCTTTGCATTAGGACGAGGGTGTGAAGTTATGCATCATTGTGTAGTGGGTCGGCCATGTTGACGTTGCATGCATCCTGGATTTTTGTGTCGTTTCGCGAGTATTCTAAACACAGTTCTTGGCTGCTTTTCGTTGCCTGTAACGGCACAACAGCCTATGTCAAATTAGTGTCAATATTCTCGAAAGCTGGCGTCAATAAAATAAATAATCCACTTTACACAAAGTTCCTCATGTATCTGGCGTCACAACCAAGGTGACTATGTTATGCAGTCGCTGCTTGGTTAGTTCTGGCAAGCGTTGAAGGTAGTGTGCAATATAATGCGCAGCTGACAACAAAAGTTGCCGGAACAAGTGAGCCCCGTGTCAGACGTCCTCTCGACGCACGTAGCGGCGCAACATCTGCTGTCCAGAGTGGCGGTATACGCCGGAAATGTACCCTTCTGGTAGTCGTCGGCGTGTCAATACTCTTGTCACGCGTCAGGATTTTTCTACTTCCTCGTTCAAATTAGCGAGGAATAAACCACGTCAAATGATATCTGTCGATATAGAAACACATCGACATGACTGCCCAAGAGCGCGTTGCACAAGAGAAAAAATTTACCGACGACTACAATACTCCCTAATGCATAGTTTGAGCGCAGCTCTGTGTTTTCATTTCGCGATATATTGGCTGGCGCTGACAATCTGTCTCGGGCGGCACGTTCCAAACGGAGCAAACTGTGGCGCGTGCCTCGTTAATCAGGAGATCGCGAGAGGCAGCGCCGGGGTGACGCCTACATGGGCGCGAATCACAGCAGCCGCTACAAGCAGACCTCCGCTCATGCATCGCTTTGTTTCCATAGAGACTACGCAGGATACTCTGGCGACATATGGTAGCCATCGTTTCCGCGCAGCCCGTCTTGCGCGATACTACGCTTTTCTTGTCACCCTTTCGTACCGCCAGCGACGAGGGCTGCCTTTCGTCGCGTAGAAATCGTGCCACCAGTGTCAGCGGCGACAACACCCAAAGGAGCATCACATCGAGCCTTACTTGTAGCCACTCGCCATCGCTCTTCGCAGGAGCAGGGATACCCCTCACACATGCCGTTACTGCGGACACACCGTGCTGCGGACTGACCTCAGCAGCTGACGCCGCCGACGACCGTAGCCCTTCCGACCTCGCGGCATCCTGCACCGTACTCTCCCCTCCTCGGAAGCGCAGATGAGATCGCCCACGCGGCTGTGGGTGCCTAGGCTACAGTGAACTAGAAGAGTATTCTAGTACACTGTACCTAGGCCGCCGGCAACTCTGCGCATGCCGTCTCCCCTCCGCTTTCTGCCTCACGGTTCCGCTGCAGCCTCCCCCTGCTTATCGCCTTTCTTTCATCTTCCGCTGCGCTCCGCGTTCGCTTTCATTCCTTGCGGTGGTTGTTCGCTTGCTTACGCCGACGCTCGCTGCAGGAACGGTCGCCTAAGAGCTGCACTTTAAGAAACAGGAACCTGTCGTGCCGAGCAATAAAATTGACACGCCGGCGCACTACAGGACGACACATCTCCAACTCTATTTTACATACTATTGCTAATGCACTGGAAGTATAGCAGAGAGACCGTTTGGCACGGCACTCGCGTGGTCTGTAAACCTTTGCTGTCTATACTGCACGAGTGGTCTCGGAAGGCTATGTACACACTGTAGCGCCACGTTTTCTTCTAACGATTATTGTTGGGAAAAACTCTGTCTCAAGTGAAGGGAAACAACCGACGCGGGGCGCGGAAGCCCCACGTCGTGCTTAAAAAAGGAAAATTGGCTTCTTGAGCGAGAGGGCGCGTCTCTGTCGTCGAGCCCGCGGCGGCTTCCTCAACCAAGAAGTCCCACCGTCGCCCGCCGCACTGCTTTCCTTCCTCCTGCCTTCCGGCGGCGTTTTGGGACTCGCCGCAGCGGAGCACGAAATTACGCCCCACGCCGGGTGGCGTTGACCCGCCACTCTGCGACGCCGCCGTCTTCTTTTGTTTCTCGCGCCGGAGAAGAAACAAAAGGGCGGCAATGAACTCGGACGTGACTTCGAGACGAGCGCGAGAGAGCAGACGACGCTTGTGTTGCACCGAGTGTGCGGTACAACACGAGGCTTTAGGGTTGGCGCGCACGCGTTGCTTTTGCCTGCTTTTGCCTGCGTGGCGGCTGTGGCTGTGGCCTCTGAGAGCGCCGACCCGGTCTCAGAGGCCATAGTTAAATTATCTTTGTACTAAGGCCGCTAGAGGGTAAATGTGGCGGTGCTATGGGGTAACCAGCTGTGCCAGGAGGTACTGCATACCATATTGACCGCAAACAAGACGGGGACAGAGGGAGAGAACAATAAACGGCACGGGCTTCTAAGTTCTAACAGCTCGGCTTCTAACAGCACGGGCTTCTAAGTTCTTCTGTGCCAAGAGGTGCTGCGGCACTTCGATTGTTCGTGCAACTAAAGTTTGCTGACGCCGTCCCTATAGGGAGGTGTTTGGATCCGACCGCTGGTACGATCTGTTGGGAACTCGGCGCTGACGCCCGTGGTTGTACCTGGGTCGCAAGCCCCAAGGGTAGCGTTGGCCTGGCGGCCTGGGGTACAACTGGAAGCATCCGAAGGTCCCGGCAAAGCATGAGTCGACTGGTAACAACGAAACAACTTGTTTATTTTAACATCGCAAAGAGTTGGTGGTCAGGTTTGACCGAAGTAGAGAGACGGGAGAGCACTTCACTCAACAGAAGAAATCGGAGCCCTCCTTTTGGCGTCCGGGGGCAGCTGTTTTTATACTCTCGCAGTTGAGGGCAAGAAGGAACCCCTCAAAAGACGAGCACGTGAATGTACAATGGGCTAATGGTGACGCACACTGTCGTAGCGATGCCGTAGCACCATGTCGTGGCGCTGCGCACGATCTCGTAGCACCCTGTCGTGGCGCTGCGCACGATCTCGTAGCACCCTGTCGTGGCGCTGCCGGTCGGACACAATGACTGGAACGAGATCCCTGCTTTGGCATCGCCTGTTTCGGGCACAATGACTGGAATGCGAGGAGGATCCCTAGGCGGTCGCATCGCCGCAGACGCGCCTGGAAACACCTGGCGATGAGTGTTGCGGCGACGACGATCGGGCCAAAATGTCTGCCGCCCCGCCGCAGTCGCGCCGGCAAAACCACGTGTCGCAGGCGAAACGCAACAGACCGCCCCGCCGGGGGAAGGAGATCCCGATGGACAGGGGACTGCATCCGCTGTCCGGAGGGATGTCGCTCGATGATGCTCATAACCGAAGTCGGGCGTCCCTCGACGTTTCTTGAGCGCAGCGCACAGAGAAGGCCTCGTTCTCTTGTTCAGGTTCGCACGGGACACTGCAAAGTGACTTCGGGAGAGTTCACATTTTTGTTCTCGTTCCCGGCAAGCGTTAGAACTACGCTGAAACTCAACCGCTCAGTCAGCAAGCACGGCACAACCCTCACTAAGCCCTGCCAGGCTCTTTCCCCTTTTTATACCACTGCCCAGTTCCTTACAGTAGTCTTAGCATCACTCAGAACGCGTCCACAAATTGAAAAATTGCACTAGAAAGCATATCATCACTTTGAAACACTAAACAAAAGCAATATGTTAAAAAAAATCCTGCCTCAGGAAGAAAAACATCAGTAACAAACAATTTTGAGGCTGATTCCTACGTTAGGGGCTTCGACTTAAGCCATCGGCGTTACCGTTGAGACTCCCCTTTTTGTAACGCACCTCAAAGGAATATTGTTGTAAAGCGAGGCTCCAGCGCAGGAGGCGGCCATTTTTGGGAGAGATGGTCTGCAGCCATTGGAGAGGGCAGTGATCCGTCTCAATGATAAACCTCGAGCCGGCTAGATAGCATGACAATTTCTGAACGGCCCACACGAGACATGCACACTCTTTCTCGGTGGCGCTATACGCCTGCTCACGACTGGTCAGCTTACGACTAGCATACAGGACGGGGTGTTCTACTTCTCCATTTTCCCGTTGGCACAGTACAACGCCCATGCCTCGCTCACTAGCATCGCACTGAACAATGAACCCTTTTGTATAGTCTGGCGATCGTAGCACAGGCTGGCTTGTTAGGGCACTCTTTAGGGCGCTAAAAGCTCTTTCCTTTGTCTCGTCCCAGACGACTGTTTGAGGCTCTGTCTTTCTTAGAGCATCCGTCAGGGGAGCCGCGATATCAGAGTACCTAGGGATGTACCTCTGATAGTAGCCGGCGACACCCAAGAACGACCGAATATCGGTCTTTGTGCGCGGTTGCGGAAAGTCTCGCACAGCGGCCACTTTTATTTCAGAGGGGCGGCGACGACCCTGACCAATCATGTGACCGAGGTAGACAACCTCGGCCTGTGCTAACTGGCACTTAGGAGCCTTGACTGTCAAGCCCGCTTCGCGCAGGCGGGTTAGCACTGCCCGCAAGTGTGTCATATGCTCAGACCAGGATGCGGAGAATATCGCTACGTCGTCTAGATACGGTAAAGCGAATTCTTGCTGTCCCCGCAACACTTTATCCATGAGGCTTGAAAAACAGTATGGCGCGTTCTTCAAACCAAAACTCAACACTTTAGGACGGAATGTTCCCATTGGTGAAATGAACGCCGCATACCTACTAGCCTCTTCTGTAAGTGGAACCTGCCAATAACCCCTGACAAGATCTAGGGTGGAAATAAACTGAGCGCTACTAACTTTCTCAAGGCGCTCCTCGATGTTAGGGATCGGATAAATTTGATCCTTAGTGATGGAATTAAGCCTGCGGTAGTCGACGCAAGGACGAGGTTCCTTGCCCGGTACCTCAACTAAAATCAAAGGGGAGGTATAATCACTCTCACCTGCCTCAATAACACCGAGCTGTAGCATTTTCTTTACCTCAGCCTCCATAATATCGCTCTGGCGGGGTGACACCCGATACGCCTTGGATCGTACTGGCTCTGTGGAGGTAAGTTCTATATCATGAGTAAGTACAGAAGTCCTACCAGGCCTCTCAGAGAACAGACCTTGAAACTCTTGTAATAGCTGGTGTAGTTCGGTTTTCTGCTCGGGCGACAGCGGTGCTTTACTGATAAGGTCACTAATGACTTGACCGGTGTCTTCCCTGTTCGTCACTGAGCCTAGTCCTGGAAGCTCGACCGGAAGCTCTTCAGGAACGTTTACCATCATGCACACCACTGCTTCCCTTTGTCTATAAGGTTTGAGCAGATTACAGTGGTAAACTTGCTGTGCTTTCCGCTTTCCTGGCAGACTTACCACGTAGTTAACGTCCGACAGTTTCTGAACAATTCGTGCTGGGCCCTCCCACTGCACGTCTAGTTTGTTGTTTAGCGATGTGCGCAATATCATGACCTCATCGCCCACCTCAAAACGACGGGCCCTGGCTGTCCGATCATAATAAACCTTGGCCCTCTGCTGGGCCTTTGCCATTGCTTCACCTGACAACTCCTGTGCCCTTCTTAAGCGTTCGAGGAGCTTAAGTACGTACTCCACCACGACTGGGTCGTCGCCCCTACCTTCCCACGATTCTCGAAGCATGCGAAGCGGAGATCGAAGCGAGCGACCGTACACCAGTTCAGCTGGCGAAAACCCCGTAGCCGCATGCGGCGCGGTCCTTAAAGCAAACATCACCCCAGGCAGACACAGCTCCCAGTCAGTTCGATGTTCAAAACACAACGCTCTCAACACGCGCTTCATGACGGAGTGGAGCTTCTCAACGGAATTCGACTGTGGGTGGTACACTGAGCTGTGTAACAGCTTTACCCCACACCTTTCGAGAAAAGTTGTCGTCAAAGCGCTAGTAAACACTGTGCCCTGATCTGATCGGATTTCCGCAGGAAAACCAACTCGCGCAAATATGGACAGTAGTGCATTAACTATCTCAACTGAGCTGAGTTCTTTAAGCGGCACTGCTTCAGGGAACTTTGTCGCTGGGCAGATCACAGTCAAAATGTGTCTGTACCCCGTGGCTGTTACCGGCAGAGGTCCCACAGTATCAATAACGAGCCGTCTAAAAGGCTCCGTAATGATAGGTACCAATTTCAACGGCGCCCTCGATTTGTCCCCTGGTTTGCCCACCCGCTGACAAGTGTCACATGTCCTCACGAAATGGTCTGCGTCCCGAAAACACCCTGGCCAATAGTACTCTTGCAAGAGACGGTCCTTAGTTTTCTTAACTCCTAGGTGTCCGGACCACGAACCCCCGTGTGACAAGCGCAACAGATCCTGACGATAGCATTGAGGCACGACCAGCTGATCGAACTCCACTCCTCTGCGGTCTAGATACTTCCGGTACAGGACTCCCCCTCTTTCCACAAAACGCGCAGTTTTCCTGGCGATACCTTCTTTGACATTGCAGCGCACGTTTTCCAGGCTGCCATCCTTTTTTTGCTCGGCTATCAAAGCCGACCGGCTGACTTTTAGCAACCTATCAAGTCCGTCTGACGTAGGCGCGATGAGCAAATCAGTAGATAGCTCTTCTAACTTTCCCGCGTCGGGCGTTTCCTCTCCAGTATCTGGCGCCTTTAACGTTACAGACTCAAGTCTATTCAGTTCGGGCGTGCTCGGAATATCAGCTTGCTGCGCCTCTGACCCTTTTTCGTTGTTTGATAACGTCGGCCCCGCAACTACCGCCTTTGCAGCGAGCTCCCGAATCTTCGATCTGGTTAAGGCCTGAACACTAGCTTCACCAAACAAAAGCCCCTTCTCGCGCAGGAGGTGATCGGACCTGTTTGAAAATAGGTACGGGTACTGGGGTGGCAGCATAGATGACACTGCCGCCTCTGTCTCAAGCGCTCCGAAAGGTCCTTCAATAAGCACCCTTGCTACTGGCAGACACACGCTATGAGCTTCCACGGCTTGCTTGATCCACGCGCACTCGCCCGTGAACATATGGGGTTCTACGTAAGATGGGTGAACTACATCCATCGTAGCTGCGGAATCGCGAAGCACTCGGCACTCTTTCCCGTTCACGAGGAGGTCTCGCATGTAAGGCTCGAGAAGCTTCATGTTCTCGTCCGTGCTGCCTATTGAAAAAAACACAACTTTTGGTGTTGTTTCCGGACACTGCGCCGAAAAGTGACCCGGCTTCTGGCACGTATAACACAAGCGCGCTCGCCTCATCTCGAACCGCTTTCTGCGTTTGGCTGCCGCCGTCTCTTTACGTTTGGTCGGACTGCTTTCGCTCGCATCCGCACTACGCGTGTCCCCCTTTAATCTCATGGGTGTGAACTTCGGCCTCTCAAACTTCGAGCCAAATTCACCCTGTTGACCGTCCTTAGCTCCGCGAGCCCGACGCGTCACAAACTCCTCGGCTAGCTCAGCGGCTTTAGCCACCGTACAAACGTCTGGCCTATCCAAGACCCAGTATCGCACGTTCTCCGGTAACCGACTATAAAACTGTTCTAGCCCGAAACACTGCAGAACTTTATCGTGGTCACCAAACGCTTTCTCTTCTTTGAGCCACTCCTGCATGTTCGACATAAGCCTATACGCAAACTCTGTATATGACTCACTTTTGCCTTTCTCATTTTCCCGAAGCTTCCGACGGAACGCCTCCGCAGACAGCCGGTACTTTTTTAGCAGACTCGATTTTACTTTGTCGAAATCCTCTGCCTCCTCTCTATCCAAGCGAGCGACTACGTCGGCCGCCTCGCCGGGTAACAAAGTGAGCAAGCGCTGTGGCCACGTTTCCCGAGAGAACCCCTGCTTCTCGCACGTTCGCTCAAAGTTAACCAGGAACAAACCAATGTCCTCTCCAAGCTTAAACGGCCGCATCAGGTCAGTCATTTTGAACAATACGCGTTCTCCTGCACCGTGTGCCTGACTTCCATTACGAGCGCGTTCCATTTCTACCTCAAGACGTTTCATTTCCAAAGCGTGTTGACGGTCACGCTCTTGTTGCTCTCGCTCTTTCTGTTCTTTACGTTCACGCTCTTCTTTTTCTTTTGCAGTCTCCCTCTCTTCAATAGTCTCAAGGCATTCCGACAGCTCGTCATCCTCAGCCTCTAACTCAAGAATAGCCTTTATCAGTTCTGGTTTTCTTAGTTTGTCTGAGACATCCAGACCCAACTCTCTTGCAAGCTCCAACAATTTCGGTTTGCGCAACGACTTCAAATCCATGGCTGCTCTGAATGCTGCTTTCTCTACTGCTTACTATTGTCTTGCCGCAACTAACCCGGCAGCAACGACAACCACAATTACCAGCTCTGTTTCTGACACTAACAAAAAGCCTGGCAAAGCTCAGAAGAAGAAAGTCCCGCACTCACCAAACCTCGCAGGCAGGAATTCCGCGCAGTCGTTCCGCTGCAGGCAACCAGTCGTCACACAGGGCTCGTTGCACTGCTCCCGGATCGTCGTTGAGCTGCTCAGCATACAGTCAACTGCATCTCTTCGCTGCTGGCCTCCGTTGTCGCGATCTCACCGCTGGCAACCAGTTGTTTGAAGTCGTAGGCGATCTCACCGCTGCCAACCAGTTGTTTGGATCCGACCGCTGGTACGATCTGTTGGGAACTCGGCGCTGACGCCCGTGGTTGTACCTGGGTCGCAAGCCCCAAGGGTAGCGTTGGCCTGGCGGCCTGGGGTACAACTGGAAGCATCCGAAGGTCCCGGCAAAGCATGAGTCGACTGGTAACAACGAAACAACTTGTTTATTTTAACATCGCAAAGAGTTGGTGGTCAGGTTTGACCGAAGTAGAGAGACGGGAGAGCACTTCACTCAACAGAAGAAATCGGAGCCCTCCTTTTGGCGTCCGGGGGCAGCTGTTTTTATACTCTCGCAGTTGAGGGCAAGAAGGAACCCCTCAAAAGACGAGCACGTGAATGTACAATGGGCTAATGGTGACGCACACTGTCGTAGCGATGCCGTAGCACCATGTCGTGGCGCTGCGCACGATCTCGTAGCACCCTGTCGTGGCGCTGCGCACGATCTCGTAGCACCCTGTCGTGGCGCTGCCGGTCGGACACAATGACTGGAACGAGATCCCTGCTTTGGCATCGCCTGTTTCGGGCACAATGACTGGAATGCGAGGAGGATCCCTAGGCGGTCGCATCGCCGCAGACGCGCCTGGAAACACCTGGCGATGAGTGTTGCGGCGACGACGATCGGGCCAAAATGTCTGCCGCCCCGCCGCAGTCGCGCCGGCAAAACCACGTGTCGCAGGCGAAACGCAACAGAGGTGACAAATAGGGCACGTAATTATTGAACGATAACAGACCATTGCTTGTATCAACGTTTCTTTTTCGTCTTTTTTATCTTTTTTTCTTTTTTTGGCCCGTTGCGTCCAGCCCAGCTCCGTCGATGCCCGTTCGCTTTGCGAGCAGCGCATTCGTTTTATACGTTGTAGGTATACGCCGGTTTCCAGTCATGTCAGAAACTGGACAGGTCATCAGAAGCTGTACACGATTTACTGACGCTAAATCGCAGCATCCGCGACGGTTAGCTGCAGCTTCCGGTCTTTGGACTACGGCGCTACTATTGGCACGCAAAGGGTCAGCGCTGGTTGGCCATACTGTGAACATCACTCCTTTGGAAGAGCACGTACGCATCGGCCTCCTTTATTACTTTGTGGTTCACGCCTCTTGAGTGCAATCCGTAGGTTTAAATTGATAGTCCGACGCGGTATAGTTCGGTGGCTGGCCAGGGCATTGCGCTGCCGAGCTCGAGGTCGCCGGTTCGATCATTGCCGCGGCGGCCGCCGCATTTCGATGAGAGCGAAATGTAAAGACTCTCGTGTACGTTAAAGAATCCCAGGCGGGTAATATTTTCCGTCAGCGGACCCTCGCGTTCGCCACACACTTGTCATACATGCACTGCTGCGGAAACTGCGACTGGACTTGCTGACGCCGGTGGTCCTTCTCGTCGTACCTCACAAAGAAAAAATAAATGACCGGTACACGTTTACAGCAAGGACGGTGACTTAAAGTGAGCTATTATATATAAGGAAGGACATTCAAAGAAACAATGCTAAATTGCAGCGCAGGCCTAATTCTCACATACAAAAAGCAACAGTCCGGGCTGGTTCTGAGGGTCTGGTTCGCCCGAACGAAATTCTATTGATCTGGCCTCAAGCTAGGAGTCACTCATATCCAGACAACCACTCGAGGACGCGACATAATTGCCAGACCGGCGTCATTTGCTTGATGGCCTGGCAACGAGAGCGTCTACGCTCTTCACGATCAAACAGTGCGTAGGGCGATCTTTGTTCCACATTTAAAAATTGCCGCCGCTCTAAACAAAAAGAATACTCGGGAAGCAAAAATTTTTCTTCATCAGTGAATTAGATGGCGCAACAAGTCCATAAAAGCGCCTGTAGGTTTATATTTCGCGCGGTGCGTATGGGTAGCTGGCGTGGTAAGGAAAGAGTAACTGACGGTGTCTCCGTGTGGAGACGCGGACCGGAACAGAGTCAAAACCCTTAACAGAACCATGAGTATTGAGTAACTGTTTTCTATAAAACGTACCTCTTTCTTTGCATAAAACTGGGGTTTTTAATTCTTCTGAATGATTGAGGCTGCGTTAAGAGAGAAATTTGAACAGCGACTCAGCAGAGCTTCCGTTAAACACGGAGGAGTGCGTCTTGAAACATCCTTTTATTCAGTAGTGTTACGCCGCTTCACATGATATGGATCTCATTACGTTTGTTTGTGTCTCTAATATTAGTCGCTCCAGTGTGCAGCGTGAGTCCTTCGCTTGATGAAAAAGGCAACGAAGGAAGTCGCGTCTCCATACGGAGACATCGTGACTGAAGGATATATAGACCCGAGTAGGTGCTGGGCCAAAATCTGTGACGTCATGCCGAGCTGGTTCCTGAACTTCATGGCGGCGTCGTCACCCGTCTTTCGATCTTGCGTCATTACCGGTTTACCGAGCCTCCTCATCAAGGTTACGGTGGCCGTTTTACAGTTGCAGAGGGGAAGCTTATTAAACTTAGCTTGGTGTTCCTGTGTAATGCCCATTTAAGACTGTCTTAATTGTTGCTGCTGTTTTCATTTAACAGCGACAACAAAGATTGTACAGAAACCGTCGACTATAATTGCCAGTGTAAGCGAATAGGCCGAACAAACGAACGCACAAGTGAAAGTACAAGTGAAAGAGCGAGAATGGACGAATGTTTTCCTTTTCTGAGTCCGACAACCGAGGTACCTACGGCGTGGCACCGACTTACCACGAAAACGGCCCAAAGAGCCAAGTAAGGCTATTCGCTTTAACAACAATCAATATTCAGTCTGCGTGGGCGTACGTCATCATCGTCAGTCTATTTTGGTGCCCAATGCAGCACGAAGGCATCTCCCAGTGATATCCAATTAACCCAGCCTGCGCCTGCAAGTTTCCTCATATCTCCCCACCTAATATTCGGCCGTCCTCCACACCGCTATTGTCTTATTACTTTATGCCTAGCATTTTCCGTTCCATCTCCCTTTGCGCCGTCCTTGTTCTCGAGCTTTGTTCACCTCCCAAGTTTCTGCCCCCTGTGTTAGCACCGGTAGAATGCAATCATTGGTACATTTTTCTTTTCAACAACAGTGGTAAGCTCCCAGTGAGTAAATGCTTACCTTATGCACTCCAACACATGTTTATTCTTCTGCAATTTTTTTTTCACGATCAGAGTTTCCTGTGAATTCTAGAATTGAATGAAAGGGAAGGAAAACTCCGACCAAAATTTGTTTAAAGCACCCGGCGTTTCGAAGCCCTACCGGCTCCTTTTTCAGAGGTGAAATGGCGTGAGCTGTAGCAATGCTTATATGCATGTTTGGCGCTTGCACTTGCGCGCAGAAACTTCTCGTAGACCTTGAGAGTAAACGGTAGGAAGTGCTCTTGACGAACGATTGATGTTACCCGGCGTTTTTTTGCATGTGTCAGGATTCCAAAAGGAGCTTTTCCTTCTCTTTAAGTCGGTTGTCCCCAACCAGGCAAGGATCTGCAGAGTGTTTACCTCAAATTCTAGAATTACTCTACGTGCGTACAAATACGTACAGTAGCGTCTTAACATATCTGATTATCATTGTAGGAATATCTTAGAACAAGAAATCTTGTTGTGAAGAGAGAACGAGAATGCTCAGCCAGAACAAGCACCCTAAGAATTTTACACCAGCTGCGGACTGTATACCGGAAAGCTCGGCACTATGAGGGCCCCCTTTTAAATAGCATACAGCATTTATTCATACCGACAAACAGATGACATGCTGATGAGCGTGCTGCTCTGAATGAATAATGAAGGGGCTGATCTTGAGTTTCTGTCCTTCGCGAGCGTGGATATTCGTAAGTCGTCTCGTCGACGAAAAAGAAATTATAAAAGAACAATAATCGCGAAGAACTAATTCGTATGAATTGGAGCTGAACCACGATTGCTGTACTGCAGTAGGAAGTATGAAATGGGCTCGGAAAAAAAAAAAAAACTGCTTTTGAGGTTCAGCTTGGTATGCGCTTTACGACTTTGATTTCGACGCACCTGGCCAGCGTCGTAAAAAAAGGACCAGCTCTTTTAGCCCGACTCTTAAACCGCGCAGCCGTGTGTAAAATAACTCGTGCTGGCGAGTTCGCAATAAACAACGCTGCCGCTTGTTCAGTGTACTTACTCGCCAGAACGATCACAGCCAAATATCTTTTAAGTCTGCGTGTAGGCTGCCTGTGTAATTTCTTTTTAAGTTTACTATTTCAGCTTGCGTCGACTCGCGATGTAGGCAGTATCTCGCAATCTTTCTTTCTTTCTTTCTTTCTTTCTTTCTTTCTTTCTTTCTTTCTTTCTTTCTTTGCAGCGCTGTCACTCACCCTGGGTTTGGGGTCGCCTAAGCCCCCGCATTATTCTAGCTATCTTCTACTACACTGGCCTTAAGTGAGTCGGCCGCCCGATGCTCCGTAACCTGCCGGTTTGATGGAATGTGCAGTAAGCGGCAATTCGCCATACCGGCATGCTCGGCTTACCTCCTAACGTATTGCCATCTTTTTTTAGGCTGTGTATTCCGGAATGGCCCTTTCATCTTGTAACTTGTGACGCACTCGGAAATTTCGGACGTTTGGGAAAGCTTGGCTCTTCCTGTAAAGACGCTCTGTGATCTCGGTATTCGGAGTTGAGTGCTTTTTGCACAACCGACAGCAGTTAAGGCCGTCGCTTTGAAGTCGCTGTTTACGCAGTACTGGTAGAGAGACGTGCGGGCCGTAACGGCGGTGCACTGCCGCCATTAAACATTGCAGTGCGAGCCGCGGGTTGTCGCTTACCATTATTATTAGCTTACGCTTCATGTCCTCGCATAGAGGAGACATGTTTGTGGAACTTAAGTGGCCCCAGGAGTATAGCTACGCCAGTGTACTCGGTGCAGGCTTAGCAAAGTCACTATTCCTGCTTTTATAGTGAAACGAATAGCGCCTGAAGCGTGTGACAAGAAGAAAACGACGAAATCAAGGTCCGGTGAATTTGTTCACCGCGTGTGACTCTGGAAACATATTTCTTTTTTTTTTTGTACTTAGATCAGCTCTCCTTGCATGATGCTCGAGCCTCTCCTTTGGGTTTGTTTGTTTTCGCCCCAGATTTCCTTTCTCGCGAGGTTTTCCTTCTTTCTTCGTCGCCAACATCTGAAAGGTTTGGCTGTCGTTATAACTCGTATACTACCTTATCGCCACCTTATACCGCCATCATCGGCTGTTAAGATGGCCGAGTCAACTCGCGTGCAGTGTAACACACCGTGTTCCGATAGATTTGCACGCACCAATTCGCTTGTATACGTGCACCTCACGGGCGCATTAAATTGACGTCCCTTTGAACAAAGTAGAGAAAATGCTGACAAGACCCACGAACAGAAAATTAAATTGTCTGTATGGTACAGGAAAACTAGAGGAATACCCGCGCACCATATCTGATACTTTATCATGGTGCCATACATAGTTTAATAGACTATGAGGTCTGCCTGCGCGTCTGTGTGCGTGTTTGCGCGTGCGTGCGTGAGGGTGCTGGTTTCCATTCGGAGGCCTGCGCTATTCTTCCCAGTGCGATTCGCGCGCACTAAGCGCGCACTGCCTGCACGCTTCCCTCTTGGAACAGAAGGCCGCGGCGGCTACAGCGAAAGCGCCTTGGCGTCACTGCGTGCGCAAAAACGGACAGAGCGGCAACAACGGAGAATGCGACGAATGAAAAGAAACTTCTTGCCGTGCCGCAGCCCGCCGCCGCCACTTCCTTCCGCTGGCTTGACCGGAAGCGTGGACAGGAAGTTGACGCGAAGAAGGCGGGACGGCGATTGGATGGTGGTACATACAGCCGAGACGTAGCCGAATAGAGTCGCCGTTCGCGATGGCCGTTCCCTCCGCTCTCCCATATCGTCCCGTACATGTCGCTACACTTGGCTTCGTTCGTTCGGGTTTTGTTTCCCTTTGGTTCGTTCTCTCCTTCCTTCTCGCCACGATGCGGGAGCCTTGAGGCATATTTCGACGAAGGCCGGCACTATCCCGCCCCCGCTGGTCCATTTAGGCCTCTTCCGCTTGCGGCCCCCCCTCGGTATTAGGTATACGCGAAGGGGAGGAGCAGTGATTGCGCGCGAAGAAGCAGCAGAGTCGGTATTGATCGATTGGGCCGCTGCTTTAGTGCGTATTTATTTACAAGGAAGCTATGCGTTGAAGAAAGCGGATATGAGAAAGACGCTTGTTATGTCTGCGTGGCCAAGTGCGCCTTAGCACCGCTTGCAGATTTGGCGTGTATAGTGGGGCACGTGGTATACGTTATGCGACGCTGGACGTCGGCGAATGTGCCTCTTGGTTATGTGGTTGCACGAAATATTTCGGCGAAGTGCGGGAAACTGCAACAGAGCGAGGAAGATGCGTGATCAACGACGCAGTAAAAAAAAAAAAAAGAGAGAAACGATAAAAATTATCTTTTAATACGCGACTGCAGACAGCAACCCGTCACACCAGGCGTCGACTCGATTAGAGCAAGCAGGACCTATATGTGTCTGTCGGCATGCTTCACCGTAACTCTTTATATCTTTCTGTGCATGTATTTCGCTAGTCACAGTAGGCAGTACTCTTAAGGGATGAAGATGAAGTAGTGCGTATCACAGTATCAAGTTGCTCATGGAAAAATTACGATATCCGTTGTGATAATCTGTTGCTGGCTCAAAAGATGAGTTCAGAGCCGGCGGAATCGCTGCAGTCTGCCGATCATTTTCTTCTTCTCTTTTCTTTATTTATCTCACGCTTCAGTAGTTCAGGAAAGTCGCTGCCTCAGCTAGTTACGTCGAAGGGAGCTGCGTTTAGAAGGTATAAATTGACAGTCGCGTCGCCAACCTTCTGGGACTATTCTCTCGCTACTAGGCGTTGCCTGATCGAGTATATAGGCTCATTTACTGGCCGTAAACCTTAATAAGAAAAAAAGAAAAAAGCTCGTGTGGGCGTTTACTCGTGTATAAGAGCAGTCTTATAGCTTTAGATCACTTCCAGGTGTTCAAAAAGCGCGATAAATCTATGTTGAGTCCAATCAAAACGCGCACATTATGCTTAAATGGACACTAAAACGAAACAATAAATCAATTCAGACTAATGCAGCATTGTTTGAGAAACCTGCAGGCAGTCATTAAAAAAATAGGTTGATTATTAGATGAGAAAATGAAGTTCCAAGTATCAGTATTTAAATTTCGCGCCGAAATCCCAGCGCCGGTACGTCAGCGTGACGTTAGGGATTCCAAAGTATGTTTTTGCATTCGGGCCACGTTGGCTGAATAAAGGTTCCCGAAACTTGCCATGTTTAATATTTGGTTCCTTTAGAACACAATGTAGTCAATCTGTACCGCTATATATAATTAGTACGCCCTAGAAGTTGCCATCAAAATCTAAGGCGTCACAGCCCCCAGGTGCGAGAACTTAAGTAGGCGTCGCCACCCGTATTTCATTTTTGCGCTTTTTCTGGCTTACCAAACGTCTTATCGTTGTAAGAGTGGTGTTTTTGGCGTTGTAGAACGGTAATTTACTGATGCAGAAGAAATCATTTTAGCTCGGGAGCTTTAGCTCGGGTGCTCCGATCTAAATACATGTAAAAGGAGAATTCGTTTTTCTCGGCAACCACTGCGCCAAATTTGACGAGGTTTGTTGCATTTAAAAGAAAAACTTAATATCTAGTGACTGTTGGTTTCGAATCTTTGAGTTAGGTTGTCAATTTTTTATTAAAAATTGGCAAAAATCGGGAAATTTTCAGAAAACGAAACTATCAAGTTTACGATTCTGTAACTCAACAACGAAAAATTATAATACAATTGTGTGAATTCCATCTAATAGTACATCTAAAGCGGACAAAATTGATAGGTTACACATGATATTAAAATAATTAATAATAAGGGAATAAAACTTTTGCAAAACCCTTGTAACCTACGTAAAAAATTCGCGTAATATGTAAAATGACATATTGAATTTGTCCGCTTTGAATGATCTAATGGATGTCGTTTACAGAACCGCGATATCAGTTCTTGATGCAGAGCTATGAATTTGTAAACTTCGTGCTTCTATTTCTTTCATACGGTCATATATTTGAAAATCTTTTTAAGAAAATTCAAGCCCTAAATCGAAATTCCGTTTCCAGCAGTCACTAGAATTTAACTTTCTCTCTCAAACGCAACAAATTTCATTAAAATCGGTCCAGGGGTTATATCAGAAAAACGTTTTTTCGTTTTACATGTATTTGAATAGGCCGCGTCGGAGTTGGGCCCGAGCTAAAGCTTCCTCTTAAGCCATAACGTCAGCACATTAGTTTTACAACGAAGCTGTTAGCCTCTAGTTTGTTGGGGTTCGTATCCGCGTGCGTAGTGCTCACACAAAAGCAGACAGCTGGAAGGCTTGTTGTTTGAGTTTCCGCGTGACAGAATTACGTCTTCTCGTATATTCGAATGACAGTCCCGCGCTATATCGCGTCTGCAAGTTGTAAGTCGTACTTTACTGACGCATTTTACTTCGAGAAGCTGAGTTAGTTCAATAAAGCGTTTGCGCAAGGAGGCCGGAGGACCTGCAAGAATGAGGATATATGCTGTTCTAACGGTACCGCCACATAGCGGCCTCGTCCACTCAGACGGACATCAAAGGGCTGCTGGAAAAAGGCTTTGTCTTTCGGTTTCCGCTTAACAGATTTACGTTTTCTCGTGTATTCGAATAACAATCCGAAGCTATCATGTCTGCAGCTTGTGTGTAAGTTGTACATTGCGCAGTTTCTGTCGCAATTTGCCGCAAAACATCAATTTAGTAGAACGAGGCACTTGCGCTTGGCGGACAGCCTAGAAGAATGAGGATGTATGTTGCACTTTGCATACGTGCGTGTGGGCGTGACGTATGCGTCGCTTGTGGTGGTGGTGGTGGTGACGACGTCGGCAGCAGTTTCGCTGCAAATCCACTTTCACAGGGTGGGATGGAGGTGGACTTCTCTATCTTTTTGAGCCAAACACGTTCTTTTTCTTTTCTTTTGTTAAATGCGTATTTAAAAACTCCCGACGAGACTGACAGTCTCGTATGGCTGTATGTACTGTACCTTGTTCCCTTTCTTACGTCACACGCTACTTTCCTCGGACAGCGGCGCTCGAACAGTTGTAAAAGCCAAGAACCGTCGTCCGTCGTCGTTTTATAGGTTTTTTGTTGCTTTGCTCTCGGACAATCTTTACGTTGCGGTGAACGGCCGTGCAAGCTCGACTCTTGCAGCAGGCGAAAGCGGTGGTTGAAGCGCGAGACTAGAGCGCGCGTATACCACGCGCGTGCGGCGCGGTTTCTAAAAAAATGGGAGAACTCCGTCTGTATAACGTTGCTGGTGCAGCGACTGCATAGCATTTCATCGCCTGCGGAGAAAACATGTTTCAATCTCGGATTGGGACCGACGAAGACGACGGCGTGTGTCGGTTCTTTCGTGGGTTTCCTTTTGTTTCATCCGGCATCCCTCCAGAGGTATATACGCAAGCTGAACGAGCGGAGAAGGCAGATTGATTTTTTTCTTTCTTTCTTTGAAGTCTGTGTCGGCTGGATATGTTTGTAGCTTGAGCGACGCACAGATGCCCAAGCGACGTGGATGTTATTGAAACCCAGCTTTCGTTAGGCTTGGGAGGTAGGAAGTGTTTCGTAAAATAAAAACGCGCTCGCGTAGAACATGGAAGAAAACAAAAAAACGCCAGCTTTCAATCGACGTTCACGCGTCGGGCTGGAGGGGGGCGGGAACTTCCCTGCGGAAGCTTTTGAATGCGTGCGGCCGGCGTTCGATGTGTGTATCGCCGAAGCTCCTGAAAAACCGACAAAGTGCGAGAGTTCATAGTACCGTTTTCCTTACATACCGAAGTGCGAAGTTGAGCCACCGCGGAAGCGCGGTGCGAGTCGACTTAGTTTTTTTTTTATTGTTTTTTGTTTTGTGTTTTTTTGCCTGTCCCCCGCGGCTGTTTCTTGTTGCTTCTCTCTTTTTTTTCTCTCTCTCTCTCTCTCTTCATTACTTCCTTTATTTCAACTCCAACGGCTTTGCGAACACCGCTGACATGTCGAGTGGGGATTCGCGCGTTTCCCTTGGGGGATATGCCAGCTTCTGCGCTTTCGATAACGGCTTCGCCGCTTTGCTGGCATAGGTCGTGTATTGGTTCTCCGATTTTCTTTCATTCGTTTTTTTCATTCTATGTTGCTTTTATTTAACTGCCTTTCTTCTTTCTCTCACTCTCGCTTGTGCTGTCTCCGAGGTGCTTAAGGCTTGTAATGCCGACTTGGAAGTTTCAGATCTTGGAAGCGAGCTCTTTTTTCGAGTAGTGCCAAGCCCTTACAGATGTAATTTTGGAGATGTTTCCGTTTCACGGTTTTCAATCGTCAATCCTGGCGCCCCACTTCTAAAGTTCTCCTGCGTCGCCCGTTCGGTATTGAATAATTTCTTATATGCTTGACGCTGGCGTTAACTGAACTTTCTTGCTGCCGTGGTTGAAGACGCGCCAGCGTCTGTACTGAAAAAAAAAGTTCCGGATCCATGATTTACAATGCGTTCACCACATTGCAAAGTGTTGTTCAGGTGCTCAGTCGAGACACGTCCTGCCTCTTCGAGGAGCCAAGTGCAACAGACGGCCGCCCGGGGCAGAATCTGTGTGTCTGTCTGTCTGTCTGTCTGTCTGTCTGTCTGTCTGTCTGTCCGTCTGTCTGTCTGTCTGTCTGTCTGTCTGTCTGTCTGTCTGTCTGGTCACAACACACACATTCGTGTGAACTGCTTCCTACTTTCCACATACTTTTTCCAGTCTGACAGTCCTAATGCTCATGCATTAAAAGATATAAATTTAGGGAAAATAATTCGTGCGCTACCTGCTCGCCGATGTCTCCGACGCATATCAGTAGTATTACATATTTCACGCCCTATTGCTTTGAGAGATAAGTACAAAGCTCAGAAATAAAAATAATTATTGTTGACTATGTACAGGGCCTCCCAGCTAACATTAGCCAGAGCTTAAAATATGTAAATGCCACGTAGCTGGACAGAACCAAAGTAATGTTGCTTGTAATTGCTTGCAGATACTCAAAATATTTTTAATTCTGCATAATTACATAATTAGCTTTAATTAGTTAATCAACTTCTCAAGTATTATAGCTATATGAAAAATGTCAATGAGAGAATTGTAGAGCGACATGAAAAACTCCTGATATAGCTTTATGTTGCTCAATACGTGCTACATAAGTGTTTTTCCGAGCGTCAAAGCCACCCGCGAATACACGCAAAGCGGCCAGTCGCGCGGCAATTTTGCCTGTATTTGCGGGCTGCTGCACGCTCGGAAAAACCCTTTTATGTAGCACGTATTGAGCAACAGAAAGCTGTATCGGGACTTTTTCATGTTGCTCTACAATTTTCTCATAAGCACTTTTCATCTAAATATAATATTTGAGTTTGTTAATTAAGAATATTTATTTAATTAGGCAGAATGAAAAAAAACTAAGTTGAGTATCTCCAAGCGACGACAAACAACATTACCTTGGTTCTGTCCAGCTATATGTGGCATTCATGCTGCTGCCGCCGCAGCCGCCGCCTGGCACACCGCCTCGGGCGTGGTTCAGAGCGTGTGTATACATGGCAAGAGCGAGTCAGAGGAAAGGCGACGCGAGAAACTCGTTTGGAACCCACCGCTTCGAATGTGCACAATTCCCTCTGGAGCTCCCTGGGCGTCGCCACATTGGCCTCTTGACAGCTGTAATTATCGGTGACCACCCTGAAAAGCATTGCAGAAACTCCAGCGCTTCCCTTTCTACTAACGTGCGAGTCCAGAGGGGACGTAGATAGAATTGTAGAGAGAAGGGAGAAGAGACAGTTCCCATACAGGGGGGGGGGGGAGGTGTGGCCTGAGAAGGCAAGGAAACCCTACTACTATACGACAGAGGTTGCGGGGAAATTGGGTAAGCTTAAGTTCAAGCTACGGTACACTACGTTCCTGCTATTTCTGAAAAATAAACACCATGCAAGCATGTCAAGCGGACAAATTGCGCAGACCTTGCTGAAGCAGAGCCACATTAATTAAAGCGCACCGCCGGGTCCAGGCGACACTACGGAAGCGGTCGACCGTCAAATCAACACTTCTGTGCTTACAGTGGTAGCTTTTCGGTTATGGCATTACTAGAGGTTGCGGATTTGATCCTGACCGCGGCAGCCGCATTTTGACGGGGGCGAAATTAGATTTTGGGACACGGCAAATATCACGGTGTCAAAATTAATTCGGAGTCCGACACTACGGCGTGCCTCACAATCCGATTGTAGTTTTGGCACGTACAGCCCCATAATTCAATTAAAGTTGAATACTTCTGCCACGATGCGATGTTTCATGTGAGGCAATAACAATGCTCAACCCTCTCAGAGGTTATGAAATATGGCGCACAACATTGCCTCAAGCAAACACTTCTCCCTGTGTGTTCTGTGCACTGCGCAGACAAACAGCACTAGTGCGCCCTAGGTAACGCCAGGTAAGCGGAAAAACGCTAATACGTAATTGATAGAAAGTTAGAAGCTGTTTAATCAGACTTTTAGCAAAGCACTCTACAGCTTTCTAATTTGAATTTTCTTGTCTAACTTCGTTGCTTTAGAAGTTGGTTAACTAATGTAAACTAATTATGCAATTAAGCAAAATAAAGAAATAGTGTGACTTACGCCATACATGCAACATGCCAACAATGGTCGCGTGGCCTTGGAGTGCATCGACGTATTTTTAAACTCTGGCTAAAGTTAGCTGGGGCACCCTGTATATAATTAATCGCGCTCTGAATGAGTCGAAACATGCCGTCGAAGTTAAAATGCACATATTTCAGTCCTCTCAAGCTGTACACACGAAATCTGGGCAAATGTTGATCCTGGTTATCCTGTTTAACGAAGGTTGGTTTAGGATTGGCGCCGTGTAGTTTGTGCAGTGGTGGACCTGAACTTAAATAGAAGCAGCCGGAACAACCGCCTCGCTCATGTTACCAACTGTGTCAGTGATGACATCCACGTTTTCGTAAAAGAACTACACGACCTATAAGTGAGCTCTGATGCCGAGCACAATTTTCTGTAATAATACTTTACGGCAGGAGCAAACTGTAAGTATGGTGAAGGTAAAGAAAAGCGAGAATCAGTAACAGCCCGTAATAGTGCGTCTGGATCACAGTTGCAGTTGCTCAAGTGGCTCGGCCGCAAATATTGACTCGTCTCAGGGAGGAACAGCGCGGCACATATGCGAATATATGTATGCTTTGATAGGTTTTGACGTTATTTCATATCAGCGATGCGCCGTTTCCACAATAGCCGAAACTGCCGACGGTTTCTTGCCGTAGAGGTCGATGTAAACAAATGCACCGCTTAGGCAAATCCGACGTGGAAGGCTGCGCTCGAATACTTCTTGAATATGCGAAATGTCTAATGAATGCCTAAAAGGAATACAGAAGTCGCGGTGAAAGAGCAGGCATCAGCGACAACAAACTCCAAGGAAGCCGCGCGGGCGGACGGAACTCGGCGTGCCTTTTATCGGCCGTACTGCTAGCGCAACAGCGCACATCAGGCCGGCTCATCCTGTAATGGGTGAATGCTACATGACTTCCAGGAACGACATGCTACTCCTGAGAATCCATTAATAATGAAACGAAGCGCACAACCGACGCACACACAACATGGGTGCAGATATACAAATCAACCGGCGAGACTACCGGCACTATAAGAAAACGTTTGCAGCGGCGTGCGGCAGGGGGCAGCACGGAAACATGTAAAAGGCGGATTGCGCCATTGCCTTCGGGTGTAGACGCACTTATAGCTCACAGTGATTTAGTCGCACTCATGCCGAGTTTGTAAAACGCCAGCGTGCTCTCGTCTAGTGTCATCGTTGTGCAGTTGTAGAGACCGAGGCGCAGGGGCAATAGCCCGGAATGCCGCCCCGCGAATCAGCCAATCGCATGTATTCGATAATGCGCCTGTGCGATGGAGGCGAGAAGAGCAGTTCTGTGGATGAGTGGAGGCGGAAGGACGCCAGCCGGGCCGTCGAGAACAGAGTGTAGTAGACAATGTAACGACACGTGTTCATGCGTTGTGTTTTGTAGTGTGTGTCACGAACGGCATATGCCGTTGGAATGGTCGTTTCGGAGCGCTCCCGCAGAGCTGCAGACGTAATGTAAGACCGTAACTGTAATAGTTATTGCAAGCAAGCACAAACATGATTCCGATGGGCAAGCATGTTACCTGCAGTACTTTTTGGTTCTTTCATTTTTTTTGTTTCAATTGAAGCCAATAAACTCATTCAAGTCATAAGCGGTTGCCCGAACGCATTTGGGCGACCATACGTGAACGAAAGGACAATGACGCCTTTGCTGTAGACAAAAAAGAAAACGAAAAAAAAAAAACCCGCAGTCGCCAATGTTTAATCGAAGAGAGAGAGAGAAAAGCAACTGCCCCTCTCGGAGGCTTTGTCGCAGGGACTTGTCCCTTGTCAAAAGGACCGCCTGCACGTCGTTTGCGTGATCTCGGTGGTTTGTACCCCCCCCCCCCCCCCAACACACACACACGCTCACACGCACACGGGCACAAAGGATGTTGAAGATCACGCCATTAACGTTATTACCCTTCCACAGCGAGATACTTGTGTTCTTAATAGGTGCAAAGGGATCCGTATAAATGGGAGCACGCGTCGTCTTCACCGTCATCGCTCCTGTATGCACTTACCAACGTTCTTTCCTCCCTTGTCGCGCGGAAAGCAAAAACCTTTCTCGCATCAGTAAGGGGAGGATTAGTAAGAAAGCGTCTCGTGCTAGCAACTGTGTAACGCTCTTTTGTTTTTGTTTTGTTTTTCTTACTCCCGCACCGCGCGTGCTCACTTTCAGTTTCTTTCTTTTTTGTTTTCAAGTCTTAATGTTGGACCCCGCTTTAAGACAATAGGAACAAAAGGAGCCAAAGCGCGTGGCCCCTGCTTCATTCGTGCATACCGAAAACGCTTTTTAGTTTGGGATTTCGTTTAGTTTACTCCTTGCGCCTTCCGAGTTTTCCCTTCGAAGCTCAAAGAGCACGAGCCCCCTCTCCCTGTCATCCCCACCCTTCTCCAGTGTGGCGCGTTCTTCTCGCTGCCCTGGTCTGCTCATCGTGCGTCCCGCTAATGCAGCAGGCGGCAGACGCGCGCCTCTTTGTCGTGTTCATATGCGCGCGCGCGTTCTTCGCGTCTCTTCTCAATTTTTTTTAACGACCGGACGAGGCCTTCTTTACGACGAGCTAAGAGGCAGCGAACAAAAGGACGGAGATTCTCAATGTGTAAGTCGTGCTCTCCCTTCTTTCATTTCTTTGGCTGCTGCAACGGAGCCCCCGCTGCTGCTGCCGATGCAGGTGCTGAGCCTTCGCTTCATCTCTCTCTCTCTCTCTCTCTCGCTGTTGCTACCTTGTGCTTTATCGCTTGCCATGCGAGGCATGAAATGAATACGTTCAATTCTTCGCGCTTAATGCGCGCCGAAAGTAATAATCGCGCGACGGTTGACTGCGTTGATTCGAAAACGCAATTGTATGTAGCACGTGTGGATCGAAGGCCCGCATATGAAGATTTCAGCGAGGTTGCAAAGTTCCCAGCGCGGGCTGGGTTGACCCGCGTTTACTTCGAGTATTCGAAGCTTCCTTGACGGTTGGGTTTGGTGCCGCGGGGCAGTGAAGAAAGGAAACTTGATCGCATACGAAAATGTTGTGGTGCATATTGAGCTTTATTTGCTCAACCTGCAGCTGTTGCATGATACCGTGCTCCGTTACAGTCTTTCTTTCCTTCCCCTCTAGCTCACAGCTCACAATTTGTACCGTGGTATTAAGGACAATTGCACAGCGAAGAAGTTTCGCGGTTGTGTTGTCTCCTGCGTTTCGGCGTTGCGATTTGTAATCTATATGGTCCCAGCGTCGCATAGATGCTGGGAAACCAGAATCGGCAAAGCATGAAGTTCTCGCGCATTAAAAAAGCTGCTCAGTGTCCGGACAAGGTGCCGTCATTTGCGCCGGAACTGCGCAGTCCGTCTCCCAGGTTTGCCAGCAGAGGAAAAGTCAGTCGTCTTTTTCGCTGTCCTCGCCCAGTCCGCGGCCCTCGCAAAAGAGGAAACGCGAGATCACGTGACGGAAAGCCCTGTAGGCTATTTAGCGCGTAGTGGGGATCCGCCTTTATACGAAGTCACGAGTTTCCAATTTCACGCGGAAAGGAGCGAATTTGACCGGGAGTTCAGTTCAATATGGCGACTATTACAGGGAAGCCTGCTCCTGCTACCTCCGCCTAATAGCCTCCGCCTGAAACGGAGGAGCTATTGGCGCATTAATTCTATTGCATGCACTTCACTGTGAAGGTTTAAACATCTTTCATTTCCCGTGCCCTAAAGCAGCGCTTCCGTCATTACATTTTTTTTTTTACCCACGCGGTTTGGGAAATTTCGCCTGGGGTTCCGCTGGATTCCGCTGGACATGTTCGTAAATATAGACTCGGCTACTCAAACTTGCCTGACGCCTCACCTCCTTTCTTTCGGAGCCTGTCAGCGTCTTAGCCCTTGGTAAATAGGCATTCATGGTGTCCGGACTTCCCAAGGCATTTTTACTGTGATAGCCATTATATGGACACTCCAGGCGCATTTATGCCGTCGCCGTGATGTTTAGTATAAAGTCCAAGGGTGATAACACCGTCACTACGCGCCCTACGCTGTATGTTCGAGTAAAAGCATGCGAGGGGAGCCATCGGCGGCCCAATCTCGCCCGCGCGGAAGAAAGGGAGGCAAGTGGGGAGGAAGCGCGCCGTCTTCCGTCGCGCGCGAGGCACCCAGCGTTGCGAGGCGCCGGGGGCAGGGTGGGGGGGGGGGGGTCAGCGTTTTACTCCGGCGGCACCTGCGCATGTGGCTGCTGCGCGCGTTCGTGCGGCCGTATCTTGATAGCGATCTGCGTTGGGGGCAGAGTCTAGGTGCGGCGACGGCTTGTACGTGGCTTTCTGCGTGGCGTGTGTTCTCGGCGCTCAGCTTGCGTTGAATCGATGGGCAGCACGATCACTTCGCTCGCTGCTGCTACCGCGCTCGCTCACACCAGCCTTTCGACAGCGAGTGTCTGCGGTCCTCGGATGTGATGTCTTCATGTTTGCTGTGCGCACTGACACCATGCTTGTTGATTTAATTAGCAAGTGATCGCTTCCAAGTTTACACGGCCGATAAAGGTACAGTCATTACTTCGTATGGCTGTCTGCTAATTTGCTATCGCAGTCGATGCTCCGCCTTTCTGGTGAAACTGCGACTTTTTTTGTTAATAGTAGCTTTTAGTGGCACTCTCGTCGCGATTCCTCCTCGCCATCCGCTCTTCACTCTACCCTCCCGTGCATATATACTCTCCACGCTGTCGGTGGATAGCTATTACCGCTTGTCCATCACGTGGTTAGGACCTGTTGCCCGTGAGCATTTTCCTTTACATTATTTTGGTACTCGAACTCAAAATTGCCACGTGACGCTGCCTCCTAGTCTCTTAAATTCTCCATGGGATAAACCAACTGGCCTAGCAGTGCGCGTTGTTAGGACCGCATAGATGGCGCCACAATGCTCTGTGATGGTACGCAGCAAGAACCGTAGGTAGCGTAAACTTACTAGAAGCGCTTGTATTTAAGTGGAGGCAAACATCAACGGATCAGCCGTCAAGATAAGGAAAAGACGTTTGGAGTATTCGAGGAAAAAAATTGGGGAAGAGATTGATAGGAGCAAATCCGTTACAAGTACATGGGTTGCGGTACAGGGTAGATGTAAAATATTTAAGGAGGTGAAAAAAGGACTGAAGGGTATACGAAACGCTAAGATGAAAAGCATGTATAGCATACCGGATTAACTCAAGCAGGCTAGGCGTCTATTTGACACCGATGAAATTCCAATAAATCATCAGAATTATGTGGCACACATTGCTACATTGCTTATGGTGGAGTAACATCGTTACAGGACTACGCTAACTATATACGCTCCGCTATGTGAGGATCATAATGTTGCCCATTATGACGATGGCGATGTATATCTTTAAGATGTCCATGATTGTGGCTGGGGATTGTGACATTGAAATAGCTAACCCCGCCGACAATTCGTTCCCGGTATCCATGGAAAAGATTCGTTTTTCATCTGACCAGCGTTGGCTTTGTACTGACAGTATAGATTACTGGCCACGTCTTCGCGAAGTATCCAACCTTTTGAAATTTGTAGGTACGTTTCGTATATACTGTACTCGTGTTAGCGTCGCGCATCGGCGAGGCCTTCTATTTCTTTGTTAATGTATTGAGGTTCGCCAACTTTGTCGTTGAGTGATGGGAAGCGGGTATACAAAATTATTTCTGTGCGGATAACTGATGCTGTATTGCGATAAACGTCTCCTCGTCGTTGTGTTTCTTCAGCCTTCAGCAATAGTAAAGGCACACCTTCGGCATTTACAAACATTTCTTAGTCAGCAGTTGCCACTTAACCAGTAGTTTGTTTACCTGTGTTTATTCTAACTATAACCATAAGAATTTACCTTTATGACCGCAGAAATTTTCACTGCTGACGTGTGATTTCAGAGTTTATGATCAATAATTTCTTTCATTGTCTCGTGCACCTTATTTTGCGTATTTCATATGATCTGCACACGACATGTGCATGTGAACGCGTTTCGTTCTTTTTTGAAGCCAAGCTTTCTTTGCCTCCTCTCCCGACTTTCCGGGCGCTGCTGCTGCGGTGGTCTTGCTCGCGCGTGCCGCTGAGTTTCTTGCAACACCACCAGATGGCGCTCGCCTCCGCGCTGTTAGATACGGGACCGTTTCCTGAGCCTACTTCGAGTTCACCAGACCACATCGAATCGCGCCACAGCTAGTTAAGAAGCGCAGAAGCACGGATACCACATTCCAGAGGCGCGACACGTGCAAACAAGTTGGCGGCCCCCACCTCGTGTGCCGCAGGTGGAGCTTGACTTGCTAGACTCTTCCCGAAAGTGAAGCACTGTTGAAAAAACCCAAGTTACCTGGAACAGTGCCAGTTACCTGGCACTGTTCCAGGTAACTTGGGTCCAAGAGGCAAGACGGTTGTAATGCACCGTGAAACCCTGGCAGCGTCGCCCTCATCCGCCTATTGCCACGGCGCATTGCAAGTCACCAAGTCAAGACCGCAGGGAGAAGCAAGCCCTCGGACAATTGGGGACCAAGCAGCGACCCTCTCCGCCGGGTGTGACACCATCGCACGGGCGCCTACCATTGGCTGAAAATGACGACACCTGAGCGGGCTCGCCGATTGGCCGAAAATGGCGTCACCTGAGCGGGCTCTCCCATTGGCCGAACGTGACGTGTCTTCGAGACACCGAAGTGCTTAAAAAGACACAGACCGGGAGCAGCAAGGGAGCATTCCTTGATTCATCTCTTTCGAGCTTCTTGCCACGGGCCGCAGCGTCTAAGTTGCTGCCGGCCCGTAATGACTTCTATGACTGTTAATTTCTTGGTTGTCGCACTGTAAATAATGTAAATAAACCTCCCAAGTTTTCATCCCAAAGTCCTCCTCAACTCTTACAGCGCGTCCCTACCGACGACGCCGCGGCAGCGTTTCACAGTTTGTGCGTATGGCACAGGCGGTGCTTGCTTTCCTGTACGACAAAACTGCAGGTGTTGGGTAGTTGAGGTCGCGTGCTGGGCTGTGTTAGTGCAAACATTACAGTTGTCCATAGCCTGAAGAGAGCGCTTGGTGCGAGCGTCTCAACAGCGTGCTGGACACGTGTACAGGAGTGCGTAAACACGCGCCAGCAAAATGGCTCCAAAGCGTACACTCAGCGTCGAGGACACCCAGGCCCGAAAGAAGCGGAGCGCGGAACAGGGAGCGTCTTCGCTACGCAACGAAACGTAGTGCAGTCCGCGAATGTATGTAAACATTGTGTGCATACAATTATAACTTTAATTTAATTACACACAGCGCATGTGGCAGAAGTTTAACACTTCTGCCACGTCAGTCAAAGGAAACAGCATACAAAGCTTCGCTTTCATCGATTTCCAGTGTGTTGATCCACCAATGTCTCTCTCTCTCTCTCTCTGTTTGTGTGTGTGTGTGCGCGTGTCGGCGTGCGTGCGCGCAAACATGCATGCATGCATTTACTTTCCGTATGTTTCTTCACGCAGTAAACCTGTCGTTAGAAACGCTTTCTCTTTTGTGTTCTTTCTTACCCCGTTTTCTTTTGTCCTGAAGCTAGGCAGCGCAGTTTGACAACAATGCTTTTCCACTTAGCCCCAACGCAAGCCTTATTCAATGCGTAAGAACGTTGCAGAAGCTCCAGCAGATCTGTCCGCCGCCGTAACTGCAATGCGTATCGCTGCCGCCACTCTTGTGCTACCACACGCGTTGGCTCCGTGCAATCGTCCCAGCGCCTGCGGCGAGACAGTGCGGCGTTCAGCTCGCCGTCGACGCGGCCCTTTTGCCCCCGCGCTGCGCAAATGCCGCGACGAATGAATAACCTTCCGTTGTGAATAACTCCGTGCATGGCGGCTTGCGCGGGCAGACGCTCGCGCACTCTCCGCGCGTTATGACTTGCATGCGCTAACGCAATTAGCGCTGCCGCCGCCGCCGGCAGAGCTTTCAGCGAACGTTTTCATCGCTGGCGCCTTGTCGCTCGCTTTTATCCTCTGCCGCTCTCGCGCTTGCTGCTGCTGCACCGCTTCGCTGCTTCTCGCCGTGCCGCGCGCCGCCGACTTTTCTCTGAACGCCTTCCAACTAATGCGGTGCAGCGCTGTCCAAGCCGGCGCGAATCAGGGGGCCGGATTCGCAAAGCTTGCGTTTCTATGAGGAACCGCTCGCAGTTGAAGCAGCCCGTGCATGTATACCGCCTGCCAAGTACGACGGCGGAGGATGCGATGACCACAACTTTGGCCGGTTAAGGCCGCAGATGTATCGCGCAAGCGCGACTTTGCAAACACTATATATAAGGCTGTCAATTCACCCCTAATTGAGGCTCTGTACAGCTTCAGCAGCGTTGCTCTGTTTTACATAGGCTTGAGGTGTCTGCGCTTTCTGTTCCTGCTTTTATCGCGACGGCGCCAGTATTGCAATACTGTAAGGCTGCCTAAAATCCTGACTTACGTTAGACCACCAAAAGGCGTCGTCGGCGGCCGCGTGCTGACGCTCGATGATCTCCCAAAGTGCTCCGATGCGTCCTCCGTCATTTCTTGCTACATCTTTTATTTATTATTATTGTGTTTTGGTTCTTGTGGTGAGAGTTGGGAGACTAATTCGTTTTCGTCTCGTTTCGTTGCTGTCGTATATACTATATATATAGCCGTACCCTATCGCCTATTCTGCCGCGCTGTCGTAACTTCAGCGGCGGCAGCTTTCCAATTAGCGCCGATGCTAACGAGCGACTCGGCTTCAGCTGCTTCGCGTCGAGGGGAAACGTGTAGCAGCTCGCCGCTTTTTCGATGTTCCCGTGTGCGCGCCGCGAACACCGACGCCGTCTCCCTCGCCTTCGGCCGCCTTCGAAGCGCTCCCCTTTTTGTGCGCGCTCACGCACCTAGTCTCTAAACACCGCGCCGCTTCGCCGGTACACGCGCTATCTGCACAATACCCTCCGGGAGACCGTCACGGACCATTTTTCGCTGAAATGGGATGTGTAGGCACGTGCGTGGATAGACTTACTCAGGTTGATACCCTGCACTTGCTGGTGTGACAAAGCATATGGACCCCCCTTCCCCTGTCCCGCCCCCTTTCTTCCATCCTCTTGTTCTCTCGTCTTGTCAAGCGTGGCGCTGGAACCTAATTTGCACTACTCTTGCGTTGGCGAGAGATAAACCGTCTACTCTTGCCGCGGGCCTTTTGTGCTTTTTCGCCAGAGGATGTACGTCGCATAACAGCGTTTTCTCTTCTCAATACCCATACGGGGGCACGTTGTGCGTACGTCGCACTATACAATCGTTTCCCTCGGTGAACGCCGCAGCCCCTCGATGCCCGCTCTAGAAGTGGCAGACGCATCGCTGATATGATTAAGCACGTTGGACGCATCCCTGTTGTATTGACGTGTCGCTCACATGCGTGGCTCCATCACAGACAAGACAAGTGAGGGAGACGGAGAGAGAGAAGGGTAAGAAAACGAGGCGTCACTTGGCGAAGCATCGGCAGAAGCAGTTTTCTGCAGTAACTCTTCGTGAAGTTTGAGACTTTTTTGGTTAGGATAAATGAAAACCGTCACAAGCAAAGTTTACAGCAAGTTGCAAGCAAGCAAATTAACCATACGAAGCGCTCGAGTTTGCGTGAGAAGAGGACGTTGCCCCCCCTTCGGGTGCTGAATAAGGGCCCGGGGGAGGCTGAAGCAGCAAAATACCGAGATGACGCCACAAGTTAACGTCGCTAGGGAAACGGGCGGGTGACGTGCCAGGGAAATAGGAGGAGGAGCTTTGAGAAGCGAACTAAGCAAGCACGCGGCGATGGCAGCAGCAGCAGCCGAGAACTGCTGCAGCAGACTTTGATGGAGCTGTGCATGGCCGAGACGCAGACGCCGCTGTTGGGCTGCTGCCTCCCCCGTATTGAATTGCGCTGGCGTCTAGCGGAAAAGAAATAACGAGGGGGAGGGAAGCCTCCGCTGAGGGACGGCGTAATGTGAGAGCCCGCGGCGACTGGCTAGGCGTGCTCGCGAAGCACGCGTCGCTTTCGGTTTTGACGCGATCGCGCGCGCGGCGCCGTTGACCCGAGGGAGACAAACGCGGCTTGCGCATGTGCTCCCCGCGTGGATATGGCGACAGCATCGGCAGACGTCGCGAAGGGGGAGCCTTGTTTTACCCGCGTGCGTCTAATTGTCGTACAAAAATCCCTCACGTGACCTGATCCTAGGTGCCTAGGGACAGGACCGTTTAGGGACTTTTGAGAAGGCATGATGGTTGCGCCGAGCGACGCCGTGGCGTGTTCGTTCTCGGCGTGATCGTTCACCGGCTCGCGCGGAACGCGCGTTGTTCTACGTTGCTTATGTGATTGTGCTTGCGTTGCTTGTGTGTTGGTTGTACGTACTTAGCGGGAAAGCCGTGAGTAGTGGTGATGCGACAGTGCGGCTTTCGCAATCTGTGCTTTCGCCTCGGTGAGCTCTGGCAGTACAGAATCTGCGTTGTGTGACCCGTGCTTCCTCGACAATTGAAATGTCGAAGTGGCCTAGCGCCTCGGCAGCGAAGTTCTGCGAACCGCGATGCCGTGGCGTGCGTTGAATCTCCGGCCCACGCCGCCCGCTGGTCGTGTGTCTCCGCAGTGGGATCAGTACTTGTTGGCTAAAAGTCGCGCAGTAGTAGTGGTGTGGCATGTCGGCTTTAAGTCTCGGTGAACTCTGGTGGTGTGAGATCCGTATTTCTGAAGAATTCATTGGTGCTGACGATTTAATTATTCAAGTGGCGTAGCGCCACGGCAATGCAATTTGCGAACCGGCGCTGTGCAGCAGCGTCGTCGTGTTCGCCCCTTTTCGGCAGCGTCATCACATCGCACATGCACTTTTACTTGACGGGACTCGTAGGCGGAGGTATTGCACGTGTTTTTCGCCACGACTTACGTAAGTAATATAATGCATAAGGTGGTGTTTGCTCACAACTGTTCACGCGTCCTTGAAATAGGGCAGCGCATGTTTTCAATCGTGTTCAGCGCTAGTGCACTATCCGTCACTTCATGTGATTTACTTTTATCGTGGGCTTTACGACAATTATCGCGTAGTGCTGTGAACATAACGGAGCTTTAGTGATGTCACATGATCTGCCAGAATTCCACGAAATACAGAGTAGATTTTTAATATTATTCGTACTAAGGGCGCGATAAGCACAGTGAGGTGGAGCCTAATACTGTGCCCTGTAATCTTCAGCTGCATTTGTGCCCGTTTTTCGCGCTCTTAGTTTTAGCAACGGGACGCAGGGTTCGGTGCAAAGTTGGGACGAATGAATGTGTATATACGTCTGCAATAACTTCACCGCAACACATTTGTTACCTTGAACATACTGCCCCGCCCGCTTTACTATAATCTCAGGTGCTCTCGAACTCTCTATTTGCCGGTATTTTTATTTTCACGTGCTGAATGGTCCTACCGCAATACATATATATAGTGAGGTGAAGCTGATTAATGTTGCCAAGTGCTTTGACAGTGTCAGATCTAACAGTTATAGAATGACATGGCCAATACAACAGCTCATACCTTCACTTTAACAATTCTATTAGGACTGTCAAACTAATCTTACAGCACAGAAAAGCAACGTAAACACCTCAAGAGTTGATTAGCAAGTAATACTGGAAAGTTCAAGTCTAGTGACCAAGGGTGTGGTGAAGTGCTTTAAACATTCAACCAACACACCTTAAGTGCTTAAAAATTTCTAGCATATTGATGCAGGCTGATCAGACTTACTTTGATATTGGTTGTTTTACAATGAAAATAATAGTACTGCACAAGAGGATGCAAGCGACTCGTGTGCTGCTTGGTTATGCGAACCACATGGGTGCCAGAAATACCCAAACATGGTGCTTGTTTACACACGCTGCTTGCGTCCACTAATCTAACGCTCTCTAATGTCAGCAGTATAAAGAGAGGCTGTAAAAATATGGCTTTGAATTTCACAACTCCAATTTTGTTTCTTCTGTACTTGTACAACCTATGGTTTTGTGACAGCATCTGCCTAGCTCATTGCCACATTTTGCGACAAAAGCAGTGATGATTCAATCAGAGTTGCCTGTCCTAATATTACTCCAATAATTCTTTAAACAGTTCATTTTTTAAGCACAAAGCATGTCATGCCCAACTAGAAAATTAACCATGCAATAATCTACTAGAAGTGGCTAAAAAATCAGCAGTCTTCTGAAGTCAGCTTGATTTGCAGCTGCTAAAATTGGCTATTATTGAATTAGGGCAAGGAAGAAACGGCTTGAATAAACATATGTCTCATCAGAAAGTTGCGGTGGTGTGCTGCAGGCTAAAAGCCGTTTTGGCATTGGTCTACCTCTGTCCTAAAACCAGGCACCACAGCCAAGGCGACTTCACTTGGCTTTGACAGCTTCAAATTCGCTTTCACAAGCACGTAATACTCAGTCGAGGTGAGCTCAATGCACATCACCCGCACTGGGGATGCAAAGACATACGGCCAAGAGGATGCCACCTTGACGAAGCAGACACCACAGAGTGCACATGGCAAAGATGGAGTCATCTTTCAGATGTTGAGGAATCTTGCCGAAACAAGGAAGCAAGCACTATTGCTTGTAATCAATGAAATCTGGAATATTGGAATTCCCCACAGAGTGAAAACACTTGGTCATGATGCCACTACCGAAACCAGGCAAGAAACCTGACACCATAGACAACCTTTGATCAGTCTCACTCACATTGACAGTGTGCATATTGACTGAAGGAATGTGCCTCGCGAGGCTGAACCAGCATCTGGGAAAGACAATAGCCTCTTTCTGCATCAAACCATCGTCAATGCCAGCCGCTTTGGAGGAAAGATGTATGGGTTCTTAGTCACAGTCCAACCAAGAAGGATGTTGAGCACAGTCTGCAATGAGGAGGTACTGGTGGCCTTTCGTGAAGCCTGCCCAGTCATTAGTGGTGTGAAAGCCTCTAATGCAACCATATGTTTGAATATGAAGTTATAGTAAACAGCCAAAGACTTTTACCAACTGCACAGGTGGAAATGCAGGTAAAACCCGGACCAGCACACTTGGTTGCAGGAGTGATTTGCTGATGAGGTAAGAAGGTGACTTAACAGTTGGTGATAAGGTACACCGAATGCAGGTATGCGCAATATGTATACATACTGTTAGGCTGAAACAGATTAATTTTCTCCAAAGCAATATCAAAAGCTCAATTTTGTTTAGGATGCCACTCATGTGCTTTAGGTAAGTGTGGACATCATCATCATCAGTCTGGTTACACCCACTGCAGCGCAAAGGCCTCTCCCATACTTCTCCAACTACCCCGGTCATGTACTAATTGTGGCCATGTTGTCCCTGCAAATTTCTTTACCTCATCCGCCCACCCAACTTTCTGCCGCCCTCTGCTACGCTTCCCTTCCTAGCAGTGTGGACAGGGTTATATACAGCGGCATAGGCAAATGATACAACTAGATACAGCTGTTATGCGTAATATTTTTTTCTGGACTAAATTCTTGCTCCTTGAACTCATTCGAGATCATTAACTGTAGCACCAAAGTAGTGGAACACTACCAGAACAAAGGCATGTAGCGTGCACATCTCAATTCTTCTTATGCCAGTCTTCTTTTTTACACCAATAGCTGCTATGGGCCAACTCCCCTGGTTCTGATGTCTACTGGTGTTGTCACTCTAATTCCCAAATTTATTGCTAGAATATTGCAGATAAAGTTCTCATTGTGATTCATTCAAACATATGATCAAAAGATTGGCAGTCCACAATTCTACATTTCAGCCACTCTGCTGAAGGTACAGTCGTGGCGAATACCGATCCTGGAGAGTGCGATCTAGCCAACAGGTGCCATGATTGGCTAACACCTGTTCAATGTCTGCGTGCTGTATATAGAGCTGGCGTCCACGTCTTCAAATTCTTACTCATCACTTTCCCCACTTGTGAAGGCAGTACTATGTTAATTTTTCTTCTTACATGTAATGACAGTGATTGGGTGCATCTGCTTTATTAATCTTCTAGTGCTTGGCTTCTCAGATTTGCTGGATGGGGCTGGTTGATGGGGCAGAGCGCGAGACCTAGCAATGGGTAGCTCAAATATAGCTTTGAGAAAACCAAATTAATTCAGCAGTAAGAAGCTAAAGGGTTGTTTTTCTGGAGACCAGAGACCAAGTCTGGATGTGAAAGAGGAGGAAGAAAACTAGTCTTTCCACTTCAACACTGGGAGGCACAACTCCCACTTATTTTACTTTAAAGGAGATTACTGACTTGCACTGGCAAGTGTTCACTTCAACAAACACCGAATGAAGCAAGCTTCCTGCGCATATTTCACCATTTATTGCATCACTTTCACAGTACGAGTGGAACTCCAATTTTCGTTATGCCACAACTTGCCCAATCTTGTGTTTTGCAGTAGGATTTTAGCAGTGCTGTTAAGGCACTTACATATTCGTGAATAGTAGTAGAGAAAAAAAGTAAGAAAACAGTGGCTCTTCGTGCATCGACTATGCATGCACCTGGTGCTCTCATGTCCATTTTTTCCGCTATCTGCTAAACCGTTCTAAACAAGAAAAGCTCATACACAATTATTTTGCAGAGTCAGACAACTAAACCAGTATCCTTAATAAGCAAGGTTTATTTATTTGGTGACATTTTCTGTGGCCCTGCTATTGGGCTTTCTTTTCATCCTTTTCCGCTGTGAAGATTCATTAAGAAGTGACAAGACAGTTTGACAATTTTAATCATTGAAAGACTTAGCGAAACCTTTTTTGGGTTGTTTTTCCTTGCTTTCAGACTCTGCACATTGCCTTTTAAGGCATGTTTTAAGTGTTTCTTTTTTTTATGGAGAGGGCATGTTAACATCTTTTACACCATGTCAATTATGTCGTGCCATAGTGCATTCTTGGATGGAGTCTTGCCCTTTCATTCAGTAAAATATGTTTTTTGTGTCATAGGCCGTTTTACATTTGAGTATGAGTGTAGCATTTCGCTAAGTTTTGCCTCTGTCACCCAAGCTTGCTACCCACTGTTGTTGACATGTGACTTTTGTTCAATAAAAGGAAGTCTGTCACTTATCCTGTGCACTGGTTGTCTTTTTGAATTACGATTTGTTGCCTATATTAGTTCTTTTGTTGTATCTCAGATTAGGAATGGCTATCAAAGTTGACATCATTTAATCATATTGCACACAATGTGGATGATATGTACTTGCAATATATGGCCACCATAAATAGAAGTTAATTCAAGAATAGTGCCTTTGCATGGTGGGGCAGCCATGAATTGTAGCTATAAATTACCAGCACTGCAAGTAGCACTGTTTGTGCAGAATATAGTTCAACTCTACTACTTTCAAACATCATTGTTTTTATCTGCATTTGTATAGCTCCAGTTCCTGTGAACAACACGCATCTGGCGGAAGAGTGGCTTGCACCTGCAATGGGGCCCAATGAATAGCCAAATTTCTGCCCGTTTTCATGTTATTAGCATATTAGTTGAGGCAGTCGTTCTTATAGTAAACTGTTTGCGCAGTGTAGAAGCCACTGCGGGTGTCAGGGTCTTGTACACATCTTCAGCTTTGCAGGGGACACAGCATCTGGCACATAGTTTGTCACAGGCCATGTTTTTGGGGCAAGTTGGGTTTACTCACTTGCAAAGAGAGAACCAAGCTTGTTGGATATGAATTAAACCGCCTGTACACTCGGTGGCCTTCTTCATTTTGTGTGACATATATGGTTATAGCTACCCTTGCTTTATGCACTTCTTGTCCGGCAGCAGTTTTGCTTTTGAAACACTCAGGATAGCTTTCAGCAAGCTGGACAGGAATAGCACTGAAAAACCAGCAGATGTTAATTGTTGCACTTGTCATGCGAAGCTTCCTACAGTATGATGAGGACGGAAATTAATGAAGGTGTTCCTCAAGGCCTTCTAGCTTGTCATGAGTTTGGAGCAACGTGATGTATAGCACTTTTCTGATCGCATGCTATAGGTTCAGCAGGTGTGGCCATGGTTGAAGTGTAGCGCTAGGTAAAGAAGACATATCTATGAGCAGCACCCTGGTAAAGGAGACGCTGGGATAACTAGTGGGAAGCCTGTTGAACATCTGGTTGACCCAGTTGCTGGCTTCATCAGGCAAAGTGTGATAAAGAGAAGGAAGTCATCAACACATCAGAAGGTTTTTACATGTAGACATTGTGCTAAGGTTTTCAGGCAGGTCTCTGTCATAACATGCAAAAAAGTCTTAGTGCGCAGGCTATGCACGACCAACTACATATGCCTTCTGTTCAGACAAAGAACTTGTCATTGTAACTAACGAGGATGGAGTGTACAAAAAACAGCAGCTCCATTAATCTGGTTTCACTGGTATTAACAGTGCTTTGTAAGTATGCATCGCCATACTCCCCACTGCCTTCTTGGTTGACATCAGCAAGGACTGGCTTGAGGCAAGGGGTAATAGACATCTTTACAAGCTAAAAATGCATGCATGCATGGAGAGCACGTTGTGTCCAAAAAGTAGGCACTTCACAGGGGCATTGGAGAAAAAACAGATTATTGACAGTGGCCAAAGGCAAGCTTATCTGCTACTAAACACCCAACACTGTTGCCATGTGACACCTCTGAAACAATCCTTCTGAAAGAAGAAATCATCCTTGTGCATCCATAAAGAGGGCGGATAGGCAAAGCCCCTTCAGCAATGCGGCCAGCTTCAAAAGGCCCACTTGGCACATCCTGAATGCTTCCTTCTTAGACTTTGCTGGGTGCAAGCATTCTACTGTCCAAAAGTTGTCATTGAGAGCACTGTTGGTTTGGTGGCAATACAGTTCAGAAGCGATTGCAAGAAACCTTTCTTCCGAGTTGGTCTGGAGGCTCATGGTGCTCACAAAGCGACACCATGAGACAAGCAAGGTGACCGGATGCCTCCAAGCCCTTGTTCGTGTACCACACTGTTCTGTTAGTAACAACCATCAGATCTGAAACCAACAAGCTCAAGTTCAGCACTCGTGTGGTTACTGTGGAGGATCCATAATAGAAAGCACAAAACAGAAAACTGAAGGGAAAGGATAAGGCACCACTTAACACCTAGTATTGCTGCAGCCCACCCCCTTTTATTTTGTCTGGTCATGCTACATTTTTTTCTATATATAGGCATGAACTTATCCTGTGCACAGCTTATTGCAGAGAGCATAGGCGATGTTCCCAATCGGTGTCCGATTTTTATATACACTATATGCTGGCTCAAAGAGGCTCGAAACACTGCAATGGAAGCTTCTAATAGAAAAGGTGCCTGGAAGAAAAAAAAGCTGTGCTGCAACCATCTTGGCAACATCTTGTCCCCTTAATAAAAATTGTGCTTCCGTATAAACTTCAGCCCTCCAGTTTAGAGTAAAGTACCAGTGCACTTATGCAAAACGAATCAATTCTCAAAGAGCATGTGCAGTCCAGCCAGAAGCATAGGTATGAATCCGCATTGTGCTCCTGCATTGAAGGTGAATACTGCGTTACAAAATGACGAATGTGCCTTAGTAAGCTTCCCTGCAATATGAATTTGTAATGTACAAAGAATTGTCAATTAAGCTTACCAAGAGCACAGATGCACTTGCAAATTATATCACAATTGAAAATAATGAGCAAACCTATGTGCCCTTTCCACTATTAGTATGCTTTACTGCACAATGCTTATTTCCACCTCTGTATTGCGGTGTAGCAAGCTACGAAAGAAGCGTTGCATAATTGAGCTTTTTAAGATTAACTTTTTTGCAATACACCTATGTTCTGCGGTGAAGCCTAAGCAATGTACTGCGTTGAAGCATACTAAAAGTGGAAAGGGGCCACTGTCACTGGACATAAAAAGAGTTCTTTAATTATACCCTATGATTATACACTCGCGCAACCGCCGCCTCTCAGGTCGCCTGAGTGGACATACTATGCTGGGTGATAGCGGGCCCCTCCCACTTTTAGTATCCTTTACCGCGTAACTAAAATGCACTGCGGCGAAGAAGCAGTACATTTGTATTGAGTGAATAAACAAATGCTTTTTACAACAGTACAGAAATAAACGCGCACCATGCATCAGTCTACCACATGGAAGAGCGTCGCAACAAAAGGTAGCTGATTCACACAGGCTGTGTAGCCCACTTATCAGTCGTAAAGGCTATTCTGGGTAATTCATAATTTCACACACACAGAAATATGTTTATATGTTTACGTTCGTACACCTTGCGTAATAAGACTTCCAGAACTTCCACAACAGGTAGTAATTTACAACACACAAACGAAAACAACAGATACATATGCCTTGTTTTCAACTCGGTCGTCATGCAAATGACATATAGCACGGAAAAACGTGAACATGCTGTGTGTTATCATCGTAAACTTCATACTAGGCAAGGAGCACACCACAATCCCGCGACAGCCGCTAATGAGACCAAAACGGGAGCACATATCTGTGAACGTGCAAATGGAGACCCTAAGCCACTCTGCTCCTCCACCACCCCCCGCTGCACCACTCGTTTCAAGCACAGCACACCTAACACACATTCAGAACTGAACAGTGGGCGGTCGACGCAGTCGCATTTACATGACTTGTAGCGAGCAGCACATCCCTCGATGTCCGTTAAGCAAAGTCGGACACGGCGACGCCACATCGCGGTTCGCAGAACTTCGCTGCCGATGCGCTAGGCCACTTCGACATTTCAATTGTCAAGCAAGCACGGGTCACACAACGCAGATTCTCTACTGCCAGAGCTCACCGAGGCGAAAGCCGCACTGCCGCACCACCACTACTCGCGGCTTTCCGCCAAGTAACGCAGAACCTACAACCAACACACAAGCAAGGCACGTACAATGACATGAGCAATGTTGAACAACGCGGGGTCCAGAGAACGATCACGCCGAGGACGAACACACCACGGCGTCGCTCGGCGCCAGCATCGCGCTTCTCAAAAATCCCTAAACGATGCTGTCCCTAGGCACCTAGGATCAGGTCACGTGAGGGATTTTTGTACGACAAATAGACGCACGCGTTTTACCCCGCTTGGACGTCAAGTAAGTGACGCGCGAGTTTCGCGGCGCTTTTGTTATGTCGTTATTGCTCTCTCTTCTGCCTCGTCGTCGGTTATTATAAATGACCGGTCGTTTGTCTCGTGTGTAGGCCGCGGTCGGCCAGAGACAGGCTCGGCGCGTACTTGGCCGCATCGCAGGCTTCTCGGTTCAGAAATGAGGGGAATCCTTTTGGTGCCGTCTGGAAAGTTGCTCGCTGAGCGATTTAGTCGTTCTGTGTGATTTCGTGTATGGTCGACTCATCTCTAACAGAGTAGTTGAGATAATTATTCGTTTTAAGAGATTCCTTCGCCATCGAAGATAAATCCCAAAACTGCACCTCGAAAACGGGGAAGGCGCTCGTGGAACTGAAGTGGTTTAGGGCCGCGCTATACTGGTCTTTCGTAGCACTTCCGAGTGAGCGACAACCAAGTGGAACGCATTTCTTACGTTCCTTTATAAGTTGGCATATCGCTCTACGCTTTTTCCATGCCGCCTCCCGCAGACGCCCGTGTGTACCGGCGGGAGGCGGGTGCACGTGCATATATTATATTTACGCGTGCGCGCCGTTGACCTGTCGCTACAGCGCCTTCCTTGCTTCCTTCCTTCCTTTTGTCCGGCGTCGCGCTTCACCATCTTCGGTCATCCACCGCGCGAGGCGTTGCAGGAAAACTAGTGCGCTGGCCACTGAAAAGTTGCGACACGCGGATTTTCGCTAGTCCTATATGGGCTGCACACCACCGCCGTCGTGACAGCCACCACATGAATGCCCCCCCCCCCTCCCTTCCGCCCATTGTATTATGGCCGCAATAAACTCATGAGTGCAGCTGATTCTGTGTTGGGAGTTACGAACCTCTCTGCACGATGGGCTTATTTGTCACGCCACATCCCGGCCGGTGCTCCAGCGGCCGCTTGAAGTGCGCGGACTGTATTGCAATAAAGCTTCGACTGGGGGCTAGTTGGCATCGCGTCGTTCTGCCTGCTGCGCTACACTCTTATACAAAGGACTTTTGCGCACATGTGTGTCTGTGTTTCTTGGCCTTTGTATAACAGTACAGCGCAGTAAGCAGAACGAGGACTGTATTGCGGCGTGAGACGTTCGGTGCCGTAATCAGACGGGGGCCCCCCTATCTGGGACGGTTGGCGCGCGCACGTGGGACGTCTTGTATGGCCGTCCACGGTGACGTAAGCACTTCGCGTCAGCCAGACGGCCCTCTTCCCTGGAGGCGTTCGTGATAGCTGCCGAGCGGCGTGACCGCCTGGGGAGGAAGGAGCCGCGTGCTGGCACGAATTGTCCCACGTCTGCTGGGTCTGTGCCCTTCGGGCGCGGTGCCGTTGCGACACGTGCGACCCGCGCCATGGCCGTAGACGCGCGACAGGAAAATGTCTTCTTCGACGTCAAGTGTAGTCAGATAACTAGGGGATCGATAGTGTTACTCGCGCGGAGAGCGCTTGCGCCACCGTAGACACGTAAAGCGCGCTGCGGTTAGGCTGAAAGTTGAGCGACTTGGTGTTGGTTCGTTCTCGGAACAACGCGAAGAGACTGGACGTGGCCGAAGAGACGAGACAGCGCTGTCTCCTCTCTTCAGTTATTATGTTGATAGCCGGCGCTGTCATTCTTTTCCTTATTCAGTTCCCGTCTTCTCGCGCTTTTCCGAGAATAAATCTTTCGTAAATATTTGAAGGCAATCGACAAATACAAGAAGTGCGGCAGTCTAATGTCCGTGCTTCATATATGACGCAGGCGGCGCCGCGATAGCTGGGAGCCTTAATTTCTTATGCGTTGACATACTGAGGAGATGGCGGGCTATAGTTGGTTGCCCATTGTTGTTGTATATAAAGGCGGTGCACTTGTGGAAACGTGCACGAACTGCAGAAGAGGCAAACATGAGCTTTGACTTGTGTTTGCCCCCTTTTGTGTTAGTGCGCACGTCTATATACAGGCGAATACTAATGAACACATTGGTGACGCCAAAAGGAAAATAAAGACTTAGGAGGGAGAGTAAGAAACGACAGGTTGAGCGCTCGACTGTCGTTTCTTACTCTCTCTCCTAAGTCTTCATTTTCCTTTTGGCGCCACAATGTATTCATTAGATCTCAACCAACTCGCCCAACAACAAGTTCTACTCTATATATGCGTACAAGTGTATAACAGCTGGTATGCGTTGACGCTTGAACGCCCGTAACAGAACACGCGCAACAGGCGCGCTATAGCAGCGTCCTCATAAGGCCCACGTAGCAATTAAATCACGTTTTACGCATGTTTGCTCTCGAAAGTGGGGTGGGGAGACAGAAGCTCTCGCCTTTATTGCCGCTCAGTACTTAGCACGCGTTCTTTCGCCGCAGGTCTTGTGTCCTTGAACCTAAGTCATAACGAATCTGGCTGGGAGAATTAAGTGCTGTTAATGAATCCGTACGTAAAGCGTACTCTGCTTGCCGGCAGTCATTTGTCTTTGGTTTGAATTGTGTGGTGGTGTGATTCTCTTCGTCCGTCAAATAACGGCGAGTAAAAAAAAAATGGGGGGGGGGGGAGAGGGACGAAGGTAGAAGAGACAAGCTCAGCGCTGGCATGCGTTCGTTTCTTGTTTTTTTTTACGTGCTGTTATTTGACGGTCATTAGTAACCTGCTAGCCTGAATTTCATTTGTAGTGATTCTCTTGCAGAACTGCTACGAAGTTTCATCTGTAGGAGATAATGTGCACGTAAGCATGCACGATAGACTGCGAATGTGCACGATAGACTGCGAAAGCATCCGAGACAGCGAACACAATTACAAGGCAGTAACGGCTAACTCTAGCGGAACATATATAGCGCTCCAGCATATCGCTAGAGCTACATGCGCGGAATCCACGGTGACACTTGTTAGTCCTAATTTTACCGAGCGCGTTGCGAGGGCTTAGAAGAATATCGGCGAGAAACTGTGAAGTTTCTTAAACACGTGAAGAATTCTTGCCTGATACCAACCTTTTTGGGATAAGCCGGTCGGTATCCAGGTATGTATTCCTGTCGCACCTCGTTTTGAACCTGTTCTATAATAATAATAATAATAATAATAATAATAATAATAATAATAATAATAATAATAATACGTGTCTGATGGTGGGAGTGAACCAAGCGCAGTTGTGTGAAGGCCTTAGAAGGGCGGCCATCCTGCCTTCACGTAAATTGCGCACCAATCATCTGTGCCTGCGGTAACGTTGACGACGACAGGAGGGTGCGGCATTTCGAGATCTGCTATAAGTACCAAATTCGAATGTCTTGTGCTATCCGTGCTACGCACACTTGCCAAGTGTCATCCTACTGCGCGCGAGGAGCCCACGGTGTATAGAGTTTGTCTATTTTCGAAAATATATGCGTCGGCGGACCTGTAAGTGGCTCCCATTCGCGTCCGCACGTCGCGTTTTGTGGGTATATACCGAATCGCTGGGGTACTCCCGCCGCGCTCGGCCAGCTTCCTCCCGTGAGCACCCTTTCCCGTGGCGTCGTTAGCGCGTCGTCGTCAGCCTTCGGCGCCTAGTAACGACCGTCGCGCGTGCCACGTCGTCGGCTGTCGGAAGGTCGCGCCGCAGCGGCCGCGCTTTTGTTTACCCTGCCGCCGTTTTGTTGCAACCGCGTTTGTCGGATCATCTGCCGCTTTGAACGCCAGAGATTGCGCAGCTGCGTGGCCGGGGCCTCGCTCGCTTCCTGGCTCGCTTGGTTGCTTGCTGCGCGGCAAAGCCGTGTTACCAGAGCAACTGCGGAGGTCATAGTGTTTCCCACAAGGGTTACCGTATTTACTCGAGTATAAGCCGATAATCTTCTTTCAAAAAATCAAAAAAAATAACGAGAAGAAAAAAATCTCCGACCATTACGGTACCCCGTAATGCGAAATTTGAGCGCAGTTGTATGCGTGTTTTCATTTGGCAATATACTGAGGCAAAGAAGTTGAGAGAAACATGCAGCAGAGATCGTCGTGTATAGATCGTCGAAAATCTGATCTGCGGGTCAAGCGCATCGGCTTTTATACATGACTCGTCGAAGGTTCCAGTGTCATAGCTGGTGCTGCGTGGCTTCCAGAAAGTACTACACAATTCGTGTCGCGCATACCATCAGATTACAAAACAATAGCGAACCGTGACAATCGAAACAAGTGCTGTTGCGTTTCGCCTGCGACACGTGGTTTTGCCGGCGCGACGGCGGCGGGGCGGCGGACATTTTGGCCCGATCGTCGTCACCGCAACACTCATCGCCAGGTGTTTCCAGGCGCGTCTGCGGCGATGCGACCGCCTAGGGATTTCGTTCCAGTCATTGTGCCCGAAACAGGCGAGGCCAAAGCAGGGATCTCCTTCCAGTTATTGGGCCCGAAACAGGCGATGCCAAAGCAGGGATCTCGTTCCAGTCATTGTGCCCGAAACAGGCGATGCCAAAGCAGGGACCATCTTCTCGTTACAGTCATTGTGTCCGACCGGCAGCGCCACGACAGTGTGCTGCGCAGCGCCACGACAGTATGCTGCGCAGCGCCACGACAGTGTGCTGCGCAGCGCCACGACCAGGTGCTACGAGATCGTGCGCAGCGCCACGACATGGTGCTACGGCATCGCTACGACAGTGTGCGTCACCATTAGCCCATTGTACATTCACGTGCTCGTCTTTTGAGGGGTTCCTTCTTGCCCTCAACTGCGAGAGTATAAAAACAGCTGCCCCCGGACGCCAGAGGAGGGCTCCGATTTCTTCCGTTGAGTGAAGTGCTCTCCCGTCTCTCTACTACGGTCAAACCTGACCGCCAACTCTTTGCGATGTTAAAATAAACAAGTTGTTTCGTTGTTACCAGTCGACTCATGCTTTGCCGGGACCTTCGGATGCTTCCAGTTGTACCCCAGGCCGCCAGGCCAACGCTACCCTTGGGGCTTGCGACCCAGGTACAACCACGGGCGTCAGCGCCGAGTTCCCAACAGATCGTACCAGCAGTCAGATCCAAACATCTGGTTGCCAGCGGTGAGATCGCCTACGACTTCAAACAACTGTCTGCCAGCGGCGAGATCGCGACAACGGAGGCCAGCAGCGAAGAGATGCAGTTGACTGTATGCTGAGCAGCTCAACGACGATCCGGGAGCAGTGCAACGAGCCCTGTGTGACGACTGGTTGCCTGCAGCGGAACGACTGCGCGGAATTCCTGCCTGCGAGGTTTGGTGAGTGCGGGACTTTCTTCTTCTGAGCTTTGCCAGGCTTTTTGTTAGTGTTAGAAACAGAGCTGGTAATTGTGGTTGTCGTTGCTGCCGGGTTAGTTTGCGGCAAGACAATAGTAAGCAGTAGAGAAAGCAGCATTCAGAGCAGCCATGGATTTGAAGTCGTTGCGCAAACCGAAATTGTTGGAGCTTGCAAGAGAGTTGGGTCTGGATGTCTCGGACAAACTCAGAAAACCTGAACTGCTAAAGGCTATTCTTGAGTTAGAGGCTGAGGATGACGAGCTGTCGGAATGCCTTGAGACTATTGAGGAGACGTCAAAAAGACAGGAGCGCGAACTTAAAGAGCAGAAAGAAAAAGAAGAGCGCGAACACGCTTTGGAAATGAAGCGTCTCGAGGTAGAGATGGAACGCGCTCGTAATGGAAGTCAGGCACACGGTGCAGGAGAACGCGTATTGTTCAAAATGACTGACCTGATGCGGCCGTTTAAGCTTGGAGAGGACATTGGTTTGTTCCTGGTTAACTTTGAGCGAACGTGCGAGAAGCAGGGGTTCTCTCGGGAAACGTGGCCACAGCGCTTGCTCACTTTGTTACCCGGCGAGGCGGCCGACGTAGTCGCTCGCTTGGATAGAGAGGAGGCAGAGGATTTCGACACAGTGAAATCGAGTCTTCTAAAAAAGTACCGGCTGTCTGCGGAAGCGTTCCGTCGGAAGTTTCGGGAAAATGAGAAAGGCAGAAGTGAGTCATATACAGAGTTTGCGTATAGGCTTATGTCGAACATGCAGGAGTGGCTCAAAGAAGAGAAAGCGTTTGGTGACCACGATAAAGTTCTGCAGTGTTTCGGGCTAGAACAGTTTTATAGTCGGTTACCGGAGAACGTGCGATACTGGGTCTTGGATAGGCCAGACGTGAGTACGGTGGCTAGAGCCGCTGAGCTAGCCGAGGAGTTTGTGACGCGTCGAGCTCGCGGAGCTAAGGACGGTCAAAAGGGTGAATTTGGCTCCAAGTCTGAGAGGCCAAGGTTCACGCCCATGAGATTTAAGGGGGACACGCGTAGTGAGGATGCGAGTGAAAGCAATCCGACCAAACGTAAAGAGACGGCAGCCGAAGCCGAACGCAGAAAGCGGTTCGAGATGAGGCGAGCGGGCGTTTGTTATACGTGCCAGAAGCCGGGTCACTTTTCGGCGCAGTGTCCGGAAACAACACCAAAAGTTGTGTTTTTTTCAATAGGCAGCACTGACGAGAACATGAAGCTTCTTGAGCCTTACATGCGAGACCTCCTCGTAAACGGGAAAGAGTGCCGAGTGCTTCGCGATTCCGCAGCTACGATGGATGTAGTTCACCCGTCTTACGTAGAACCCCATATGTTCACGGGCGAGTGCGCGTGGATCAAGCAAGCCGTGGAAGCTCATAGCGTGTGTCTGCCGGTAGCAAAAGTGCTTATTGAAGGACCTTTCGGAGCGCTTGAGACGGAGGCGGCAGTGTCATCTATGCTGCCACCCCAGTACCCGTACCTATTTTCAAACAGGTCCGATCACCTCCTGCGCGAGAAGGGGCTTTTGTTTGGTGAAGCTAGTGTTCAGGCCTTAACCAGATCGAAGGTTCGGGAGCTCGCTGCAAAGGCGGTAGTTGCGGGGCCGACGTTATCAAACAACGAAAAAGGGTCAGAGGCGCAGCAAGCTGATATTCCGAGCACGCCCGAACTGAATAAACTTGAGTCTGTAACGTTAAAGGCGCCAGATACTGGAGAGGAAAATCCCGACGCGGGAAAGTTAGAAGAGCTATCTACTGATTTGCTCATCGCGCCTACGTCAGACGGACTTGATAGGTTGCTAAAAGTCAGCCGGACGGCTTTGATAGCCGAGCAAAAAAAGGATGGCAGCCTGGAAAACGTGCGCTGCAATGTCAAAGAAGGTATCGCCAGGAAAACTGCGCGTTTTGTGGAAAGAGGTGGAGTCTTGTACCGGAAGTATCTAGACCGCCGAGGAGTGGAGTTCGATCAGCTGGTCGTGCCTCAATGCTATCGTCAGGATCTGTTGCGCTTGTCACATGGGGGTTCGTGGTCCGGACACCTAGGAGTTAAGAAAACTAAGGACCGTCTCTTGCAAGAGTACTATTGGCCAGGGTGTTTTCGGGACGCAGACCATTTCGTGAGGACATGTGACACTTGTCAGCGGGTGGGCAAACCAGGGGACAAATCGAGGGCGCCGTTGAAATTGGTACCTATCATTACGGAGCCTTTTAGACGGCTCGTTATTGATACAGTGGGACCTCTGCCGGTAACAGCCACGGGGTACAGACACATTTTGACTGTGATCTGCCCAGCGACAAAGTTCCCTAAAGCAGTGCCGCTTAAAGAACTCAGCTCAGTTGAGATAGTTAATGCACTACTGTCCATATTTGCGCGAGTTGGTTTTCCTGCAGAAATTCAATCAGATCAGGGCACAGTGTTTACTAGCGCTTTGACGACAACTTTTCTCGAAAGGTGTGGGGTAAAGCTGCTACACAGCTCAGTGTACCACCCACAGTCGAATTCCGTTGAGAAGCTCCACTCCGTCATGAAGCGCGTGTTGAGAGCCTTGTGTTTTGAACATCAAACTGACTGGGAGCTGTGTCTGCCTGGGGTGATGTTTGCTTTAAGGACCGCGCCGCATGCGGCTACGGGGTTTTCGCCAGCTGAACTGGTGTACGGTCGCTCGCTTCGATCTCCGCTTCGCATGCTTCGAGAATCGTGGGAAGGTAGGGGCGACGACCCAGTCGTGGTGGAGTACGTGCTTAAGCTCCTCGAACGCTTAAGAAGGGCACAGGAGTTGTCAGGTGAAGCAATGACAAAGGCCCAGCAGAGGGCCAAGGTTTATTATGATCAGACAGCCAGGGCCCGTCGTTTTGAGGTTGGCGATGAGGTCATGATATTGCGCACATCGCTAAACAACAAACTAGACGTGCAGTGGGAGGGCCCAGCGCGAATTGTTCAGAAACTGTCGGACGTTAACTACGTGGTAAGTCTGCCAGGAAAGCGGAAAGCACAGCAAGTTTACCACTGTAATCTGCTCAAACCTTATAGACAAAGGGAAGCAGTGGTGTGCATGATGGTAAACGTTCCTGAAGAGCTTCCGGTCGAGCTTCCGGGACTAGGCTCAGTGACGAACAGGGAAGACACCGGTCAAGTCATTAGTGACCTTATCAGTAAAGCACCGCTGTCGCCTGAGCAGAAAACCGAACTACACCAGCTATTACAAGAGTTTCAAGGTCTGTTCTCTGAGAGGCCTGGTAGGACTTCTGTACTTACTCATGATATAGAACTTACCTCCACAGAGCCAGTACGATCCAAGGCGTATCGGGTGTCACCCCGCCAGAGCGATATTATGGAGGCTGAGGTAAAGAAAATGCTACAGCTCGGTGTTATTGAGGCAGGTGAGAGTGATTATACCTCCCCTTTGATTTTAGTTGAGGTACCGGGCAAGGAACCTCGTCCTTGCGTCGACTACCGCAGGCTTAATTCCATCACTAAGGATCAAATTTATCCGATCCCTAACATCGAGGAGCGCCTTGAGAAAGTTAGTAGCGCTCAGTTTATTTCCACCCTAGATCTTGTCAGGGGTTATTGGCAGGTTCCCCTTACAGAAGAGGCTAGTAGGTATGCGGCGTTCATTTCACCAATGGGAACATTCCGTCCTAAAGTGTTGAGTTTTGGTTTGAAGAACGCGCCATACTGTTTTTCAAGTCTCATGGATAAAGTGTTGCGGGGACAGCAAGAATTCGCTTTACCGTATCTAGACGACGTAGCGATATTCTCCGCATCCTGGTCTGAGCATATGACACACTTGCGGGCAGTGCTAACCCGCCTGCGCGAAGCAGGCTTGACAGTAAAGGCTCCTAAGTGCCAGTTAGCACAGGCCGAGGTTGTCTACCTCGGTCACGTGATTGGTCAGGGTCGTCGCCGCCCCTCTGAAATAAAAGTGGCCGCTGTGCGAGACTTTCCGCAACCGCGCACAAAGACCGATATTCGGTCGTTCTTAGGTGTCGCCGGCTACTATCAGAGGTACATCCCTAGGTACTCTGATATCGCGGCTCCCCTGACGGATGCTCTAAGAAAGACAGAGCCTCAAACAGTCGTCTGGGACGAGACAAAGGAAAGAGCTTTTAGCGCCCTAAAGAGTGCCCTAACAAGCCAGCCTGTGCTACGATCGCCAGACTATACAAAAGGGTTCATTGTTCAGTGCGATGCTAGTGAGCGAGGCATGGGCGTTGTACTGTGCCAACGGGAAAATGGAGAAGTAGAACACCCCGTCCTGTATGCTAGTCGTAAGCTGACCAGTCGTGAGCAGGCGTATAGCGCCACCGAGAAAGAGTGTGCGTGTCTCGTGTGGGCCGTTCAGAAATTGTCATGCTATCTAGCCGGCTCGAGGTTTATCATTGAGACGGATCACTGCCCTCTCCAATGGCTGCAGACCATCTCTCCCAAAAATGGCCGCCTCCTGCGCTGGAGCCTCGCTTTACAACAATATTCCTTTGAGGTGCGTTACAAAAAGGGGAGTCTCAACGGTAACGCCGATGGCTTAAGTCGAAGCCCCTAACGTAGGAATCAGCCTCAAAATTGTTTGTTACTGATGTTTTTCTTCCTGAGGCAGGATTTTTTTTAACATATTGCTTTTGTTTAGTGTTTCAAAGTGATGATATGCTTTCTAGTGCAATTTTTCAATTTGTGGACGCGTTCTGAGTGATGCTAGACTACTGTAAGGAACTAGGCAGTGGTATAAAAAGGGGAAAGAGCCTGGCAGGGCTTAGTGAGGGTTGTGCCGTGCTTGCTGACTGAGCGGTTGAGTTTTCAGCGTAGTTCTAACGCTTGCCGGGAACGAGAACAAAAATGTGAACTCTCCCGAAGTCACTTTGCAGTGTCCCGTGCGAACCTGAACGAGAGAACGAGGCCTTCTCTGTGCGCTGCGCTCAAGAAACGTCAAGGGACGCCCGACTTCGGTTATGAGCATCATCGAGCGACATCCCTCCGGACAGCGGATGCAGTCCCCTGTCCATCGGGATCTCCTTTCCCCGGCGGGGCGGTCTGTTGCGTTTCGCCTGCGACACGTGGTTTTGCCGGCGCGACGGCGGCGGGGCGGCGGACATTTTGGCCCGATCGTCGTCACCGCAACACTCATCGCCAGGTGTTTCCAGGCGCGTCTGCGGCGATGCGACCGCCTAGGGATTTCGTTCCAGTCATTGTGCCCGAAACAGGCGAGGCCAAAGCAGGGATCTCCTTCCAGTTATTGGGCCCGAAACAGGCGATGCCAAAGCAGGGATCTCGTTCCAGTCATTGTGCCCGAAACAGGCGATGCCAAAGCAGGGACCATCTTCTCGTTACAGTCATTGTGTCCGACCGGCAGCGCCACGACAGTGTGCTGCGCAGCGCCACGACAGTATGCTGCGCAGCGCCACGACAGTGTGCTGCGCAGCGCCACGACCAGGTGCTACGAGATCGTGCGCAGCGCCACGACATGGTGCTACGGCATCGCTACGACAGTGTGCGTCACCATTAGCCCATTGTACATTCACGTGCTCGTCTTTTGAGGGGTTCCTTCTTGCCCTCAACTGCGAGAGTATAAAAACAGCTGCCCCCGGACGCCAGAGGAGGGCTCCGATTTCTTCCGTTGAGTGAAGTGCTCTCCCGTCTCTCTACTACGGTCAAACCTGACCGCCAACTCTTTGCGATGTTAAAATAAACAAGTTGTTTCGTTGTTACCAGTCGACTCATGCTTTGCCGGGACCTTCGGATGCTTCCAGTTGTACCCCAGGCCGCCAGGCCAACGCTACCCTTGGGGCTTGCGACCCAGGTACAACCACGGGCGTCAGCGCCGAGTTCCCAACAGATCGTACCAGCAGTCCGATCCAAACAGTGCGAATGAGACCAAACCAAGGAGGTTAAAGAAAAATATGAAAGACGCTTAAGCTTCGCCTTTAAGAGTTGAACGCGATAGCATTCAAAGGTTCTCCAACTGCTTCTCACGCTTGTCGGCAACTGCAGCTTATCTAACCGCAGTGTTTACCTTAAAACGCTGGCGGGGAACGCTATGCAGGAAGGCGAGCTTCCTTGCAGAAACGCGTTCCTCTTGTGTGGACCGTGATGCGTCGGGGGCGAGCGCCATCTGGAGGTGTTGCAAGGAACCAAGCGCGCCGCTTTATGGCCTTTCAACAAATCTCGGAAGCCATGGCCGTTCTATGAATGGTAGAAGCGCTGGAAAAAGGGTTCGAGTTTTGAGTTGCCGCGTAGCAGAGTTACGTTTTCTGCAGTAAAACACGTTGTGGGGCTAGTTGGTGCATAGCTTTCAATAGGTGAAGCGCCAATAATGACGGCGCCTTGTCCTGTCTGTATGTCTTCTTGTGTGCCGTCATTATTGGCGCTTCACCTATTGAAAGTTACGTTTTCTCGTATATTCAAATCACAAACCGACACTATCATGTCTTTAGGTTGTGTGTAAGTTGTACTTTACGATTTTTTTTCTCATGTATTTTGTATACCTTGAGAAATTCGCTTAGTTCACTAACTTCCTTGCACTACATGGAGAGCTTGCGTGGTTAGGTATGCGTGGTTCGAAATTATTTTTGCCGGAACGATGGTCGACGCGGGACGCCGACGCCGGTTTTTCGGCGAAACGGGGCCTTTAACGCTATCGCGTTAAAACTGCTGGAGTGGAAGTCGCCTATACCGGCCTATGGGCTTGCGTGAAGCCGACAGCGGCCATCTTGCGGGAGGCAAGAAGCGGCCTGGCAAAAGTTTCGCAGCGCTGTTCGCCGACATTTCCAGCGGTTTTTAATTGCTGAACTGAGTTTCAAGTTGTAATGCAACACTGTGGGCTATACGAGGCGAGCCATATTGGAGGTCTCCAGATTTGAGATATCCGAGATATCCGAGATATTGAGATATCCGAGATATCCATTTTATCGGCATCAATATGCGCAGCTGCCGCAAAGTAGAAAAAAAATTCACGCAATAATTAACGTTTATTCACCTTCTTTAATGCATTGTAGGAATTTATCAATGATGAAAGCTGTCAGAACAGAATAGCAATTAAAGACTGAATATGTAGCGTGAGAAGTAGCAGTACATGCAACAAACATAAGTTTACATTATTATGTTCATTATCATCAGGTGTTGCCGTTGCTTTAGCATCCTCATTGCATGGAGGGTACGGACACCTCAGGCCTCCAAGCTTGGAGGCCATGATTCTAGCTGATGGTAGTCCAATGTAGGAAGAGATCAGTTACAAAGAGGCAAGCGATGTCAATGTGTGCGACGAGCGTCGAACACCGGGGGTCAGCCTAGAGTCGAGTAGATACGGTACCCGTGGGGAATAGGGCGCTGCGATGTTTCTTATGTACTGTTTCAGCTTTCTAAACACGGCAAGACGATTAGTAGGGTTACGAACACGCGCAGTCATTGCTGATTGTTTCATTTGTAACGCAATACGTTGTCGAAGATGATCAGTTTGCTGAGTGGCACATATAGTTGGTTCGAAAGCCAGAAGGGCGAAGTTTGGGCAAATCCACGCACAAACCATCATTCCCATGCTGACTGAACCGTCATGCTTGCAGTTGTCGTGAACGCCATCTACCTCGTGTGGATGTTTTAACCCATTTACTCGACAGTACGCTCGCATAGCGACTGAAGCGTCGTGAGCTCCTGTGGCCGATACAGCTTTTCTACCCGCCGTTGTTGCGCGCTAGCTATGACTAGATATGGCGTTCTTCTGAGCACGTAGTAGTGGGCTCGATTCATGGCCGCATTGCGATCCGGGCAAAAAGAAAAAAAAAAACGGCTGTGCAGTTTAGATTTAGGTGCGTGTGATTTTACCACAGCTGACCGTGGAGCATTCCACTGTGTGTCTTCTCGTATAGCCTTATCCACAAAATTTCAATCAATCAATCAATCAATCAATCAATCAATCAATCAATCAATCAATCAATCAATCAATCAATCAATCAATCAATCGAAATGTCCGAACTGTCACGGATTTCACTGATGCGTTTCAGTTTAGGTACTGCCGAAACTTGCGCTGTACGTACTCTTCCAAGCCCGTTTAAAGTTCCCTTTCCTGGTGCCTCAAGTGCTGTTGCAGTACGCTCTTTCCTGTCCTGTTAGTATATTTCTTATTGTTTCGCGAGCTGTTATAACATAACAACCCTGCTGCTTGGATGCTGTAATTTGCGAAATGTCAATGATTACCGCAACGCCGAAATACATCCGCTATGGATGAGCTCTCAAACGCGTTGCCCTCTCGTTATGGGATATATAGTCACAGGTACGTACGACAATCCCATCTTGAACATTAGAAGTTCAGAGCGATCGTCTGAAAGTGCTTAAAAAGTTGATTCGGAGGTATAGATTAGCTAAAATAGTGGCATAATTCCGTATACCTTCCCAGTGTCTCGCCATGGGGACGCGAGGTTCAACGGAGGAATTTTCATTGCGGCGTCCCATTTTAATCGATAGCAAATTGCAACATAATGTCCGTGGCGCTGACGCCTGCAGGGACGCGAGCGGTGGATGGGACAAACGTGTCCTTCAGGCCGTATATACAGGCTTTAAACGACGGTAAACGGGGGGGGGGGGAGGGGGGGGGGCGTGATCGTGTTCCGCAGATGGCGTCTTCCGCAGAAACTCGATGCGACAAAACGATCGATTGTGCCGTTCTTTCGCTATCGCGTGCTCCGAGAGTGTAGTTGACAGTCCAACACCTGCGGCAACCGATTGAAAAGCGCTGATGGCGCCGGCGTCGACTGCACACAGCCTCCGGAAGCAGCTTATACGGCGACCAAATGGAGTTCTCCTATCACAGTTTTCGGCTTCCTCATTCACGGTTTTGCCGTTGTTTCCTTCTTCTTTTTATGGTTGTTGTTGTTTTAAGGTAAGAAAATGTCGTAGTGGGCCCTGCGGCGACCCATTGAAATGTACAAGTTGAAACAGCGCCACCTCGTGGATAAGCAGCTCGGCTTGACAACTAAACGGTGTCCGGCAGCCGTACTTTTCACGACGTTTCCGTTTCATCTTCCATTCTATTTCTTTCGCCCGTCGTTAAAGGGATGCTAAAGAGAGGCGTTAGTTCAGTTCAAATCGATAAAGTGTTCCTGAAGAACTCTACTTTCTTTGATTTCGTGGGTAACATGCTGATTATTAAGAGGCAACTACAGTAAAAGTGGTATTTTTTGAATTTCCCTTCGAAACCCCGGAGTTTGTGCGCTAGTGTGACGTCATTGATTACAGATCATTTCTTTGGCATTTCTGCCCTTGTGATTCAGTAAAAGTTCTTGAGCCTTCTTCAGTTCAGTGTTTGACTCCTTTAGAATACAGTGCAGTCCGTGTTTACCGATAAAATTTAACCATAAGCCCGCGAGCAGGCGGCGCCAAAATAAATCTATGACGTCACGGGTAGCGGGTGCGGAAATTTAAAGGAGGCGTCGCCACCCGTCGTTCCTTCTTGCGTCTTTTCTGGCTTAGCAAGCGTCCGAAAATAATAAAAGAAAGGCATTTCAGGGTATTACGCGCCAGAGAACGATATCATTCTGATACAGCGCGTGGTGAAGGGCTCCGGATTAATTTTTTCTAACTTCTTGCGGCCGCAGTGGCCGAGATCTTACTCGCGGCTGGTATCGTACCCGCTACCGGGATCGTACCTGCAGCCGGTATCGTACCCCGGCCGGTATCGTACCCGCGACCGGGATCGTACCCGCAGCCGGTATCGTACCGCGGCCGGTATCGTACCGCGGCCGGTATCGTACCGCGTCTGGTATCGTACCCGCTACCGGGATCGTACCTGCAGCCGGTATCGTACCCCGGCCGGTATCGTACCCGCGACCGGGATCGTACCCGCAGCCGGTATCGTACCGCGGCCGGTATCGTACCGCGTCTGGTATCGTACCCGCGACCGGTATCGTACCTGCAGCCGGTATCGTACCGCGGCTGGTATCGTACCCGCGACCGGGATCGTACCTGCAGCCGGTATCGTACCGCGGCCGGTATCGTACCGCGGCCGGTATCGTACCCGCGACCGGGATCGTACCTGCAGCCGGTATCGTACCGCGGCTGGTATCGTACCCGCGACCGGGATCGTACCTGCAGCCGGTATCGTACCGCGGCCGGTATCGTACCCGCGACCGGGATCGTACCCGCGACCGGGATCGTACCTGCACCCGGTATCGTACCGCGGCCGGTATCGTACCGCGGCCGGTATCGTACCGCGGCCGGTATCGTACCCGCGACCGGGATCGTACCTGCAGCCGGTATCGTACCGCGGCCGGTATCGTACCGCGGCTGGTATCGTACCCGCGACCGGGATCGTACCTGCAGCCGGTATCGTACCGCGGCTGGTATCATACCCGCGACCGGGATCGTACCTGCAGCCGGTATCGTACCCGCGACCGGGATCGTACCTGCAGCCGGTATCGTACCGCGGCCGGTATCGTACCGCGGCCGGTATCGTACCGCGGCTGGTATCGTACCCGCGACCGGGATCGTACCTGCAGCCGGTATCGTACCGCGGCTGGTATCGTACCCGCCACCGGGATCGTACCGCGGCCGGTATCGTACCGCGGCCGGGATCGTACCCGCGACCTCGATATCAGCAGCGCAGTTTGATCCCCTTGGCTATACCGCGGCGGCTGACGGTAAATGAAACGAATTACTACAAAGTACGGGCACATAATTTCAAGGATTGTTCTTCCCCTGCTAGGGGTCGATATGTGTGCGGTCGTTCCTATACAATGTTTGCACAGACTCAGTGTGTGCACATTGTTGCGTTTCGCCTGCGACACGTGGTTTTGCCGGCGCGACTGCGGCGGGGCGGCAGACATTTTGGCCCGATCGTCGTCGCCGCAACACTCATCGGCAGGTGTTTCCAGGCGCGACTGCGGCGATGCGACCGCAAAAGATCATCCTCTCATTCCAGTCATTGTGCCCGAAACAGGCGATGCCAAAGCAGGGACCATCCTCTCATTACAGTCATTGTGCCCGACCGGCAGCGCTACAACAGGGTGCTACGAGATCGTGCTCGACAGGGTGCTACGAGATCGTGCTCGTCATGGTGCTACGGCATCGCTACGACAGTGTGCGTCACCATTAGCCCATTGTACATTCACGTGCTCGTCTTTTGAGGGGTTCCTTCTTGCCCTCAACTGCGAGAGTATAAAAACAGCTGCCCCCGGACGCAAAAGAGAGGGCTCCGATTTCTTCTGTTGAGTGAAGTGCTCTCCCGTCTCTCTACTTCGGTCAACCTGACCGCCAACTCTTTGCGATGTTAAAATAAACAAGTTGTTGTTACCAGTCGACTCATGCTTTGCCGGGACCTTCGGATGCTTCCAGTTGTACCCCAGGCCGCCAGGCCAACGCTACCCTTGGGGCTTGCGACCCAGGTACAACCACGGGCGTCAGCGCCGAGTTCCCAACAGATCGTACCAGCAGTCCGTTCCAAACATCTGGTTGGCAGCGGTGAGATCACCTCCGACTTCAAACAACTGTCTGCCAGCGGTGAGATCGCGACAACGGAGGCCAGCAGCGAAGAGATGCAGTTGACTGTATGCTGAGCAGCTCAACGACGATCCGGGAGCAGTGCAACGAGCCCTGTGTGATGACTGGTTGCCTGCAGCGGAACGACTGCGCTGGACTCTTGGCTGCGAGGTTTGGTGAGTGCGGGACTTTCTTCTTCTGAGCTTTGCCAGGCTTTTGTTAGTGTCAGAAACAGAGCTGGTAATTGTGGTTGTCGTTGCTGCCGGGTTAGTTTGCGGCAAGACAATAGTAAGCAGTAGAGAAAGCAGCATTCAGAGCAGCCATGGATTTGAAGTCGTTGCGCAAACCGAAATTGTTGGAGCTTGCAAGAGAGTTGGGTCTGGATGTCTCAGACAAACTAAGAAAACCAGAACTGATAAAGGCTATTCTTGAGTTAGAGGCTGAGGATGACTAGCTGTCGGAATGCCTTGAGACCATTGAAGAGAGAGAGACTGCAAAAAGACAGGAGCGCGAACTTAAAGAGCAAAAAGAAAAAGAAGAGCGCGAACGTAAAGAACAGAAAGAGCGAGAGCAACAAGAGAAAAAAGAAGAGCGTGACCGTCAACACGCTTTGGAAATGAAGCGTCTCGAGATAGAGATGGAACGCGCTCGTAATGGAAGTCAGGCACACGGTGCAGGAGAACGAGTATTGTTCAAAATGACTGACCTGATGCGGCCGTTTAAGCTTGGAGAGGACATTGGTTTGTTCCTGGTTAACTTTGAGCGAACGTGCGAGAAGCAGGGGTTCTCTCGGGAAACGTGGCCACAGCGCTTGCTCACTTTGTTACCCGGCGAGGCGGCCGACGTAGTCGCTCGCTTGGATAGAGAGGAAGCAGAGGATTTCGACAAAGTAAAATCGAGTCTGCTAAAAAAGTACCGGCTGTCTGCGGAGGCGTTCCGTCGGAAGTTTCGGGAAAATGAGAAAGGCAAAAGTGAGTCATATACAGAGTTTGCGTATAGGCTTATGTCGAACATGCAGGAGTGGCTCAAAGAAGAGAAAGCGTTTGGTGACCACGATAAAGTTCTGCAGTGTTTCGGGCTAGAACAGTTTTATAGTCGGTTACCGGAGAACGTGCGATACTGGGTCTTGGATAGGCCAGACGTTTGTACGGTGGCTAAAGCCGCTGAGCTAGCCGAGGAGTTTGTGACGCGTCGGGCTCGCGGAGCTAAGGACGGTCAAAAGGGTGAATTTGGCTCGAAGTTTGAGAGGCCGAAGTTCACACCCATGAGATTAAAGGGGGACACGCGTAGTGCGGATGCGAGCGAAAGCAGTCCGACCAAACGTAAAGAGACGGCGGCAGCCAAACGCAGAAAGCGGTTCGAGATGAGGCAAGCGCGCGTTTGTTATACGTGCCAGAAGCCGGGTCACTTTTCGGCGCAGTGTCCGGAAACAACACCAAAAGTTGTTTTTTTTTCAATAGGCAGCACTGACGAGAACATGAAGCTTCTCGAGCCTTACATGCGAGACCTCCTCGTGAACGGGAAAGAGTGCCGAGTGCTTCGCGATTCCGCAGCAACGATGGATGTAGTTCACCCGTCTTACGTAGAACCCCATATGTTCCCGGGCGAGTGCGCATGGATCAAGCAAGCCGTGGAAGCTCATAGCGTGTGTCTGCCGGTAGCAAAAGTGCTTATTGAAGGACCTTTCGGAGCGCTTGAGACGGAGGCGGCAGTGTCATCTATGCTGCCCCCCAGTACCCGTACCTATTTTCAAACAGGTCCGATCACCTCCTGCGCGAGAAGGGGCTTTTGTTTGGTGAAGCTAGTGTTCAGGCCTTAACCAGATCGAAGGTTCGGGAGCTCGCTGCAAAGGCGGTAGTTGCGGGGCCGACGTTATCAAACAACGAAAAAGGGTCAGAGGCGCAGCAAGCTGATATTCAGAGCACGCCCGAACTGAATAAAATTGAGTCTGTAGCGTTGAAGGCGCCAGATACTGGAGAGGAAAATCCCGATTCGGGAAAGTTAGAAGAGCTATCTACTGATTTGCTCATCGCGCCTACGTCAGACGGACTTGATAGGTTGCTAAAAGTCAGCCGGTCGGCTTTGATAGCCGAGCAAAAAAAGGATGGCAGCCTGGAAAACGTGCGCTGCAATGTCAAAGAAGGTATCGCCCGGAAAACTGCGCGTTTTGTGGAAAGAGGTGGAGTCCTGTACCGGAAGTATCTAGACCGAAGAGGAGTGGAGTTCGATCAGCTGATCGTGCCTCAATGCTATCGTCAGGATCTGTTGCGCTTGTCGCATGGGGGTTCGTGGTCCGGACACCTAGGAGTTAAGAAAACTAAGGACCGTCTCTTGCAAGAGTACTATTGGCCAGGGTGTTTTCGGGACGCAGACCATTTCGTGAGGACATGTGACACTTGTCAGCGGGTGGGCAAACCAGGGGACAAATCGAGGGCGCCGTTGAAATTGGTACCTATCATTACGGAGCCTTTTAGACGGCTCGTTATTGATACTGTGGGACCTCTGCCGGTAACAGCCACGGGGTACAGACACATTTTGACTGTGATCTGCCCAGCGACAAAGTTCCCTGAAGCAGTGCCGCTTAAAGAACTCAGCTCAGTTGAGATAGTTAATGCACTACTGTCCATATTTGCGCGAGTTGGTTTTCCTGCGGAAATCCAATCAGATCAGGGCACAGTGTTTACTAGCGCTTTGACGACAACTTTTCTCGAAAGGTGTGGGGTAAAGCTGTTACACAGCTCAGTGTACCACCCACAGTCGAATTCCGTTGAGAAGCTCCACTCCGTCATGAAGCGCGTGTTGAGAGCGTTGTGTTTTGAACATCGAACTGACTGGGAGCTGTGTCTGCCTGGGGTGATGTTTGCTTTAAGGACCGCGCCGCATGCGGCTACGGGGTTTTCGCCAGCTGAACTGGTGTACGGTCGCTCGCTTCGATCTCCGCTTCGCATGCTTCGAGAATCGTGGGAAGGTAGGGGCGACGACCCAGTCGTGGTGGAGTACGTGCTTAAGCTCCTCGAACGCTTAAGAAGGGCACAGGAGTTGTCAGGTGAAGCAATGACAAAGGCCCAGCAGAGGGCCAAGGTTTATTATGATCGGACAGCCAGGGCCCGTCGTTTTGAGGTTGGCGATGAGGTCATGATATTGCGCACATCGCTAAACAACAAACTAGACGTGCAGTGGGAGGGCCCAGCGCGAATTGTTCAGAAACTGTCGGACGTTAACTACGTGGTAAGTCTGCCAGGAAAGCGGAAAGCACAGCAAGTTTACCACTGTAATCTGCTCAAACCTTATAGACAAAGGGAAGCAGTGGTGTGCATGATGGTAAACGTTCCTGAAGAGCTTCCGGTCGAGCTTCCGGGACTAGGCTCAGTGACGAACAGGGAAGACACCGGTCAAGTCATTAGTGACCTTATCAGTAAAGCACCGCTGTCGCCTGAGCAGAAAACCGAACTACACCAGCTATTACAAGAGTTTCAAGGTCTGTTCTCTGAGAGGCCTGGTAGGACTTCGGTACTTACTCATGATATAGAACTTACCTCCCCAGAGCCAGTACGATCCAAGGCGTATCGGGTGTCACCCCGCCAGAGCGATATTATGGAGGCTGAGGTAAAGAAAATGCTACAGCTCGGTGTTATTGAGGCAGGTGAGAGTGATTATACCTCCCCTTTGATTTTAGTTGAGGTACCGGGCAAGGAACCTCGTCCTTGCGTCGACTACCGCAGGCTTAATTCCATCACTAAGGATCAAATTTATCCGATCCCTAACATCGAGGAGCGCCTTGAGAAAGTTAGTAGCGCTCAGTTTATTTCCACCCTAGATCTTGTCAGGGGTTATTGGCAGGTTCCACTTACAGAAGAGGCTAGTAGGTATGCGGCGTTCATTTCACCAATGGGAACATTCCGTCCTAAAGTGTTGAGTTTTGGTTTGAAGAACGCGCCATACTGTTTTTCAAGCCTCATGGATAAAGTGTTGCGGGGACAGCAAGAATTCGCTTTACCGTATCTAGACGACGTAGCGATATTCTCCGCATCCTGGTCTGAGCATATGACACACTTGCGGGCAGTGCTAACCCGCCTGCGCGAAGCAGGCTTGACAGTAAAGGCTCCTAAGTGCCAGTTAGCACAGGCCGAGGTTGTCTACCTCGGTCACGTGATTGGTCAGGGTCGTCGCCGCCCCTCTGAAATAAAAGTGGCCGCTGTGCGAGACTTTCCGCAACCGCGCACCAAGACCGATATTCGGTCGTTCTTGGGTGTCGCCGGCTACTATCAGAGGTACATCCCTAGGTACTCTGATATCGCGGCTCCCCTGACGGATGCTCTAAGAAAAACAGAGCCTCAAACAGTCGTCTGGGACGAGACAAAGGAAAGAGCTTTTAGCGCCCTAAAGAGTGCCCTAACAAGCCAGCCTGTGCTACGATCGCCAGACTATACAAAAGGGTTCATTGTTCAGTGCGATGCTAGTGAGCGAGGCATGGGCGTTGTACTGTGCCAACGGGAAAATGGAGAAGTAGAACACCCCGTCCTGTATGCTAGTCGTAAGCTGACCAGTCGTGAGCAGGCGTATAGCGCCACCGAGAAAGAGTGTGCGTGTCTCGTGTGGGCCGTTCAGAAATTGTCATGCTATCTAGCCGGCTCGAGGTTTATCATTGAGACGGATCACTGCCCTCTCCAATGGCTGCAGACCATCTCTCCCGAAAATGGCCGCCTCCTGCGCTGGAGCCTCGCTTTACAACAATATTCCTTTGAGGTGCGTTACAAAAAGGGGAGTCTCAACGGTAACGCCGATGGCTTAAGTCGAAGCCCCTAACGTAGGAATCAGCCTCAAAATTGTTTGTTACTGATGTTTTTTTTCCTGAGGCAGGATTTTTTTAACATATTGCTTTTGTTTAGTGTTTCAAAGTGATGATATCCTTTCTAGTGCAAGTTTTCAATTTGTGGACGCGTTCTGAGTGATGCTAGACTACTGTAAGGAACTAGGCAGTGGTATAAGAAGGGGAAAGAGCCTGGCAGGGCTTAGTGAGGGTTGTGCCGTGCTTGCTGACTGAGCGGTTGAGTTTCAGCGTAGTTCTAACGCTTACCGGGAACGAGAACAAAAATGTGAACTCTCCCGAAGTCACTTTGCAGTGTCCCGTGCGAACCTGAACAAGAGAACGAGGCCTTCTCTGTGCGCTGCGCTCAAGAAACGTCGAGGGACGCCCGACTTCGGTTATGAGCATCATCGAGCGACATCCCTCCGGACAGCGGATGCAGTCCCCTGTCCATCGGGATCTCCTTCCCCCGGCGGGGCGGTCTGTTGCGTTTCGCCTGCGACACGTGGTTTTGCCGGCGCGACTGCGGCGGGGCGGCAGACATTTTGGCCCGATCGTCGTCGCCGCAACACTCATCGGCAGGTGTTTCCAGGCGCGACTGCGGCGATGCGACCGCAAAAGATCATCCTCTCATTCCAGTCATTGTGCCCGAAACAGGCGATGCCAAAGCAGGGACCATCCTCTCATTACAGTCATTGTGCCCGACCGGCAGCGCTACAACAGGGTGCTACGAGATCGTGCTCGACAGGGTGCTACGAGATCGTGCTCGTCATGGTGCTACGGCATCGCTACGACAGTGTGCGTCACCATTAGCCCATTGTACATTCACGTGCTCGTCTTTTGAGGGGTTCCTTCTTGCCCTCAACTGCGAGAGTATAAAAACAGCTGCCCCCGGACGCAAAAGAGAGGGCTCCGATTTCTTCTGTTGAGTGAAGTGCTCTCCCGTCTCTCTACTTCGGTCAACCTGACCGCCAACTCTTTGCGATGTTAAAATAAACAAGTTGTTTTGTTGTTACCAGTCGACTCATGCTTTGCCGGGACCTTCGGATGCTTCCAGTTGTACCCCAGGCCGCCAGGCCAACGCTACCCTTGGGGCTTGCGACCCAGGTACAACCACGGGCGTCAGCGCCGAGTTCCCAACAGATCGTACCAGCAGTCCGATCCAAACAACATGCGCGCAAGATTCCAGGTGGGGTCGTATTATTCCCTTCAGGCGATGCGGGCACTGTTGTGCGCGCGAAGTTGGTGAATCAAAAGCAATAATTTTATTAAAAACGTGCCGCATACATCTTGAAACGCTTCTGCATTGGACCTGTGCTGCAAGTTCGCAAATCTATGCCTTAAAACGAGTTCGAAAATATAGAGCTGGATGATTAGGTCTCATGTCTTCTCTGGGCGTCAGTATGTCAAGTGGCGGGTTCACTTATTTCATCGTTTTTCGTTATTTTTTTTTTTTTACAGCAGGAGCATTGTTTTTTAAACTGCCTGTATAGGTTCTTTCTGAGTAACCTAGATATGCAATGGTTGATCTTCTTTCATCTGACACTCCTGTTGGAGAGCCTTCACATGGAGTCCACACTCTGTAAACTTCCTGAAATTAACTGAATAATTCAAAATTGTCAGTCCGTTGTTACAACTTTATGCATTTCATGATTCTCGAGACGCAAGAAAGGTGTTGCCGCATTTCTATGTGGACGAAGTGCAACAACACCCGGTGGTGGGGTGCACGTTAAAGAGACCCAGGTGGTCGAAGTTAATCCGGAGGTACGTTTTGACACGTAAAACGCACGAATTTAAATTAATATAAATAAACGATGTGAAGCTAAAATTTCTCTGTGGGCAGAAACTATTGGCGCACACTCGAATTTAGGTTAATTAAATAAACGAGCTGAAGCTAAAATTTATCAGTGGGCAGAAACAATTGGCGCCTGAAGAGGTTATGTAATTTTTTTTTATTTTTTCATTTTCCGCGCATTTTGCTTTTATTCACTAGCTGGTATTTGTACCAAGACCAAGTTATCGCCAGTTAACGGTCACTGGCTGAGGCGGGTGATCAGAAATGAGCAGAATCTTAACAGGTAGGAAAATAAAAGGAAAATAATCTTTACGCAATTCGTCCCCTTATTGACGTGTGCTGTATACAATAGCCTATGCGACACATTGTTTGGTTCTTGCTCTCATGTCTTCTTGAGGCGAGCACTTTATATGTATTCCCAATTCGCAGTACAGCCTCTTCCCTTTTCTCCGCGTCTGTTTTTGTTCCATTTAACAAGCAAGTTGAACGGCGCTTATACAAGTCATTAAAGGGCTCATTTGTTTTCTGCGTATCGCTGCCGAGCTCGAGGCTCTTATACTAATGCGGTGCTTGGCTGCAGCCGATCGATTTAAGATCGCAGCACTTACTATATAAGCGAGACTTTGCGTAACTTCCTGCGTAGGCTCTGAAGAACGTCGGGCCATCCGCAGCAGCTGTCAGCGACGCTGTGCCGTTTGGAGATCGTATATAGCTTTCCCTGAAGCATTCCCGCTTCACCTCATATCCCCCCCATATTTTTTTTATCTTTCTCTCTATATCTCATCCAACCAGGCCCTGCACTTATTTTCTTTTTTAAAAGATATTCTGGCGCAAGGCCTGGCCATTAATTCTCTCTTTCAGCAGCAACACTGCAGTTTTCGATTTCTTTTGTCTTGCGTTTCGTGGCACCGCTGCCATTCACGTTGCTCAGTCGCTTCGACGCTATGTACGTCATGAGCCTTAGTATTAAATAGTCTCCATATAGTGAAAGATTTGGCTCTCTAAATGGGGGGGGGGGGGGAATGGAGGGAGAGAGAGAGCAACGGGGATTTTTGTGTATAGGCGTATTTTCTTGTGAAAGACAGGTTATACCTTCCTAGTGACGTATTAACCGCTCCGCGCAAACACATGCGGGGGTGTCTCGGAGCGCCTCCTGATCTTTTTTTTTTTCTTTTTTAATGTTTGCTCGTAACTTTTCGTGCCGTTGTAGCATACCCTCGCGTTAGCTTGCGCTATCGCGAAAGCGGCGCTGTAGGTATATACAACGCGTTGCGTCCCCTCGGCGAATTTGTTTTCGCCCGTTTCGTCCTCCTCCGCGGGGCGGGTATAACGAGCCCTACTGCGCACGGCAAGGCAGGCAGGCAGGCAGGCGATGGCGGACGAAGCTGCACGTCTCCTGGGCCTGCTCTCGTGTCTCCTCGGTGAGGGATGGTCCCTGTGAGCGCGAAGCTCGCCTTTGGCGTCATGGGTGTATCCGGTAGCCGAGCGTGAGGCAGGGCTCGCGTGTGCGCTGGGATCGATGCTCCGGCCGGCTTATCCGTGCCCACATCGCTTCGCCAAAAAAGAGCAGAAAAAGAAAAGCGGTAAAGAAAGAGCAAGGAAAAAAAAAAAAGACCGTGTGTGTGTGTGAATAATGGGAGTTAAAAGAAAGAAAGCAATAGGGCGGCTGTGTCTGCGCTGATTGCTAAGTTGTGACCCGTCGTCTCCTGTGTTCAAGGAGGAGAGGAGTTTTACAGGAAATACGTGGAGGCTCAAGCTTTCAGACTGTTATTCTGCGCTGGAGGAAAATGAGCAAAAAGAAAAAAGGTGAGCGTGGTCGATAACGCTTGTCAGATGGGCCTGTTAGATCTGAACAGATATTTATCGACAGCGCATTGGTTTTTGTATACGTTTTTGTTAGTGAAAAACCGTTCTTCCCCTAGAATTGTTATCGCTCTTCGAGACTTCATTTTTTTGCGCTACTTCTCCCTCTCTCTTTAACACACAATCAGGCATTCCAGTCTGTCAGCCGTTCCGAGTGGGTCTGCACGCACGCACGCACTTTTTCGCCGAATGATGTGAAATACATTGTTCAGCAAAAAGACTGCGGGGCTTTATAAGAATTTACACATAATAGTGTGGGGGACCACATTACAAAGAGTTATATAAAGTATTCAAGTACTTTGCCACTTTTGCGACTCTACCCATTTGCACATTGCAGTATAAGTATTCTTTGCTCTTCGATCGAAGACAACTACACAAGTTAGCGCCGTCAACGCCGACGTTCCTTATTGTATCTAGATGTCTCAGCAGTGCGGTAGGAGGCATGCGCGAACGTTAAGTTAAGCTAAAGACCCTTTGATGCCCAAAACTTTACCAAATGAAATTGATAAATGAAAATGTTGCGATTGCTCTAGAGCACACAGCACATAACAAATGCGATTTGTAGAAAACACTATCTTTTTTTTGGGGGGGGGGGGGGGGGGAGAAAGACAATGAAGTGTTGCTGTTGGGCAGCACTACGCACTTGCGGTTCTACTATTGGTGGAACGCTTTTGAGCAGTTGTGGCTTGGTGGAAAGACACAAATGCACCTTGCATTTGGCGAAGCGGACAAAAGTGTTTCCGGATGTGCAGTGCCTCCAAAGTGTCCCTCTTCCGGGGGAAGGGGGGGGGGGATTCAGCGGTTTACGCGTCGTACCTCGTGTAGACTAGTGTTTGTTTCGGGACTACAGGACGAGCGATCTGCTTGAATGGAAGTGCTCCGGAATGGGCCTAAGCGTCTGATTTTCGCCGTCCTCAGGGTCACTGTAGAGTTCGATGTCCGATATTTCTTTTTTCCAAATCCCGTCTTCACATTTTTTTTAATCTGTTGGAAATGTGCTTATTCTCCTTCCTTTAACCTAACATATAACAAAAACACACGACAAAAATGTTGTTGTTGTTGTTGTTGTTGTTGTTTTTGTTGTTGTTGTTGTTGTTGTTGTTGTTGTTGTTGTTGTTGTTGTTGTTGTTGTTAAAATAACCATAAAAAGTTTCCGCCCCCATGAAGTGGATCCATCAGGGCGGGGGAAGGGACGAAGGGGAAGGTCAGTTCAGATATTATCGACCATTTTTGAGTGTTGTAGAAATCGGAGTAAGGACTGGAATATGAAGCGCCGGCTAATAAACAATAATGTTAGCTTGTCCTTGTCGCCTCCGTCTAAAGATTTAAAGGGCCCCTCACCAGTTCTGGCCATTTCGAACTTGTTGAGAAGTGCGCCTACGTAGATGGTAGTGCTCTGACGTCGCTCATAGTGACGCGTTACTTCGAGAAGTATTGTAGGCAACATCAATTATTTGTGTGACCTGTTGCTTCAATAGACGAATTAAAATTCAGAGAAACAACATAACCTGCAAATCGAATGTATGCGTGTCTTCGTTTTACTTGTACCGGAGCAAGATAGATATACTTCCGTATTGTCTGCTTGTTCCCATGTCGTGCAGTCGCGCGCGCAGGGAACGAAACTGTCATTTCCTACTGCGTTCCAGCGCCGTGATCATGCTCTTTCATCCTGTCGCGCCAGCCTCAGTGCTCGTAGCACTTACTTATACCGCTAGGCCGTTGCTCTCGTGTTCTGAAAACGAGACAAACGCAACACCTCGCAACTGACCGCCAGCGGAAATGCGTCGTGCCGAAAAAAAAGAAAAAAAAGCGAGTGATAAAAAAAGAATGGCGGGGCCCGTGACGTATGCATCACGTGATCCTCCAGCTCCGGTATGGGAGAACGCGGGGAAGAAATTTCGCTTGCGAAGGCTAGACGGGGCAACGTGCAAAGTGTGCCGCGGTTGACGGTGACGCTCGCTTCCTGAAATCATGGGTTCGCGGCGCTGAAGTACTCCTATCTGGGCTATTAATGAACGAATTTGAAAAAATTCTTACGGCACAATGCTCCCCAGAGGGAACGTAACAACTACAAGCGTGTAACCAAACTTTGCTATGTGGCCTGGTGAGGGGCCCTTGAAACAAATTTACAACGACTACAGCATTCCTTCATTTTTCACTCTAAAGAGCCCGTTAATGAACGAATTGAAAAAAAAAAAAAAACTTACGGCGGAATGCTCCCCAGAGGAAACTTAACAACTACAAGCGTGTAACCAAACTTTGCTATGTGGCCTGGTGAGGGGCCCTTGAAACAAATTTATGACGACTAGCATTCCTTCATTTTTTTCACTCTAAAGGACCCGTCAGAGCAACATGTATCCTGGTCATCTTTGTATAGCAGCAAAAGCAGCTAAAATGACGATGCCCGTGTACCCGAATATCACTGTACATACGCCTCTCCATATAAAACCCACGTATCAGGATACGCGCCTGCACGCGTAGCTGTGGGCACATAGCCCACGAGCCCAGTGTCGCTCCCGAGCAATACCACTTCTTGCGGGCTCATCACGCTTAAACAGAGCACCATGAGCTTGCATGACTGCCACACGTCGCTGTGGTAACGTTGTCCGAGACAAACCAAAGTAAGTTTTTTTGTTGTTGTTGTGATAGCCTTCGTCCTTCGTTCTCTAATCAGAATGAGCTGGTAGCGCTCTCTCTGTTTCCCTTCTCAAGGTTCAGCATACTCTGGCTTATCAGCAAATTGGGCTTGTGTGCGTCAATTCGCAGCAGTCGACCAGAAAAAAAAAAAAATCCGAGCTGTTGCTTCTGGTCAACGCTAGCCATGAAAGGGCTGAAAGGACGCTGAATAACAGCGTTACGTTAGACTGTACTGGTAAAATATCGGTTCTGTACAATAGCGAAAGAAGCGCTTCTCACCGTGAGAAGCGGCTTTGTTTGCGAACCAGAACGGACAGGACAGAAAGGACGGGTGGTGACACCTGCCGGAAGTTCTAGCACCTGCTTGCCGTGACATCGTCGATTTTGGCCAGGTCTCCTGTACAGTCCGGTTAATTCAATTCATTTCCCGTTTGTACAAAAGCTGAGAACGGCAAGAGAAGGAAGCTCCACACATTGCATTCTAAATAAACTGAGTACTCAACCTAGAAGTTTTCTTCGAGGACCATTGCTCTGCCGAATGGCCCAAGTACGTGAAGCTTACCTAACCGAATAGTTATTTCCGAAAGATTACGCTGAAATCCGTGACGGCAAGCTATAACTTACCGGCGTTGAGGTGCCGTGCGAAAGTAAAAGGAAGGAAAAAATAAAAGATAAAGCAAGATGCCGCTTGATTTTTATTTTCTTCACTAGTAATCAACATTGTCCGGGCATGTGAATAAGAGCAGTTTTCAAAGAGTATTTTACCAGTCTAAAATTATTGATTGTGGCTCATAGTGTCCTTTTAGCGTCGATTTTGGGGCCTTTTTAACACGGCTGTCATGTGAAACTGTGCTTTCACAGGGTATCTATATATGGCACCGGGGGCCGATATTCTCGGGCTTGCACTTGCGGAGATGAACTCACTTTCACGAGATTTCACGAGACAGCGTGCCAGAGCGCTGCGGCCGGTAAACGCCAGACTTCCCCGGCGCTGAAGTCTTGTGAAATCTCGCGACAGTGACAGTATACCTTCGAAAGGGATCGCCCGAGAATACCGCCCCAGGCCTGCATCTGTTTTCAAACATTCATTTATCATTCATTCATTCCACTTTAAAGCTTCCTTTCTATATATGTTTCAGCACCGGTCTAATTTCGGCAGCTGTGACATTTATATGGTAGTTGTGAATTTCCCGGCACTATATTTCCTTTGTATCGAAATTCTAAGCGCAGTGACAGCGCTGACGTTTCCGTCCGAATCATCCATGCAGGCCGTCCTGACGTATCATCACCGTCAAGTTGTTCCTTAATTTTGTCTCTAACCCGCCGTGGTTGTTCAGTGGCTATGGTATTAGGCTGCTGAGCACGAGGTCGCGGGATCGAATCCCGGCGAGGGCGGCCGCAACCCGCCGTGGTTGCTCAGTGGCTATGGTGTTTGGCTGCTGAGCACGAGGTCGCGGGATCGAATCCCGGCCACGGCGGCCGCATTTCGAGGGAGGCGAAATGCGAAAACACCCGTGTACTTAGATTTAGGTGCTCGTTAAAGAACCCCAGGTGGTCGAAATCTCCGGAGTCCTCCACTACGGCATGCCTCATAATCAGAAAGTGGTTTTGGCACGTGAAACCCCACAATTTAATTTTCTTTTTAGGGCGGCCGCATTTCGATGGGGGCGAAATGCGAAAACACCCGTGTACTTAGATTTAGGTGCACGCTAAAGAACCCCAGGTGGTCTAAATTTCCGGAGTCCTCCACTACGGCATGCCTCATAATCAGAAAGTGGTTTTGGCACGTAAAACCCCATATATTATTAAATTTTGTCTCTCGTTCGTCTGTTTCTTGCAGCATCTCTTGAGGGTATATGTGTTGTGGCCTCCTTTACCCATTCTCAAAAGTGAATGTTAGGTCAGTCTACGCTGGCGCCATGCATACGTCGGCGCCGCGAGGAATTCGCATGCGTTGACAGATATACACGTACATATTGCTACGGAACAGTACTTGCGATGGCAAAGAGGCGAGCAGGGTGAAGAGGACGACTTTTAGAGGCTAGCGCGGGCTGTTGCCTCTTGTCGAAGTGCGGCGTACTGCCTTGTAATTACGCTTGTATATAGCTTGCCGCCGGCGTCTTCCTGCGTAACAATATATATATATATATATATATATATATATATATATATATATATATATATATATATATATATATATATATATATATATATAATATAGCGTCAGGGCGTATAGATTGTCTCTCTGGTGAAATTCTAATGTGCTAGAATGAGCACATTTTCTTTCTTTTCTTTTCTTTTTTTTATTGCAATAGCAATTATATGGACAGCCCAAGCGAATTAGTTGTCCTAGGCGTCGCCGTAAGGTTCCTTATATATTTAGGCATATGTATGTATATGCCATGACGTGCTATATGACATGCAGTATATGCGGGTTATATTGCCACATTATTTCGTCGATAAAGATGCTTGTTCCAGGTCTTACATTCTTGACGAAATTATTCCTCGGGATTTTGACAATGGCAGCCCACAGATAATTAATTACATTGAAGATAAATGACATGCGCTGTCGGTGTTTCGTTGACACCGACAGCGCATGCCGTTTATCTTAAATCTTCTCAGACTTAAATATTAAGAAGTGCGGAACAATAACAGATCTCAAACCTGAAAATGATTCAATATATTTTGGCGCGGCTGTCTACGACCTCCGGGATCGGCCCAGCAAAGAGGTTTGAAGCATACCCGATAGGGTAATGTGGTGGTAAAGTCGCTATAGGAGAGACGTTTGCTTTAATTAGTACGCATAAATGAAATAAACATAATTGAAACAGCTCATAAATGAAACATAAATGAAAGCGCTCAGCTCTCGGGCGCCCGTTCTTGGATTGAGCGTGGCTAACCACGCTCGTGCTCGCGCGTTCGTCGTCGTCGTCGTCTTCTTGCACAATTGGCTCCGATGCCGCACATCATGCCAGCGTTCCCATACTGCCCCTCCCTCTGTGAAGGCGCTGACGGCACTGGCCCACTGCCAGTCGTTGTGGGGATTTGGTTCTCTTGTTGTTTGCCTCGCTATATCACGACATGAAAACACGAGTGCAAATGCGCTGAAATTTTGCATTAGTGAGCATATCGTAATCGTCGGACATTTGTTTTTTAATTAGTCAGCTTGCATGCGTTTACTTCAATTCGTACTGTCTGCCATTATAGCTACTAGTGTTACACTTCGTGTAATATTCTAACGTGCTATTATTGCATTTGTCGCTTTTTCGTTTGTCTTCTTGCAAGAACCACGGATGGGCTGAACATCTCGCGCGTCCCTGGATATGCGCCGTGTCTTTTTTCTTTTTTTTTTTTGTCTGCTTTCCTTTTTAGTGTGGCTGTGCGCAGTGCGGCCTCGTATATGCCGGGCTGTCGCACGTGCATTTAATCAAAGATGTTGGGTCGTTGTAGGCACTTGTACTGGCGCGTTAATTTATATTGCGAACGAACACACCCATTCTCCAAGCGACCGCGTCAGTTGATGTCGCCGAAAGAATGGGCGGTGAATTTCACTTAGACGTGCGCGGTAGTAATTGAAATTGGCCGTGCGCGGTTTTCCGCGAACGCGGCAAGCCCATCTTCTTCTTTTTTTCTTTGTTTTTTTTTTCTGTGTATGTGTGTGTGTGGAGGGGAACGGGGTCTTGTCTGACTCGTTCCACTTGCGGTAGCGAAGCTCGTATATATGCAAATAAAGCGTAATAATTCAGACGTCGCGCGAAGACAGACCGCGCGACGGCGGAATGAGGCGTTCTTGCGCACTTCGGATGAATGGGCTTTTTTTTAACATTACGCCTGTTTTAATTTATCAGCAGTGTACTCTCACGTTTAGCGATAACGTTAAATTTGTTACGCCAAGCAAATAAAGTGTTATAGCGTGTTCCCTTTAAAGTCGTATGGGGAAAACTTGCTAGTCAGCTGGCTGAGCATTGCCGTTTGTCATGCTCCACAGTCAAGTTTATTAACGCAAAGTGATGTTACAATACAAATATATGCGAGAGCAATTCCCGAAGTCAGTGACTGTGATAGTGTACTTCCCGTAGAAAGTGTACCCATAAGGAAGCAAATAGCAGTTGCAGCAAGTTAAGTGTGAAAAAGAAAGCTAAGCAAGCATTCTTCCAAATGTGCCACCAAGCGATTTATCAAGGGTATTTCGCAGGGAAAGCGAAAGTACAAGTCGGGCTTTCGTAAAGCTGTATGTGAGAAACACATACAGCTTTACAGAAGAAACAAAGCCAGATGAGGACACGGATGTTTGTTCATTCATGTAGGCCTCCTGGTGGGCGCGCGCGCGCCTTTTTCTGCAGTGTGTGCTTGTGAGGGAGACAGCGTGGTAGAATAGCTTAATGGATTACGCGCTGGGCACTCGTTAATTGTTTATGGAGCAGTCAATTGGTTGTTTCGGTTGCGTGATACCCGCGGTAGAGCTTAGCGAACTCGGTCAGGCATCGCGGCTTACTGATGATGCAAACGCGAAGAGCTTGAATTTTTGTTTCTTTCTCCCTCACTTTTTTTTTTTTGTAGAAGCTCTTTTGGAATGCAAGGTGGTTCGAGCAGGATCTCGCGAGGAAGTATATAACCTCAACAATGGTGGAAACGCGGAGATGTAAGCTTTTAGCGTACTTTCATTGACTTGCATAATATATTGCGAAGTACGTTCGACTGAATTTGTGATGAAATCACTCGGGTCACTCAGACGACCCGTTTTCCTTTTTACGACGACAAACCGCTTCCGAGGAAATTGCGTGTCGTTCGTTCTCAGCTCGTCGCATAATTTTGTTGTCAATGCACTGCTCGCAGTTGTGATGCAGTTCCTTTCAGCGTGCCCGTTTCGACACGCCGCATCTCGAAGACATCGCTACAGACACGTATGGCGCCTGTATCGCGAACCTTAACAGTTTGAATGGTAACCCCCCATTGCTGCCATACTTTTTAAAGCGTGTCGCTAAACTGAGACACAAAGGTCACTAGATTTCCGCTAAATGTTGTTACAAGGTTTCTGAAGTTGTCGCTAATACTTTTTTATAATATTTAGGCAACGTATAGGTGTTATTGCGACACTGTGATGTGCGCTAGCTTTGCATAAATCATTTACCGCAATGCCTCACGTTTGTCACGTCCGTGTGCGAGCGCATGAGCAATGAACAGTCAATTTACCGGCGGTTTGTTGTGTGTACTTTCATACTTACGTAACAGCGGAACGATGACACCTGAAATTCGGCGTCTGTATACCTTCTTATCGTGAAATTCGAGATGCAGCACGATTCAAAAGGACACAAGCTGAACACAAATCTGATTTTCCCCACAGGCAAAGGCACTTGATCCACGTTTATCCCTCGAAAATTTTTCTAGTTCTCGGTGCTCCGCGGGAAGTATGGCAGAATTCTGCAAGACGCGCGAGGTCGCGTGTTAACGCTGCGATGACAATTACGTGACCTTTATGCAGGTCAGAATACTACGCTTTCACCACGCGTGTTCTACCTGAAGTCCCCTCGCGTTACTGATTTGTCCTAAACCCGTGCGATAGGAAATCAGTGTGGTTTGTTCAGGCTCCTGTGACGAGCCCAGCCGCTGCTGTGCAACTCCTTTGTGCAGTCTTTCTGAATATCGCAATTAAATTTCTAATGTCCACCAATCGAACGTATTCAGTGAAATAGCAGTTTCCGTATAGTGTTAAGACCCATTCAAATCAGTTTCGTAAATAATTAAAAAAAAGAAAGAGTTTTGTGAGCACACTGAATTGTATGTAGGAAAATTTTATGCTTCATCGTGGTCACAGCCTACGCGTCATACAGCCAATCTAGAAGGATATTTTCGAAGCACCTTTCTTATTTTCGAAGTCGCTAAAATGTCGCTAATTGCTCTGTCACTTTGGTAAAAAAAAAAAAAAAACGTCGCCGGTCGCTAAATTAAAAAGAATTGTCGCTAAACAGACAAGTGGTTAATTCTAGCGACACCATCGCTAATATGGCAGCACTGCCAACCCCGTCTCTCATAAACACACTACCCAACCACAAGGTGATGTCATTCTTGCTGTTACGTTTGACAACGGGTTTGAAACATGCACTTCCTGCAAATACATAGGGAGTGATATTTTTTTAGTCCCCTGTGGCAGATAGCATAATTCGTGTTCTTGAGTTGGACTACTTGAAAACGCGGGCAGTACTAGCGCCAGAAATCGAAACACATACTTAACTAATTAAGGAAAATCGATTATATAACTTCATATTTACATTGAGGCACTTATTACAATTTGGGAATTGTATCCTGCGAGTTTGCAAGACGTATCCGCTTGAAGTGAATCTCTAGAATAACGCCAGTGTCGATATATTATGTCCCAAACTGTGGGACAAAACGCACGGGCGTTCCAGATAATCTTGCGCTCCAATACATAAAGAGCGTTTTGCGATAAAAGTAGAATAGTGCATTCTGGCGGCGAGTTTGGTGGCGAAAATTTCTAAACTGGTGTCATTCTGTAAGTTTATTTCAAACGCATACACCTCGCAGACTCACCGGCTACAATTCGAAAATTGCAGCACATGTGCCGTAAAGCCATTAATTCTAAAGATGATTAGTATATTTTTCGTTTATTATATGAGTATGTGCTTATACTTTTCGTGCACGTAATGTCTGCCTCCATGTCTGAATAATCCAGCTCAAGGATTAGAATTACGTTACCTGCAGCAGGCAATTTCTGAAAATTCTGGGAACACTTAAAAACAATACCCTGCACATGCAAGTGCGTTGAATGGGCTTACGCACGCACCCACGCGCGGACGGACGGACGGACGGACGGACGGACGGACGGACGGACGCACGCACGCACGCACGCACGCACGCACGCACGCACGCACGCACGCACGCACGCACGGCAAAGCGAGAGCGCTGCGGCATGAGAGCGGACTGTGAAGCGTGCCGTAGCGCGCTCCTAAATAGTTTTCGAATATGTATGTTGCTTCAAGGCGCTGCAGGAGCGAACGATTATGAGAGGACTGACGAACACGACGATCGCCGATAGTCGTGCGCACGGGCTCCATCTTGTATGCCTGTCTTCTGCCCGTTGTATATATCGTTTAAATAGATTGTCAGGCGTCTTTTCTCCCCGTAACAATATATTTTTTTAATGATTTTTAGGCGACATTTGTCGTAGTCGTTGCTGTTAGATACGGGATATTTTTCTGAGGCTCCTTCGAGTTCACCACACCACATTCCCGAGGCGCGGCACGTGCAAGCGAGTTGGCGGCCCCCACCTCGTACGCCGCATCTGGAGCTATTCACTGCTTGACTCTTCCCGAAAGTGAAGCGAGAGCCTGGCACTGTTCCAGGTAACGTGGGTCCAAGAGGCAAGACGGGTGTAATGCACCGTGAAGCCCTGGCAGCAATCCCCCCGTCCGCCTTTGTCACGGTAGTTGCAGACCGGGAAGGCAAGACCGCAAAGAGAAGTAAGCACTGGGACAATTGGTGACCAAGGAGCGACCCTCTCCGCCGGGTTTGACACAATCGCACGGACGCCTACCATTGGCCGAAAATGACGACACCTGAGTGGGCTCGCCGATTGGCCGAACGTGACGTGACTTCGAGACACCGAAGGGCTTAAAAGCAAGAGACCGGGAGCAGCAAGAGAGCATTCCTTCATTCATCTCTTTCGAGCTTCTTGCCACGGGCCGCAGCGTCCGAGTTGCTGCCGGCCCGTAATGACTTTATGACTGTTAATTTCTTTGTACTCCCGCTGTACATAATGTAAATAAACCTCCAGTTTTCATCCCGACACCGAAGTGCTCCGAGCGACGAAGTGCTCTATACCGCTCATGCGCGCCATCTCCGTGTACGGGACCGTCGCGTTAATTAAGCGAGCGTTCTTTTTCGGCCGCCGCACGCGCGCGCACGTGAACTCTCATAAATATGTTCGGCGGCGGCCTTTCCCACTGCGGCGCGAGCCGCCGTTAGGTACTCGCACGCTCCATTCTGAGCCGCGGCCTGCAGCGACATTGACAATGCACGCGCCGCCGTTCGAGGTTTCAAGCAGTTGCAGCCGCGCAGCTTGCAGCTGCCGCTGTCGGGGAAAAAAATAAAAGAAAACGCAAGAAGGGTGGGCGGGGGAGTGATGGAGGTACTGAGGTTTTTACCACGTTATAGCAGGCGGCGCCTGTGAGTTTTCGCGTCCGCCGAGGGCGTCTCACGATGATCCGTTACACCGCTGCGCTGTTTCGAGAAAGAAAGAAGAAAACGAACTGTAATGGCAGGGAAGGCTCAGTGGGCTTAGCAGGGCTGAGGGCCAAGGGATAATGAAGTAAACAAGTAAAAACAGACGTGTGTAAGAAAGGACACGTTCATGACCTTCGATGGAGTCAAGCAGGCCTCGCGCGCGAACTCCCGGGATTTAATAGTTCGCGGGACATTGGCCTGTTGGGGTGGCGTATGTCTCCTGTGAAGTGATGCCACGTCCTTTGTGTTTCTTTCTTAGTTCACGAGGGTTGCAATGTGGGCTTGTTGGTAATGCATCTTCAAGGGGAGTATGGTAGCGCGATTCTTAGTATCGCGAGGCGGGGACAAGTCCCACAATACACGTGCCTGACCGTCTGACGGACGAGCACCGACGTTGCGTGCGTCCACTGTGCACGTCACTATAGCTATGTGCGTGTGTGTGACGTTGAGCTCGGCTCGTTCTTTCTCCGCCTCGTCGTCGAGGCCTGTCGAAAATATCACCGACTGTAAACGTCCGAGAGGGCACGCGTTCGCCCAACCCCGAAAGGTCGCCCACGAAAGTTCGACGCGGCAACCGTGGATGGAGCGAAATTTTCGGCCCATGTGTGTGCCCAGTGCGGGTACGCAGCGGTCTTAAACGTTGCTCGTTGCAGTCTATCACTATCGATATACTGGCCTAAATTCGCATTATGTGCGCTTTGCAGTTTCAAAATGGATGCGCTATCAAAAGACCGGGATAAAACCGTAGTTTTCGGTGAAGCTGGGTGCATGGACGCTGGACAGTGCCAAGCTTGCACTGCGTCAGATGTCGGGTTACGCGAAGTTGGCGAAAATTGACTGTTGGGCTATATAAGTTGGTTCACGGGCAGATTAAAACAGCGCTACTACAAGGGGACGAGACATCAAGGAGTGTTGCGTACTCCAGGGTAGCGTACCGTACTGCTGCCGAGAAGTAGCGGCGCCTGCCTATCGAAGCTCGACCGACATTACTCATTGGGTAGCGTGGCGTTGTCGGCGGGCTGCAGGCATCCGGTAGACCATGGCGACCGAGCAAGAGCGAGACGATTTGCTAGTGCGAAACTTGCACGGTTTATTCAAAGGTAGTTGAAAGAAAATGAGAAAAGCATGAAGTACATTTCGGAGCCCCTTAAATAGGCTCTCTACAAGTGTGGGCGGGATCTTGCTTCCGTCGATGTCACGTGACAGGCACAGAGAGAGGGCCCCTCCTCCTGTATTACCGAGCACGGGAAGGAGAAGTCAACCCTCATTTCGACGAATCCTGGTAGAAGACCCTTTGTGCGCAAGCTGACTGACGTTGACCCTCGCAGAAGAAGTCAGCCCTCTTTTCGACGAATCCTGGTAGAAGGCCCTTGTGCGCAGGGTGCGTGACAATAACCCTCGCAGGAGAAGTCAGGCCTCATTTCGACGAAGCCTGGTAGAAGGTCGGGTGAACGACCTGTTCACCCGACCTTCTACGTTCGAAACATTGGTTACTTCTGGCTCCCTCCTCAGGTTTTCGTGTCACGCGATATTAAAATAGGACACGTGCGGATCCAACGCTGAAGCCGAGAAGTGAGATATAGGCTGGAAAAACAAATATATATAAACACAAACAAAACCGATTGAATAATGAAAAGAGCTCATAGACTTACATAGGGACGCAGCAATCAAGCCCGAAGCAAGAGCAAGGTACCTGTAAACCTAGTCATTTCACTGGGACAGCGAAGTAAATTTTATTTGCGCCGTACATAGACGAATGCATGCAGAGAAATAATGAACTGTCGTGTGGTGCTGACATTTCATTTGAATACTTTTTTTAGCAGTACCTGAATAATCGCGCCCACTCCGTTCCTTCATTTTTTATTTAGACATTCATATATTTCCGCAAGTTCTGTGGCTTTTTTTCACAACCTCACGGTACACAAAGAAATGTAGCGCTAATGTTTAGGGTGTTCTCCGCGGGGTTTAGTTAGTTATAAGCCAGCGTGTGATTAATAAAGATGTGTTCTGTAGCGCGCAGTGCGAACGCGTAAATGCCTTCTTTGAGCAGCGGAAAATCTTGCTGATTATAGGGATGTGTGATACTCTAGCTGCGGCTGGGGTAAATGTCGCGGGCAATATTAATCGTGCGTCGCAATTTTTCGACACTGGCATGTTCTCGCTCGTAAACTGGCACGGTGGTGGTGAGCGCCGCGTTTTTGGCTTCGCGTACGTAACCACTACTAAGTTTCAGCGTAAGACGAACCCATAATAATGAAACCAAACACACACACGCGCACACACCCACACGCACTGTATTTCGTAACAGCTTGATTCATACCAAACCACGTCAGAGGATGCCAAATGTAGTACGGGAGAGTGGCATGCAGTGTCGGTCAACAGATGAATACGTATATGCAGTGTACAAAACGACCACTCTCAATATAACTTTTTGCCCTGCACGTTGCGATAAACCACGGGAATTCGGTCGACAGCGCCCTAAGTACATATTTATGAACGGAAGAAGTGTGGCTAAGTAGCTCAATAGTAATAGAGCTGTACCAGCGTTAGGTTTCTGTTTCTTTCTCGTAAGGTTGCATCAGCACGTCCGCTATAGGTGAAAGCGCTTTCACCGAGCGGCCACGGTATAGCGCTCTGTACGCCAGCAGCCGGTGTGGAGCCGCGTGTTTCTTTCTCGGGCGCCCGCAAACGTCACATGGGTCACTAACACTCTGTGTGCGCTTACGGGTCTTTACCGGCGCTTTGGCACTGGTACATTATTTGCTAGAACCTTTTGAACCGCACCGTCAGTGGCAATATCTTTTTCCGAGTCACGTATTTGCGGTGCTTTTGTAGACCGCCTGGCCTTCTGTATCATATACGACCCTCGACGAAGGGTGCGCACAGCGCAGCGACCACGGAACAGTTTGGGCACTCTAATGCCCTTGTCAAGCGGGCTCTGTGACGTGCACTTACGACGGAGAGTGCCACTCGGTTTAAGTGCACTCTGCCAAATATAAACGTCGCAAGTGGAGTGTCACTTGCATGAAGAGTGCGCTCCGGTCGGAGTGCGTTCAGGGAACGCGCTTATTTGCTGGCCGAGAGCGTATATAGCCTCGCCGCCAGCAGGTTAAATGGTACAAAATGTTACACATAAAAAAAGGACAGATAAGTTCATCTTAACAATATAATCAGAACAGAACCTGTTCACATTCTGTTCTAGCAGGATCAAATGCCGCTTCGTCGCACGACACCGTGTTCTTCTAGATTGGCTAGGCCTTCGTCTTGGCCGGCATTGACTTGCAAAGCTCTTGTATAAAATATTTTCATTTTTTGTTGAGAAAGTGTAGATTAAGTTTGTTTTTATTTATAATACGACGTAAAACAATCACTTTTTATTAAGTTTTCTTTTATTAGTAATCTACATGAATAAACGCGCTCTTAGTCTGTCGCCATTTTTTTTTTTGCTTTACCGCGAGTGCGCTCTATTCTCCCGTTTAGCACCGCGCATAGCCTCTCTCAAGGTCTCGAAGTGCACTCCCCATAAGTACACTTGCCCGCTTGACTGGGTATAATATGCACTTTTGCGTCAACCGATGTTGTCCTCTGAGTTGCTGTGCGTCCCACAGTTCGCTAAAGCTTCGCTTACTCGGCTTCGACGCGAGCGGATCGAGCCAGAAGTCGATCTGACCCAGCCCGACACGACATGCGCATTGCGAAGTGGGTTATACTATAGGCAGGCTGACCGAACTCGGCCTCGTCGTTCGCCCGGCCCCACCCGCAAGCGCTTGAACGAAACCGACGACTGCAGTTTCCGGACCGACAAGCCGACTCGATGCCAATTTATCGGGTCCGTGCAAACGTAGTAGCTTTGCGTGCGCAGAGAGGAAGTCACCATCGCGGCGTATAACTTTCGGTCATTCTAGAAACGCTTTCCTTGTTCGTTTCCTTTCGCAGTCTTAAATGACCACCTCCGTCTAGTAGGTAATTGTAGTTATGCAACGTTTAGCCTTTGTCGATGGAACGTACATCCCCGCCCGTTGCTCTCTTGCGCTGTGCTCGTTCGACATGGATTTGCGACTAGCCCCGTCAGCCACCTCGCTAAATGCGCAGACACCGTAACCGTCTCTTCTTGCTTGTTTGCCGCGCCTTGTATATGCTCTTGTTTAGACTTCTGCTACTATTTATTGTTCCGCAGTTGCTTCTCGGCAAAAAAAAAAAAAAAAAAAATTGCTCTGTGAGTTGGCTTAGTTAATCCCGGATTATAACCGCGCCGACTTGCACGAAACGTGCGCGCGGTGCAGAAATAACACGGGCGCCCTGTATAAGCACCGGTGCACTTCGTCCGTCATGAATTTGTAGCGCTAGCCGGTCCTACTGTAAGCCGCCTAATTTACTCGGTCCCCGTGTTCCGCCATGCCGCGGCCCACCAAAAGTATAATGTACCTCTGCGCGCAGCAGTTTATAGGACAGACGCGGTGTATGCCCGATGTATGCCCGATCGCTTCCGCGACAAGTTAAACACTGCGTTCGTCCCGAGCCTAGCCATTGGATTACGTGCTCGACTTTTCTGATTCGTGTGCCTCGATTTCTGATTACGTGTGCCTTTTCTCTTTCTGCAGGCGGTCCCTCCAAACTGATGAACGAACCGGAGCACTAGTTGAAGCGGTACTGGGAAAATTGCTGAGGTGAGCAGTAGGAGGATTTGTCGATGCTTTGTCGCGCGTTGTTTGTTTGTTGGAAACAACAACAGAAAATCATTTTTTTTTGTTTTGTTAGTAACTTATTGCAGACTATCCCCTGAAACCCTTTCCTTCTTTGTTTCTTCTTTTTTTTTTTTTCTGAACGTATCGTGGCCCGCCGGCTTTAGGACGTTCTGCTGCTGGGCACGAGGTTGCGGGTTCGCTTGCCGGCCGCAGCTGTCGCAGTCCGGTGGCGTGAACCGGAAAGAAAGAAAAAGTAAACGGGCTTGTGTATTCGGTGCTTTGGGGGTTACGTGAAAGAGCCCGAGGCGATGAAAATTAATCCGCAGCATTCCACATCTCGTAGCCAAAAAGTTACATTGGAACATTGAATTCGTTACTTCATATATTGAGGACAATGTCCTGCTGGGCGGCGAGTTACTGCCACTTTTCCGTATCGGGTATGTCCGTTTCTAACGTCTGTTTCTAGCCTCACAATACGGTTCATACACCTGATTCTCGCCCCCAACTCACCCACGAAGACATCGTCGTTTATCGACTTCAAATCCAGACGTTGAACGGCCCTCCAACTTTTTCTTTTTTCAATAATTCCGTACGTTCCTCTCTGTACAGAACAGCAACAAGGGAGCAGTATAGCGAAAAAGTACAGTGATTCGGCAGAGACAAGCGAAACAGCCCTGAAGGCAGCAACTTAGCATTTCGAACGTGTTCGAGCATTTCATCTAGCATTGGCGATCGGGTGGCGTAAGGAGAGAGCTGTGTGGAGTTACCCCGTGCTACAATAGTATAGCACAAGCTGACGCTCTCTGAAAAAGACGGAAGGGAAGGACAACGAAGACTGCATTGTTACGTCGGCACTAGCATCGCGCGTTTCAGGCTCCAGCGGCGACAGCCGCTTCGGGCGTTTTCCTGTCCGCAACCATCGACCGCCGCGTTAGCGAATGAACCGCGCGAGCTTGGTGAGAAGAACGGCCAGGGCAGCTAGTGGTACGAAGGGTGCCGCGCACCGTTAATTCTCGCGAGTTTCGCGGAGCAGCGTTTGTACCTTCTTTTTTTTTTTTTTTTTTCCCTTCGCATCCGTCGCTTTCATTGTTTCGAGCGGGTTTACCACCGCGCGACCGGCGCGTTTGCGCCGGAGAAGACAAATTGCGTTCGCGGACAAAGAGCGGCTTTTTCTTTCTCTTCGCGCGGTTGCCCGAAGCGGGCGGAGCAATCCCGGCGCGCTGGCGCTGCTCGGCGACTGTCGACGCGGCGGCAGAGAGGCGATCGCCGCCTTAATAGCGCTGCCGCCGCACAATGAAGCGGTGTGCATTGCGGAAGGGGAACGGGTGATAAGAGAGCGACGAGCGCTTCGAGAGAGACACTGCGGAGCCAATAGGTGCGCCGCGAGGTAGTTTGGAAGAGGACGGACTGAAAGCGGGCCTCATTGTCTTTTCCTTTTTTCTTCGAAGTGGTCCCGCGGTATCGTGGCGTGGATCAAAGGGCTTTGCGCGCCTTCAGAATCGAGCTCGGACTTGTTTGCTTTTATTTTGTTTTCTTGTCTGTGCCCGTCACCGGCCTCGCGGGGTTATCCCTCCCCCAACGTACTGTCTCCGCGCGCTGCTGCAGCACCGCGTCGTCGCCCGTGTGTTGCTCGCGCGTTGCCGGTCCTCGAGTTTGAAAAGGTGCTCCTGTAACCGTGCTGCCGACTTCCCTTGCAGCTTCGCGGCGAGAGGTGCACCGCCGCCCTCTCGCCGTCGACGACACTGACGTCGAAGGGATGGGGGAGGGTGTAAAGAGCTCCGCGGCGCAACCGGCGGGAGGTTGCATCTCCTCTCTTTGATGCGCTTCTGCACGTATATACGTGTGTGTGTGTGTGTGTGTGTGTGTGTGTGTGTGTGTGTGTGTGTGTGTGTGTGTGTGTGTGTGTGTGTGTGTGAATGGAAAAGAAAGCGATAGATGTGCTCAGACGGATAAAAAAGAAAGATGCGCCGCAATAGCGGCGTGCTCCGCTCCTCCGGGTTCTTTGTTTGGCGGAGCGCCCATTGATAAGTGAATGCGAGGCCGTATGTAGTACGGCGCCTCGCGGAGGAAGCACAGTGTCGCAGCTCGCCGCGCCGTTTATGCCGAGCTCGTATAATTGTCCTTTGTGCCGGGCTTATCTCGCTTTCTCGTTCCCATCCTTTATGTACGTACATAAACCTTATTCATTTAGCTTCCGCGCGACGATCTTGCTTTTGTGCTGGGCCTCTTCGAAATGTCCGTGAGGAAGACGCAAACGACAGGAAGCGTCGCGGCATGTCGGCCTTGTTGTCTTCAGACTCGCGGTCGTGGGTGGAGTGGGGGAAACTACTTGACCTCCCAGCTTATCACCTGGAAGCCCACATATCGGCGGAGTTGCGAGGGCTTTACGGCCGGCCTCTCGCGCGTATTTTACGGCCGGCGATGGTGGAATGAGCGTGGCACGTGCACGGTTGTCTGGTACCGTGACGTCGGTCGATACGTTGAGGCTGCGGACGTAATCGCGGACTACATGAAGTATTACTACTTTGGGGTGACTGGGACTTCGTGTCGTTATCTGATGAATCCTTCGCGGAGGCTCACGCCTATAAGCTGTCGCGCAGGAAGCTTTAGGCTTCGTATAGCTACCTGCTACCGATGCACTACTCGATGCCTTGGTTAAATTAAGGGTCACTAAAAGAAAGAGTCGCAGTTTCGCCCGAAAGGTAGCAGATTGCAATAGTAATTTAGTAGACAATTATGCGAGGTAAGAATAGGAGTTTTATTGTCCGTATAAACTTCTAAACATTCGCTTGCTAACTAATCTAGCGAGCAAGGTGTCAAGCGCGCACAAGCAAACGTGAACACATCTCACTCGATGACCGCGGAAACTCCCTATCAAAACGCTGGAATGAAGAAGCGTGGCAGCAATAGCGAGCGAATTGACCTTCTTGCTGCATCTCGCTTCAACGCGAACTGAGCGGCGAAAACAAAGCGCACACGAAGCCATCAGCACACGGCGGACTGTGCCTCATTGCAGATCGCTTTCTAGATGGGACCCGCGCGGCCGCGCCATACGCAGCAGCGACCGGAGTAGAAAGCCGGCTCCCTCCCTTCCCCACAGGGTCTTACGCGCGACGGAAGACGGCGCGCTTCCTCCCCGCTTTCCTCCTCTGCCTGCGCGCGTTTGAGCCGCCATCGTCGGCTAACCCTCTCAAGCTTTGATCCGCACATACAGCATACGGTGCGCGGCGACGATGTTATCGCCCTTGAACTTTATACAGAAACATCTAGGCGACGACGACTAAAGAAATGCGCCTGGAGTTCCCATACATTTCCTATCGCAATTAAAGGAGCACTTAACCAGTTTATATCGATAAAGTGCTGTTTCAGAACTCTATTTTCCACTAATTTCGCTGCACAATGTGATTACTAGGCAAAGAAAAGAAAGACCCGTGCTTCATTCTTTTTTTTTTTCATTTTTTTATGTCATGCCGAAACCCCCGCGTCGGTACATCATTGTGACATCACGCATCTCAAAATATATCATACATATTTGCTTCATTGTGACTCAGTATAAGTTTGCGAGACTTGCCAAGTTTAATATTAGTTTCTTTGGCTCATTTGCACTAATATGTAGTCTGTCTCTAAAACATTAAAAAAAAATTTGCTATGCCCGAGCTGACGCCATAAAAATTTGTGACGTCACGATGAACTTGTTCGGGAGCTACAAGCAGCGTCGCCACTCTCCTTTTCTGTTTTTTTTTCTTCTTTATTCGTCTTTCTGGCTTATGAGGACTGCTCCAGCGCTACTACAGATTCATTTGGTATCGTAGAAGATATATTTACCAATACAGCTCTCTATTTCTCGCTTTAACGTTCCTCTAAGGATACAGAGGATGCCATATGATCCGGCGCTCACAGCGGATAGAGACGTTTTCCTTTCGTCTTTTCACGTTGTCACTGCAGTGGCGTTCTCCATTGACGCAAAACCTTTGCAAGACATGATGAAAATGTGTCAGTCGCTGTACCTCGCGCGTATTCTTGCGCCACTTAAGTTGTGTACGGTTCACGCGCGTCTCGTGCCGTCTTGCATATAGGACGCGCCCAGTACGCTCGTACCGATAGCCGTGAACCAAGCCGCCCGGCCGCTCGCTGTCTTAGCACAGCTGTTTCATCCTTTGAGGATGCGTGGCTTCAGCGCGTTCTGAAGGCTTTGGCAAGTAATTTAATAACTAGAAAATTAGGCCCCGCTGCGGTACTTATTGCGTGGACCGTATTTCACTGCTGGATGAATAGGCGGCGGCTGCGGGACTTTGAGGGCGAGAGTCGTCGCCATGGCAAGAGAGAGAGGGAGAAAGAAAGAAAGAGAAGTCGGCGCAACAGGTGTGCGCGTGACAGGCCGCTTTTTGCTCTCCGTAAGTTACTGCCGCGAAGAATAACGCGAGGATGAGCGAATGTTCGTGGCACGCCTGCGCCCCACTCGAAGGTTGCACAAGAGCCGCTAAGAGCGAGCCCGTTCGGCGGCACCTCTGTGTGCCCTCTGCGCGAACGGCAGCAGCATCCGGCGCGGCCTGCTTGCGTTGTCTCGTTGGGATGCGCGAATATGCAATCCACGCTTGAACGTCGCCGTGCTTTTTTGCTGGCATCGTGCTGAAACACGGAGTTGAGTCCTAGCCAGACGTGATTGGTGACTTCTATTATTATTATTATTATTATTATTATTATTATTATTATTATTATTATTATTATTATTATTATGTTGTTGTTGTTGTTGTTGTTGTTGTTGTTGTTGCGAACGTAATAGTGGCTGTTTTATTAGGACTGCCACAGTTTTCCACACAGTTCAGCGTATAGCTTCTTTAGTGTCGGCTGTGTCCATGTGCATTCGCTCGGTTGCTTTCAAAACCGCGCGCAAATGAAATTTAGCTGCGCTGAAAATGATCGCGTTTAATTTAAAAGTCAAAAACCTTTTAAGGGCCCGCAGTGATGTGCGTGCTCGGCCATCACTCCGCGCCGCCTGCTTCGCGAGCTGCGTTCGGCGCCTGGAATCTGACTCCGTGCTTCACGTGGAGCACTTCCGTGTTGTACGGCGAAACAAACAAACAACAACAACAACAACAACAACAACAAAAAAAAAAAGAAAACGACAGCTCTTTCGTAAATTCAGCGCGAGGTGTTGCGGCGCCGACCGACCGACAGCGCCTTCGTCGTGTACGCTTCGCAAAGGAGGCGGGGGTGGGGGGGGGGAGTGCAAAAGTGAGCACGCAGTCGCTTCGAGAACAGGTGCGCGCCGCGCGATAAATCTGCCCCGGGGCTCTGCTCCCGGTGGCAGGTTATTCGTATTCATTCTTGGCTTGCCGTGCAGGGAAATACGAAGAAGGGATTTGTGAGAAGCGCACGGGCGAACGCTGTTTGCGCCCAACCGATAGATACTCTTCCTCTTTCTTTTTTTTTCTCGATGTTGTTTAGCTCTCGATTTCGTTCTGCTCTCTTCTGTAGTCATGAATTCCTTTTCTTTTTCTTTTTTTGATTTATTGATTTCATAGTATGGCTTACCGTAAGCGCAGTGCGGCCTACATACACTGCGAGCTTATTTGTTGCCTCGCGAGGGAGTATTTCTTCCAAGTCTCGCCGTTGTCCTGCCCTCATTCTTTTCCCCTCCCTACGCTTCCTTTACTCCCTCTCCCGCCGCGCGCGGGAAACTTCTTTCCTGCGGAGCCGATCGTCACGTCTCCTTTTCCCCAAACCTTGCTTACCCCTCCTCCTCTATCGATATTCTCACGTTTCTCACTGTGCGAGCGTCAACTGCGTCTTCCCCCTCTACGCCCGTCCTCCCTTCCTCAACCATTCACACACATTCTCCTAATTTGTTTCCCAATAGCGGCGTCCCTTGCACGATTTCGCCTTCTCTCTCGTTTTTATTATTTCGTTTAAGGACGCGCCGCTTACATTTCTTACTTTAGTGCGTCCTAAGCCTAAGTAGTCGGCCAGTCCTCGTGAAGTAATGTTTTTCGTCCTCTTTACATCTTTCTTTCCTTACTCGTCAGTTCCGTCTCCGTGTACCCCATTTCCGACGCGCCTACCGCCTTCTCGACCAGGCAGCAACCTTCGGGTTCGCTGGAGGGCTCGTTTATCGCCGCAGCCTCGCCACCCCGTTGCGCCTAATCGACTCAAATCGGCGTCCACACCGCGCGCGTCCTAAGATTTGCCGGGGCGATTAATGGGCCGGCACTCGGCACTGCGTGCCCCTGCACCTGTGGGCCCCCGGTTTGCGACACCGCGCCAGCGCCTGCCGGGGATGCCTGTGTGTGCGCGCGTTTATTTCCCGCCTTTTTGTTCTCTTTCTCTGCGACTGCATGTTTGCGCCTCCCGTGTCTATATATATATATATATACTATGCGCTGCCACAGGTGTGTCAGCCAAAGGTCAGCAGCAGGGGCAGATTTCGTTGCGCCTTTAATTTCAGTCTACATTTTGTTTCCGTTCACGTCATCAACACTTCGTCGTTTTGTTCTTTCCCTCTTGTTCGGAATAGCGCTTCGCTCATGTCCTCGCTTGACAAGCGCTACAGGTGGCGCAGCAAGCAGCCTTGTCTTTTTTTTTTTTTCTTTTAAGGTCTGGTCGTTTGTCGTCACTTTGAGACACGCCAGAAAAATGTGAAAGGCTATAAGCGGACGATAAGCGTCATTTGTACAACGCGTGAAATATGCGTAGTCTTCGTGCTTTTGTTTGTGGAAATAGCGCATGCCCTGTAAGTGTATCCGTGTGGGTAGTTCTTTTCTTTTTCGTCTTCCCTGGCACATGTTGCGCGCGTTTTTCTTTCTTTTGTTCTTTGTGTGTTTGTGTTGTTGCGTTGTTTGTCGGAATCATTGGCAGCAGTGAGGCCCCTTCGCGAGCGCCATCACCCGCATACACCCGACGAAAGGAGATGCAATTTTATAGAGCTGGCGTAAAAGCACACTACGTTCATTCGAAATCGTGCCACCATTCCACGTTATTTTCTTATGTTTAACTCTTAAGTACAGCTTAGTATCGTCCTCCGCCCGCGCGCCAGATTATATGCGTTTGGAATCAAAGTGAACGAAAATTTGGCCACTTGTTCGATTTAAGGAATGTGTGCAGCGTTGTTTCCCTACGAAAACTGCGAGTGCGGAACCAACAACGAATATATATATATATATTGTTACGTCCAAGCGCGTCAAAGGGACGCGGGGATCAAGAAGAGAGGGGAAGAGGAGAACGAAGACTGTGCAGCGGCCATTCCTGTTCTTCGTAGCCTGCCGTTCCTGCCCTCGCACGCCTAAATAAACCCCTTTTCCCCGTGCTTGTAACAAATTGGTGGACGGTGCGGGGTAAACCTCGTAATCACGGAGCCTACGCTGCTACAACTTCGCCGAAGCCGTCGACTTGCCGGACTTCCGCCACCCTCACCTGCCATGCCTGAATACGCCTGCCAGATTCCCGAAGGATCTGACGCGGCTTCAAGGCCAACACCTGGTGTTCCGTGGCAATACTACCGGGTGCCACTCACTTTCGGAGGAAAAGCCGGAGAAGATGTCGACGAGTGGCTCACGAACTACCGAAGGGTGAGCCGGTCTAACGGTTGGAACTCGACCGCACAGTTGTCCAATGTTGTGTTTTCCCTTACCGACACAGCGCTCGTCTGGTACGAGAATCACGAAGACACGCTCACTTCGTGGGAGCTTTTCGTCGAGGAGCTCAGAGCGTGTTTTGGTGACTCTAGCGCAAAAAAGAAACGCGCTGAACAGACGCTTTCGCAAAGAGCTCAGATTCCCGGCGAGACCTGTACGACTTATATCGAAGAAGTGCTGAAATTGTGTAAAATAGTCAACTCTCAGATGTCTGAAGATGACAAAGTGGGACATTTGTTGAAAGGAATAGCCGAAGACGTCTACAATTTTTTGATCGGCAAGGAAAGCTTGGACTCCGTGTCTGACGTCATTCGCCACTGCAGGACCTTTGAGACATTGAAGATGCGACGGATAATACCGAAGTTTGGTCGCCTGGCTAATGTCACGACGGTGGCGAGTGTAGACCCGAGCTCGTGTGTTGACCTTCCATCCACTATACGGCAGATTGTTCGCGAAGAGTTGCTCCATCAGGAAGAGATGTACCGTTGCACACCCGGCATCACTGGCGCGTACTCACCACACGAGATGAGAAACACGGCCGTTTCGACCGCATGGCAACCCACGGTTCACTCAGCGACCATGGAGTACAGGTCTACCCCACAAACGAGCGGGATCATGAGCTATCAAGGTCATGACTACGGCCAACACCCACGCCGCACGCAGGCCTCCCGGCGGCCGATGCCTAGCCATGATGAATGTCACCCACCTGCTGTCTATGCAGTCGACAGCAACATGCGCGACTACATGGAAGAACATCGCAATTCGAGGCATCTGCCGGTGTGTTTCCAATGCGGTGTCGCGGGCCACATAGCGAGGTTTTGCAATCGTCGCCCAACAACGTGGAATGGTCGATCCGGATTTTCAACAGGGCCCACACCTCCTACGAGGACAACTCAACAGCCGTACACCACCTCTTGGTCAGCTGGCGTCCCTCCTGGCAACGATTACTGGCAGAGAAGCTTCAGGAGCCGCTCACCGGCATCTGACAGGAGTTTGACGCCACCGCCAACTTCTCGTGCACCGCGTTTACGTCAATCGCCATCGCCAGTGCGCCGCTCCTCCTCGCCTTCACAACCGGAAAACTAGCTAGCGCGGCCGATGGGGGTGAGGTCGCTCGACACGTGCTATCGACAGAAATGCCCCCCGCAGTTGCTATGATTAAGAACAAAGTGCATGTACTTGTTGATGGTGTTCCTACAATGGCTTTAGTGGATACCGGAGCAACTGTATCCGTAATGAGTCTCGGTTTTAAAGGTCGGTTGGGGCGTAAAGTTGTATTTCGGTGGGACCAGGCTGCAACGTTTTGTGGAGTGAGCGGCGAGTCGTTGCGCCCTGTTTGTGTGTGCACTGCTGACGTATCCTTGGCTGGTGGAATTTTCGCGACGGAGTTTGTAGTTATTCCCCGATCGACGCACGAAGTGATTTTGGGCATCGACTTTTTGCGACAGTGTGGTGCGACCGTCGATTGTCGCACGGGGGAAGTTTGCGTCGATGGCCATGTTTCGTCCGGGCTCTTAGAGGAGACTTGCCGTCAAGGTGAACTTTGTGTGTCTGCAGATACTGTTGTGCCTGCGTCCACCTCTGTGTGCGTGCCGGTTGTGTGTCGCGGTGAAGTTCCAGACAGTTTTGATGCCTCCGTAGAGCCAATGCATCTCAATTGTATGAAGAAGAACGTTTTTGTCCCTCATTGTGTGGTATCCATCGGCAACGGGCGTGCTGGCTTGTGGACGGCCAACTGCTCGGCAGAACCCATCCTGCTTCCAGACGGCTTGAAACTCGCCTACTTTACAGAATACACGTCTTCGTCCGTAGCCGTACTAACAGATCGGCCGTGTGAACCTGCTGACCTTCGCCACGTCTCAGACAAAGAGCTTCTGTCTATGATAAACAAGTCACTCAGCACAAGGGAGCGCCATACCTTGGTGGATACGCTTTCTAAGCATCTGTCAGTGTTTGACTTTGCGCAGCCGGACAAAGCGTTCTCGATCCCCGAGTCACGAACACGCCATACTATCGATACGGGATCTGCGCGCCCGATCAGGCAAAAGCCTTATCGCGTGTCGCCTAACGAGCGGAAGATAATCGGGGAACAAGTGAATGACATGATGAAAAATGGAATAATACAAGAGTCCTCGAGTCCTTGGGCAGCTCCGGTCATACTTGTCAGAAAGAAAGACGGTAACTGGAGATTTTGCGTCGATTATCGAAGATTAAACGCCGTGACTAAGAAGGATGTCTACCCCCTGCCCCGGATTGATGATGCAATTGATTGCCTGCATTCGGCCTCTTATTTTTCTTCAGTGGACCTGCGCTCAGGATATTGGCAAATCCCGATACACCCGGCAGACAAGGAGAAAACAGCCTTCATAACCCCGGATGGATTATTCGAATTCAATGTGATGCCATTTGGGTTGTGCAACGCTCCAGCAACCTTTGAAAGGTTCATGGACACCATTCTACGTGGGTTAAAGTGGAACATCTGTATGTGCTATCTTGACGACGTTGTTATATTTGGGCGCACATTCAATGAGCACAATACGCGCCTGGATATTGTCCTCGACTGCATCAAAAACGCTGGCCTGGTTCTGAACTCCAAGAAATGTAACTTTGGTGACCGTCAAACACTTGTGCTGGGTCATCTTGTTGACAAAGACGGTATCCGGCCTGATCCCCTCAAGACGGCAGCTGTCGAGGCATTCAGTGCACCGCAGTCAGTGAAGCAACTTCGTAGTTTTCTGGGTCTTTGCTCTTACTTTCGCCGATTTATTCCTGGTTTTGCTGACGTCGCTTATCCTCTGACAAATCTGCTACATAAAGACGCACGGTTTGAGTGGACACCCGAGTGCGATTCTGCATTTCGTCAGCTGAAGTTCCTGTTAACCTCCCGACCTATTCTTCGCCACTTTAATCCTACTGCGCCAACAGAAATCCACACAGATGCTAGTGGCGTTGGTCTGGGTGCCGTCTTGGTCCAACGCTATGACGACCGTCAGCACGTGATTGCTTATGCAAGTCGCTCATTAAGCAAACCTGAACGCAACTACACGGTGACAGAACAAGAATGCCTCGCTGTAATCTTTGCGGTTCAGCGATTTCGCTCGTACTTGTACGGACGCCCATTCCAAGTCGTCACAGACCACCATTCCCTGTGCTGGCTCGTGAACCTTCGCGACCCTTGTGGTCGCCTTGCGCGCTGGGCTTTGAGGTTGCAGGAATATAACTTCACTGTTTCCTACAAGAGTGGCCGAAAACACGCTGACGCAGACTGCCTTTCCCGTATGCCGCTTGCCACGACGGACTGCGACACAGACGATTTTGATCATCTCGTCGCTTCTGTGACACCCGCTTTTCCAGATATCGATGCATTCAAAGCAGAACAACGGACAGACACTAAATTGGAGCCACTCTTTACTTCTGCCCATTCAAGTGCAACAAGCAGCTACTGTGTACGTGACGGGCTCCTGTACAAAAAGAACTACTCAAGCACGGGTGCACGCTTCCTTCTAGTGGTGCCGGAGCGTCTCCGGCCAGCAATCCTTCAGGCTATGCACGATGACCCTACCTCCGGTCACTTAGGCACTGTGCGCACACTTTATCGCATTCAAGAACGCTTTTACTGGCCCCGGATGCGACATTCGGTTGAGTTTTATGTCGCCAGCTGCATACAGTGCCAACGTCGGAAACGCCCAACCACTGCCCCATCTGGTCTCCTTCAACCTGTGCCGCCTTCCAGCTCACCCTTTCGGCAAGTTGGAATTGATCTGTTAGGCCCTTTCCCAAAGTCATCTAAGGGGAACCGCTGGATAATTGTCTGCGCCGACTATTTCACACGCTATTGCGAGACGGCGGCTATACCATCAGCAACTGCCACCGAAGTGTCGCTTTTCTTACTTCACGCTATTGTTCTACGACATGGACCGCCTGGTGTTATCATAAGCGACCGGGGACGTCAATTCACGGCGGATATCGTGGAAGAGCTTGTGCGTTTATGTAACTCGCACCTCCGGCACTCGACGCCGTATCATCCGCAAACGAACGGCCTCACTGAGCGCACTAATCGAACAATCACCAATATGCTTTCCATGTATGTTGCGTCCGATCACAAGAATTGGGATGAAGTTTTACCGTTTATTACTTACGCCTACAACACCGCCAAGCACGAGACAACCGGCTACAGCCCCTTCTTCCTTCTATATGCTCGGCCGCCCCAGTATACGCTCGACACTGTCCTCCCCTTTTACCACCACGAAAATCCTACGGTCGCCGATACGCTATGCCTCGCTGAAGAGGCTCGGCGACTTGCGCGTCTGCGGACTTTGGCATCACAAGAAAACTCCAAAGCCCGCTACGACGCACGACATCGGCCTGTTACATATCACCCTGGTGATCTCGTTTGGCTTTGGACTCCCACACGGAAGCGCGGTTTGTGTCAAAAGCTGCTGGCAAACTACGATGGACCGTATGTTGTCATCGATAAAGTCAGCGAAGTGAACTATACTCTCGCGCGCCTCACGAACACTGGTAGACGTTCTGCTAGGACACAAGTCGCGCATGTCGCACGGTTGAAATCATGTACGCCACGACAAGCTAGTTGACTCGCCCAGGGGGCTTTGTCTGCGAGGGGAGGTATGTTACGTCCAAGCGCGTCAAAGGGACGCGGGGATCAAGAAGAGAGGGGAAGAGGAGAACGAAGACTGTGCAGCGGCCATTCCTGTTCTTCGTAGCCTGCCGTTCCTGCCCTCGCACGCCTAAATAAACCCCTTTTCCCCGTGCTTGTAACAATATATATATATATATATATATATGCTGTCGTATCCTCGCATATAACAAACGATGAAGTCGGCAGTGAATTGAGTGTTTTCGACCGCGTATCTTCTTGTCAGAACTGAGGCACATAAGACGACGGAGATAGTGGTGAAACGACAAAAGTCGCCTGGGAGCCCACGTTTCGGCAAGGGGAGTCTTATGTCTAGGCAATAGTTCCGCTTGCCTAAACGTCGGCTCCAGATGTTTCGCTTTTTTTTTCTTTGCCACTGCCGATCACTTCAAGTCTCCGTCGTCTTATGTGCCTCAGTTCTGACAAGAAGATACGCGGTCGAAAACACTTCGTTGTGGTAAAGCCAGCTTTACGGGATCCACTATGCGCGCACCTACGTGACCTCTCGCATTTCGTCTCTGTTCCGAGAACTGGCCTTACTGCTCTCGCGGTAATTGCAAGTGACTCCGAGTGAAAGAAAATCGGGGCGAGAGAGCGAGGGAGATAAAGAAAAGTTCCCGGCAAACTTGTGCAATGGCTTCCTTGGGGCGGACGGGCCGTCGAAATGAGGTTTCTGTATTGTGTTCTTGTTTCGTTTCGTTTCCTCGTTTTATTCACGCAGTGCTGTAACGATCCCGGCGTGTTAGAGAACGGGGCAATAAGCTTCCACGGTGGACTTCATTTCCAAGGCCCCGCGGTCGGGTCGCTCGTACGTGTTGAGTCTTTCTAAAGGTGTGCTGTCTGTGTTTTTCTATTAGTTAACCAAGATTTCCTTTTTCTCCCCGTTTTTGGGCTTGTGCTGAGGAGCGTGATGGGATGTGTTTTTTTTTTGTTTTGTTTGTTTTCAAATGATTCAGGCCCTGCTTGGGGCCCTTGCATGAGGGGTGAGATTTCTTTTCTACGCTGCCGCCGCTTCAATATTTGGTCGGCGCCGTTGCGAATGGTGACTGCTGTTTTGTCACGGTTCAGAAGCCTGACGAGGTGGATTAACTTATCTTTAAGTGCCACAGCCTGTCGCGGGTTTCTCGAAGTGAAATTAAGAAAGCACAGTGAGAGAGAAAGAGAGAGAGAGAAGAAAACGATAATCTGTGCAGTAGTCATCGACCACTTTTCAGCGCGCTTGAAGCGTTTCATCTTACTTTCCTTTTTGCATGCGCTTATCTGGTTTACTTTTCTCCTTGCCTTTGAGATGATTCTATCAAGTCTAAGCAGCGGAAGCGCGTATATGCCGTATCTCGGCGTTTAGCCATGCGGGAGATTTCGCGCGGGAGATTAATTCTGTTTTTGACAGTCCTGGCGGGTCGCCTGCTCGTTTATTTTTGTTTTGTTTTGTTTCTCGGAGCCTTCCAATCGTATTAGCGCCTTCCATAGGCTCGTTGGGGAGCCGTGTCATTCTTTTCTGGCGGTTTCTTTGGCTCGGCTGCCGTTCTTTGACGAGTGGGCGAATGTCTAAAAATGGGGGTCGCCGAAATCGAACGTTTGCTAGTCGCGCATGCTATATTTGTTGTGTAGTATAAGTGATTGATGCGATCTGTTTAAAACAGAGATGATATCGTTCATCCACTCCGCTTGTATTCACATATATAGTCTGCTCCTCTCGAGGCAGGATGCTGTTAGTGTACGTATATCCATCGTGCTCTCTGGAGTTGAATGCATAGGTTCTCGTTCTCACTTTGCGTCGATTAGCAGAGCTCGCGAAAAGAAACAACATTTTAGCTCTTGTTGCCTTTTGGTTTTTCCTCTTCCGCATCGTGAATCTCAGAAAGCCCGTTTAACTACCGCGCTAATAAATGAAGTAATGAAACGATAAATTAATGGAAATTAAAGTGGATGAAAAAGCAACTTGCCGCAGGTGGGAACCGAACCCACAACCATTACTTCATTGCTTCATTTATTAGCACAAGTAATTTCCCCTTTGTTGTCCTTGGTGTCAGTGTTTGTTGGCTTCTTATGATATGACTAATAAAAATCGGGACCCTCGGTTAACCCCCTTTCTTCTCGTTGATTACATAACGAGGGTCCCGAATCCGGCAACATTGATGCCTTTAGGTAGCATATGTGGGTTTATTGACCAGTTGCCTTCACCCAAAAAGATCACGTTCTCGTGACGCCTGCGGCATGAAAGACGTTCCACGTCCGCCGCCAAGGTTTGTGAGTGGCGGTGCTGGCTAACACTCCCAGGGTTCTACTAGGACACATAAATACCTAAGAAAGTGGATGGGAAAACAGCACCGCGGTAGCTCAATTGGTAGAGCATCGCACGCGAAATGCGAAGGTTGTGGGTTCGGTTCCCACCTGCGGCAAGTTGTTTTTTCATCCACATTAATTTCCATTAATTTATCGTTTCATTACTTCATTTATTAGCACAAGTAATTTCCCCTATGTTGTCCTTGGTGTCAGTGTTTGTTGACTTCTGATGATATGACTAATAAAATTCGGGCCCCTCGGTTAACCCCCTTTCTTCTCGTTGATATATATATATATATATATATATATATATATATAATATGTGTGTGTGTGTGTGTGTGTGTGTTTGTTTGTGTGTAAGGAGAGAAAGAGAGAGAGAGAAAGAGATTTTTAGCAGCGTAGTAGATGTTACAACAAATTGTTAACAAGCACTTTCTTGAATTGGGTGGCATCGGCGACGGAAACGATGGAAGCCGGAGCGAATGATATCAAGCGCGAAAGCTATATAAACTGACTTCTCTCGAGCAAGTGCCGGGGAGCATGCAGTACGTTTCCGAAGCTGCATCGACGAAGCTAAAACGCCCTGCATCGAACGCGTTCACTGCGCAACTGGTAGCGCGGCTTCCGCGACACCCCCCCCCATCGTTCGTGCGGCTCGGCTGCTTTCCTACCCTCGAATCTGGTTCCATTCATTTCATTGGTTCCGCTGAGCTCGCTGGGGCTCGCCAACTGTTGCTACACGCTCGGCGGGCGAACTGCCCGAGGTTGCTCATCGGTTGATTCCCGGGGCGTCGAAGAGGAGAAGCAGGGGGGTGCGTCACCCGTGTGACATCCACTGCCGCCTTCTACGGCTGTCCGTCCGTTCGTCTGTGTGTGCGCGCGTTCTGCCCTCCGGCGCGTTATTCGAGTGGGCGCGTGACTGGCGTGCACCTCGAGCGAAACCGGAGGCCTCTCCTGCTCTGATTGCGTTGCCACCTACGCTGCTGCAGTCGCTGTGTAGTAGCTGCCTCTGTATGCTCTGCGCCTCTCCGTTAAGCGCAGTGGACCGTCCGTCGTCCTCTCCGGGCACGCGCCCACTCTGTCTTCCTGCCCGTCACGTCTTGCACTTAGGAGCACAGGGACCCCGGATTGTTCTTTTGCCGGTGCTCGCAAAGCTGACTGTCGCTCGTCGACGTTGAGGGAAATGCCAGCCGCCGTCGCTGCTGTTGCTTCGGGCGACTTGACCGAAATCGACCTGCCCGTCTTTCCTCGCGTTCCGAGCACGCGCCCCGCGAAGTCACTGTAGCCGGATTATGTATGACGTCGTGACTTGTCTGGCCGACGGGGCATCTGCAGAGCAGTTCTTTATATAGCTTTTCTGGCTCCTGTATTTAGCTTCAAAATGTTCTTTCTTTATTCTTAATTTCTTTCTTTCCTTTTCCTTTTAAAGCGAAGCTTTCTTTGCCTTTTTCTTCGACTTTCCCACTGCTGCTGCTGTGGCTGTCTTGCACGCCACGTCTGGAGTGGGTCAGAGCGTGTAATACATGGAAGGAGACTAGCAGAGAGGAAAGGAGACGTGAGAAACTAGTATGGACCTTTCCATCGCGTCGCATGTGCCCAATGCCCTCTGCCGCTCCCTGGGAGTTATCACATTAGCCTTTTAAAGCTCTAATTATCCGCGACCCCCCGCAAAAGCATTGCAGAAACTGCAGCGCTCTCCTTTGGCAGCCAGATAGACTGAGGGACGTCGCAGGGAATGGGCAGAACTGACGCAGTCGCGAAACGAGAGCCTTGCCACTCTCACGGTTCCAATACAGGGAGGGGGGGGATAGGTTAAAGTTGACATGAAAGAACAAGGAAACGCTACTGCTATGGACACGACAGCGGTCGCAGGGAGACTGCATAAATTTAAGTTCCATGAACATGACGGTACGTTTCTGCTATTTCTGAAAAATAAACACCATACAAATATGCCAAGCGGACAACTTACGCAGGGCGTGCAGAGGCAGAACCGCATTAATTAAACCGCACCGCAGGGTCTATAGGTGATACTACGGAAGCGGTCGCACGTATGGACACTTCTGTGCGCACTGCGGTAGCTTAGCGGCTATGGCATTGCTCGAGGTCGTGGGTTTGATCCCGACCGTGGCGGGTGCATTTCAGCGGAGGCGAAATAAAAATCAGCGCCCCTTCCAGTCCGTGAAGTTGGTCGAACAGCGAAGCTTTGTTAGTTACACCGAGTGTTACACCATGCAAGTCAAACTTGTCAAGTAGTCTATATTGTAAAGCTTTTGCTGCACCATTCTTTCACCTCATTTTCGCTTTTGCGTGCTTCGCGTGGTGAGCATGCTTTAGGAGTGCTTTTCTTTTGCAGTTCTCCCAGTGTTTCTTTCTTGTTGTTGTTGTTGTTGTTGCGCGTGAGGCAGGCCGCACGACGACGAGCCCTTTCACGACCCAACTCTCGCTGACGCTCGCGGTAGGCAGCTCCTTCCTCTGGAGTACGCACTACTCGTGGTCTTCCCATAGTTGTAGCTGGGATCGAATGTGCTGAACCACTAATCCAAAGCTCCGTATATTTGGTGCAAGGACCACTACTGGAGATGCGGGCGCTGCAATCGTTTTGATGGTTGGTTGGATTGGTTTGATGGACTGACGTTACTGCCGGCACTTCTTGCGCCAGCGAGAAGTGCTGTCAGCCATGCGCTCCCAGTATCGTGTTTCAATCGCTGGGCACTGTTCGTTGGCCGCAAACCACCAGCACAACATTTGTTTCTTTCGTGGCAGGGTGGAATCAATCGTCGATAAATTCGATGCCGATCTGGCTCGATCGTCAAAAATGCACCGTTGGACAACCATATAAGATTCGCGTATAAGATAGCATTCTCACGGGGGGAAAGGGATCGCTCCTACCCCGTTCTCTCTGTTGAGCTCTTTTCCTCTCCCGATAGGTCACGTGGCCCCTCCTTAGCGAAGTCCGACAACCACGGCACAGGATACGCATAAACAACTTCGCTGTCAAGACGCTCGTGTATTTAGATTTAGGGACACGTTAAATAACACCGCGGTGTCAAAATTAATCCGGCGGCCGCCACTACGGCATGCCTGATGATCTGACTTGTTTTGGCAAGCACCGCCTCATAATTCAATTAAGGTTTAATACTTGTGCCACGATACGATATGCCATGTGAGGCAACGACATTGATCAACCCTCTGAGAGGTTATGAAGTGTGGCCCACAACAACGCCTCAAGCAAACACATCTCTCTCCCTGTGTGTTCTGGGTACTAGGCAAACAAAACAAACGGCAGTGGTGCACGCAAGGTAACGTTGAACATCGGTTCACCACTCTTGTGTTAGACTAAACGTTGAAGAAATTAAACATTCGCCGTCAACATCACTGCTAATTATCGTCAGTCAAAGCAAACGGTGCAGAAAGCTTCGCTTACATCAATTCCCGCAGTGCGTGGGATCCGCATCATTTTTTTCTGTTCTTTCATTTTTCCGTTCTTTCATTTTTCATTTCTTTCTTTCTTTCTTTCTTTCTTTCTTTCTTTCTTTCTTTCTTTCTTTCTTTCTTTCTTTCTTTCCGTTTGTCTTCCCATATATTTATTCCTTTTAATTTATTTTCTTTAGCGGAACGATATCGCCACGCTACCCTCTCTTCCTTTCTTTATTTTTTTTCTTCTTCAGTGCGCCCTGAAGAAAGAAGATTGAAGCTCTACGTAGGATTTCTCTTTGATGCGGACCGAGAGCCAATTTCTCAGGAGATGGAAATTGGCTCGCGCGTTGTCGTTTCAGACCTGTTTACCGTTACGAGGAGCACGAGAACGGTCCTCTTCGGACCGTCCGTGCCCCCTCCCGGCAATCCGTCGGTTTGCTTTGCAGTCACCTTCGCTGGCGAGTAAGTGGGGTTTTGGTGACCGGGAAGGGGGTTGAATCGGTTGTAGCAAAGGCAGCGAGTTACGGATCCGTGGAGTGTTTCCGGGATCGGCGACGGAGGAGACGCTGCACTGAAGTAATTTTAGGCGCGACAGCAAAGTCTTTTGCGATGCCGCCGTTCGCTACGTAACCTAATATTTGTTCTGTGCCTTCGGCATCTCTCTCCTCTGCCGGCGGCCTTGCCGTATCGTTTCGCGAACGAAACTTTGATGCGACGTTGTAGGCATTGAATAATAGACTCTGTGATGTTGGTGTTGGCGTTGCTATAAATGCGAATATGCCGTAAATGGACGTCTTATCTATCTATCTATCTATCTATCTATCTATCTATCTATCTATCTATCTATCTATCTATCTATCTATCTATCTATCTATCTATCTATCTATCTATCTATCTATCTATCTATCTATCTATCTATCTAGCTATATATATATATATATATATATATATATATATATATATATATATATATATATATATATATATATATATAATAAAGAAACGATAAATCAGTCGAAGTTAAAGTGGATGAAAAATGCTAAGGTTGTGGGTTCGGTTCCCACCTGCGGCAAGTTGTTTTTCATCCACTTTAATTTCCATTAATTTATCGTTCCTTTCTTTCATTTATTAAGCACAAGGAATTTCCCCTATGTTGTCCTTGGTATCGGTGTTTGTTGGCTTCTTGTGATATGACTAATAAAAATCGGCCCCTCGGTTAACCCCCTTTCTTCGCGTTTATTACATAACGAGGGTCTCGAATCCAGCAACATTGATGCCTTCAGGTAGCATGTGTGGGTTTATTGACCAGTTGCCTTCACCCAAAAAGATCACGTTCTCGTGACGCCTGCGGCAAAAAGAACGTTCCACGTCCGCCGCCAAGGTTTGTGAGTGATGGCGCTGGCTAACACTCCCAGGGTTCTACTAGGGCACATAAATACCCAAGAAAGTGGATGGTGAAACGGCGCCGCTGTAGCTCAATTGGTAGAGCATCGCACGCGAAATGCGAAGGTCGTGGGTTCGGTTCCCACCTGCGGCAAGTTGTTTTTTCATCCACTTTAATTTCCATTAATTTATCGTTTCTTTATTTCATTTATTAAGCACAAGGAATTTCCCCTATGTTGTCCTTGGTATCAGTGTTTGTTGGCTTCTTGTGATATGACTAATAAAGATCGGGCCCCTCGGTTAACCCCCTTCCTTCGTGTTTATATATATATATATATATATATATATATATATATATACGTTATCTGTCGTTTCAGCTTTGGGCTCCTGTCTGGATCTAGCTGAAAGTTGCGAATGTTTCAGGACATCGTCTACGCGCTTTCATTCCGCGGCCTCTTGTGCGGGAACTTGGTTGCACATTTCGAAAGGCCCGCGCATAAGTAATAGGCAGTTTTCTTTTTTTCTCAATGTTCGCGGCATTAGTTAACTCGCGTCAGGTCGCCGTTCGACCGTACCGGATTATGTGTAACATTTTTCTTTGCCGCTTATCTTGGACTATTGAGTCATTTCGGGGTGCTTTTTTCTCTGAGCGCAGTTCCCCGATTTCGTGCGCACGTGCGTGAGTGACACTCATTTTCGTTTCCATCATATGAGTTTCTGTCTTTGTGCCTCTTATTTGCTGCCCTCCATGCAATAAATATGACTTCGTGTATTGCGATATGTATATGTCAGGTTCTCCAAGGATATCGCTTGCGCGCTGCGTCTGCTCGCATATTATGCTGACGATGCCGTGACGACATTTTAAGTGGAGCCGGGTGGACGAAACACGACGGGTTTCCCCGCTATTTAAGCAGATATCGCTGCTCCTCTGACCGCTTACTCTTCGATTTTGACTGCAGCGTTTTTCTTTTTGATCCTCTTGCCTGCCGTCTCGACGGCCTCGTCAACGTTCTTTCTTGCGAAACGCGCCCTTCTGACAAAGAGCACCAAGAGTGGGGAAAAAAAAAAGAAACAAGCAAACAAACAAGAGGGCCCGGTTTGGTTCCACTCGAATTACGTAGAGGTGCTCGCGTCGTTCGCTGTAGAAACGCTCGTTTCACGGTAAGGTGCGCGTCATGCGCATGCCGGTCGGGACCGCGCCCGACTTGTGTGTACCGTAATCTTGCACGTATATTGCACGCTGCGCTTAAATTCCGAGATGCCTCCGCTCCCCCGCCACCCGAAGGTGCCATTTCCTGTGTTTCGATAGCTCGCAGCTTTTCGTCGCTTCTGTCACGTTGCGTGCTTGAGAGAATATATCAGATAGATAAAGGTAAGCATGTAATTCTCAAGTTAGTGACGACCACATAGAGCGCATTTGGATCACGCGCTCTCGGCATCAGCAACAGTTGTTGTTGGACGTTGATTAAAAAGGTGGCTGTGGCAGTGAGACTGGTCTTTCTTTCTTTTATTTCAGAGTTTCCTGAAAGTGGAAGATTGTTGTTATTTGGAGTTAAGTGTTCCTTTGAGGGGATCTGTGTTGTGTTCAGGTTTGTCTTTTTCCTGGAATGCTTATTTTGTGCGTGCGCGCGTGTTGTGTGAGGGTTGTTGGCGCGAAAATACGTGATCCCTGCAATATTACTCGAGCACCGTTTGTTTACGGTAGCGCCACGTCAACAATCTCGGAGGCTAAGTGTAGCTCGTACGTGCCTTCGTGGCGCTCATCGCAGCCGCTCACGCCTTTCTACGCGAGCGTTCCGCGCTTCGTGGCCGCGTAATTAAATAGGGCGTCGCGTTTCACGCGAACTCGCTGGTGATCGACATTCCTTCTGTTTTTTTTTTTCTTGTTTTAGCGACGCGTTATACGTGCGTGCGATTGGCGCTCTTTTCTCTGTGCGCACTTTAGTCTTCCTCTTCTTTTTTTTTTTTTTGCCTGTTCATACTTCCTCCCTTCTCCCGCTTCATTTTGTCACTGCAGCTGTAGTTCTTCGGATAGGACTAGTATGGACTCCGACTAGACGAATACTGTAGTAAGTCTGACGAGGGGTATACGTTGTTTTAATTCTTGCGGTACGGATTTTCTCGATGGCCACTTGTTTGGACCTTGCCTAATTACAAGAACAGACTGACGTGAAATATACAGGACACGGTCTTCGTCCGCGACCAGGGCCTTGAATTCCTGTCAGGGCTAGATATACCATGCAGGCATTTCTATTTGGGTTAGGTTTTTAGGCTTCTTCAGTGTTGTAGAACTGTACGTGATTTACTAGTACGTCTGAAATGAGCTTTCCCTTTAATGGCCTTCTTATGAGAGAACAACGGAGTGAGGACCGGGACATGTTATGCGTAGGGTAAGAACATTTACCGACGATTACGGTACTCCCTAATGCGAAATTTGAGCGCAGCATTATAGGGGTTTTCATTTCGCGATATATTGAGGCATTGCGCTGATTACCTGCAGTTGTCGCTTCCCGGCAACTGCAGCTTGTGCGATCGTAATCTTTGCCGGGAAGCGCTTGCGGCGAACGTTATGCGCGAAGGCGAGCTTTCTAGTTTCTTTTTTTCCGCGCATGGCCGGGTCCGGTCGCTACCCCGGACGCACGGACGTGAGCGCCTTCTCGTGGTGCTTCAAGATGTCTTCCTCCGCTTTCCTCCTCGTGCTTCCGCTGCACCCTCCTCATCTGCTTTCCTCCTCGCGCTCTCTTCGCTATCGCTGTATTTGATCTCCCGCGGCGCTCCGTGTTCGCTCTTTCATCTTTGACTGTGCTCGTTCGCTAGGTTACGCCGGGGTACGACGCCGAGGCACGTCACCGAGGAACAGGCGCCTAAAAGCTGCGCTCTAATAAACGATGGTCTGAGAGCGTTACATAATGAATGCCAAGGGAAGGGGAAGAGAAGCACAGTCGCAGGCGGCAAGCTTCTGTGATGAAATTTGTAATTTCGCAGGCATACAAATACTCAGCTGGCGCAAGACGGTAATTGTAGATCGCAGGGAGAGGCCTCGTCCATCGTCCGGGAAATTTCCGGGAAATTCCTAAACGTCCGGGAAATTTCTAACTCTTGCCAGGAAAGAGCGGGCTCTGCAGTGCGTATTGCTGGCGAACACGGCGGGCTGAGTTCGATTCCCGGTAGGTTGCAGTAACGCCCCATTACTTCCGTTTAAGTGCAAGTTGAAAAACTCTGGATGGTCAAAATAAATACGGAGAACGCTGTGTACCCCCATTGCGTGCAATGAGGCCCTCGGTTGCCTAAAGTCGGTGACGACCTAACATTGCTGTTGCGAATGCACCGCTTTGCAACTCAGAGAATTTGTATCGATCGACGCACCGGCCAATTACGTTCGCTCGTTTCTGTGACGTCACGGCGGAGGGTCGTGGTTTGTATAGGTGTAGCTTTATTTCGTTGTCGGAGCTGGACTGAATTCGTAGGTCGTCGCGAACTGCTGTTTTGCGACGTTAATAGCATATAATAATGTTTTAATATTCTGTTCTTCATTGTTTTTTTCCCAAGCGTAATTGCGCAGCTCAGCATTGCGTCTGCGAGCAATGCTGGTCATAATGAAGGTCTCTCTCTCTGTCTCTCTCTCTCTCTCTGGATCTTACTATACACTGAGGAGGGCGGAACGCAAGAACACTCGTGTACCGGTGCATTGGGTGCACGTTAAAGAAGCCCAGTTGGTCCAAATAATCCGGAGCCGGATTGCCTCATAGTCGGATAGTGCTTCCGGCACGCAAAACCCTAGAATACAATTTCATCAGTACGCTTACTGCTAACTTCCAATTGATAACCCGTGCTAGTACTTAAATATTTAATATTTTTGTCGTTGCACCGTACCATTTTCTTTCTGTACTCGGTAGCAAAAGCGGGGGAAAAAAAAAGTACGCGAGCGGGCAGTTTTGGTATAGGAAAGCTACATCGTTGGCGTGCCGGCTTAACCAGACCGCGATTAAGATCCGAACAGCGACCTCGCCGCTGTTCGCGGTAAAGGGCGTATTTAAGATGTCCGCTGACGAGCGCGTTCGACCCCTCCCGCGAGGGCGGGGCGTTTCGTCGAAAGTTCCGTGCGTAACGTCAAAAGCGAGACTTCTCGTCTCGATCACGCCGTGCGCGGGCATCGCCGTGCGTGGCTCGCGGCGATTGCGTGCTAACGAAGCCTTTGTCTCTCGGGGGCAGCGTCTAATCTGGCGTCGAGTAAACGACGCTAAAGAATGAGAGAGAGAGAGAGATAGAGAGAGAGCTGACCGTGGATGTGTGTGGTGAAGGGCTTGTGCGTGCAGCTATAGAGGTTGATAAAAAAAAGGGGGTGGAGGAAGGGGCTGAAACAAAGGGGCGTCAGAGTGCCCAGCTATAGGCCGCATTTTTCTCGGTCGCCTTATCGTCGAACGGGTGTGCCGAGGTGGCCGTCGGAATCGCCTGTTCGCTAAAAGCGCGTGCTCTCGCATGCTTAAGCCGGCGGTGGTCGCGGTCTCGTTTGTTCTGCGCCGCTCAGGTGAGCGCTTCGCACCCTCCCTTCCCAATTATACCTCTCTGGTATCTGCGCCGCAAGGACAAAGAACGAAAAAAAAAAAAAAGAAATAAGGCGGGGCGTTTGGTTTACTAAGCCGCGCGCGTTATGGCGCAAGCTCGTGCGTGTTCGCGGGCCATTGGGCTGTATTATGCGCGTAAACAAGACGCGCTTGCGTGTTCCTGTTCTCGCGTCGGAGGCTCGTCGCGATAAGTGCCAGGCGAAGAGATGCTTGCGCTGATGGCCGGCGTGAGCAGACGTGTGCGTTTAGTTGCGTGAAAAGGCTTGACGTGTGCCGCACTTTGTAATCGATTCTAAAGAAGAGCTCTGGATATCGTCATCTTGGTTGTTCTTTCTTTAGGGGGGGGGGTGGTAATGAGGCTTTCCTGAGGCGTGACCACGTTCGTGGCAGGAACGTTTCTCCCTTGTTGAAGCACTGACAACTGAACGGACAATGGTTTATAGATGATGTGCCGAATTCGCAATGGATTTAGTTCGTATAAGGGCTCATTGCCATTGAAGCGGTCACCTTAGCTGTATGTCCCGCAACAGGATTGGCTGGAATTATCTCTTGCGAGACAATTCTAGCGTATGTGAAGTTTTTCTGCATACGGGCTCTCAATATTTTGCTCTCACATACCCGTTTATAGAACAAGCGCACTTAATCTCGGCCGCCGTTATCGGCTGTCGGCGCACCCTAGCGGGGCTGCTGGTTTGTCAACATGGCAGCTGTCGAGAAAGCCATGGCAAGCCAACACTAGTAAGGCACTTTCGTGTGCCCGCCAGTGAAGGCGTCGTGCTGTCGAAAATTGCGCTTTACGTCGATTACCAGGAGCTCTGCTTTCAATAATAACAAACAAAGGTACGCTGCTGCCGATACCGAGCCTCATAAACGTTTGTTGCATAATATTTAATCAAGTGCGAAATAAACAAGAATCAAGAATCAGCGCTTTATAGCTTTGCGAGTGTGGAGTTACACAAAGCGGCGATATCTATAGCAGAAGGAAGCCGAGGCCATAGTCGAGCCAGTTTTGGCTGTGTTCTTCACGCCCCTTCCCCCCTCCTTGTTTCATCGTCGTTTGAATCGAAAGCGCGGCAGGCGTCGTTTACTCTTGCTTTCGGTGCCTCCTGAGAGCGCATGCGAAGCAAAAGTAGCGGCCGCGCTGCGCAAGCTATGAATACCGAGAACATCTCGAAATTAGGCATTGTTCATTTGAAGCGTGAGTTTCACTTCGTGCAAGCTGCAGTGTACCATTTCTGTTTTTTTTTTTTCAGTAGCTACGCCGCGGCTGCACTTAAAATAACTTTTACTAAGCTCTAACAAGCGATGTTGATACGGTAATAGCTCTAAGAATGTTTATATAATGACGGAAATTATTCTTTTTTCTTTCTTTCTTTCTTTCTCGTTAAGAAAGAGTAACATGCGTGCCCCCATCGCAAGGCAAGATACGCAAGTGATCGCGCTGCAACACAGCGATCGACTGGCAAAAAATCAGTGATGTCCATTAGAACACGCGTAGCTGCTCGGTGACTGATATATTGGAGTCCTGTGATTAATTTGTGGCTGCTGCGTGCTGACTGTACTTCCGGTGCTTGTTGCGTGTCAATGACGACATGCGAGCTTATGTCTATACGCTTCGTAGGGTTATATGCGCGCCGAATGTTGCGTGAAACAAATTAACACTTAATTCTGTGTTTTGTATATTCAGTGTCGTTTGTGTACATGTATAAATAAGCGTGATTACACAAAGAACGTAAACGAACGTTTCAAAACACAAATTGTGCGTCACCTAATTCTGGCGTTTGCCATGACACTGCCTGTGTAATAAGTTACTTTACGCCACAATTTGCTTGGAAAGAATGCAAAATTCAAGTATTCCCAATTACTTCTCACACAATTTGAGCTTGCTAAGCGTATCGAACATAGTTACGGCAATACAAAGCGAAGCGACACATGACTGTTTAACAAGGAAAAATTTAAGGTACGGGAAGGTGCCATTACGATAAACTGCTTGGCCCAAATGAAAATTAAGTTGGAATATGCATGTGGGCGCTTCACCACAGAACACGCGTCAGTGTGGCCGGAAACCGAAACCGGAAGTGATACCGAAAGGAGATGACCCCACCGCGGCTTTCGTGAAATCGACGTCACGACTGATGTGCGTGCGCACGCTGTTCACTCCGTATACCAGTGGCCAGACGAGCGCTGTAGCAGTGGCGTTCCATGTCCCTTATGTAGCTCTGTGGGAGTGCCCATTCTTCGGCTAAGTGTTCTGTGACGCCGACGGCCAGCATTCGATAAGAAGAGTAGGAGCCTTTATCGCGATTGTTCTTTCCGCCAGTTCTTTGCGCCAGTTCTGCAAGAGTTGGGGTCAGGCGTGTAAAAAGGGGTAGTTGGCCATGCCGTCATCCGACTCGCCCACGCTATGGAGGTTGTTGAATGGAGGAACACGTTCTCTTCGATAACGAGCAGCACTGGGTTTATTTATAATAGCTACATGAGGAGGGAAGAACGTTACGTCTCATCAGTCTAGCATGACGGAATTGAAGCACCCTGAGGAACCGAAAATGTCCGCTTAAATCCCCTTTGTCCTCCCTACATCCCTGTGCCAGGGAGAGCTGCCGTCCCACCTTTGTCCAGTCGGAGCGTCCATGGTCGTACGAAGGACGCGCCTTGAGGGCGAGGGTTCACACGATGACTCCCGCCCATTTGTTCACTGAACCTACAGAAAGGAGGGAAGCTTCGCAGGCAGGGATTGTCACGCTTCACTCAAACCGGCGCGTCTTTGTTTCTGAGGTGACCCAGCAGTTAGCTGGAGTGTCTGTCAAACGACCGTGGCGGTTAGCAGGGTTCTCGAGGAAACGCCATAGAACACCCTTTTCCAGGAGTTTCTTGCTCCCATCGTCGGTGACGGCGGCAGTGAACCAAGGAACAACAGTCGATCCGCCACACTTGTCGCGCCGTTCTGTCGCCGCAGGTCTATCCGAGGGGACGCAATGTTAGCTTCACGAAGCGATTCGTCGCAGTGGTGCAGGAGAGGAGGCTACCCCTGCTGGCCGATCGTAAATGTTCTCGCAGTCCACAGCAAAATATTGTTGCCCCCCAAAAGCGCTGCTAATTTTGGTCTGTAGCCGATAGAGATGTTCGATTATTTCTTTCATTCGATTAACGATTAGTAATTAGTCATTTTAGCCTTTAATCGATTAATCGCTTTCGGTGCAGGGTTTTTTATGGATTAATTGATTAATCGAAATTTTTGACGGGCACATTAAAATGTTTGAAACACAGTTATTTGCTATTGTAGGACCCTATTTTGAAAGTTTGATAGGTAGAACTAAGTTACAAATGCAAGTATATAAACTTTGATAAACAGTAATCTTTAATTTATTAATTAAGGGGAAGCGTTCGGCTCGGCATCACTCAGCGCTCGGAAACAGTCGACAGTCGCTCCACCACAGGCGCACGGTCACTGCTCGTGCTCCGCCATTCTAGTACGATGTCAAAAATTTCGCGCCACTCCTGTCAAACTGTAGAAAACAACTAATCGAACAGCTCTAATCTATCAAGCCGACTAAATGAAAAGAGGACGTGGATCGATATTAATCGATTTCCTAGGTACGTTTAACCGATTAATCGTTCATTGATATTACCGACCCTAATAGCCGAGTTCGCGAAGTTGTTCTTGCATTCAAGGACGGCGCATGATTGCGCTCATCCGCGCCGTCTGGCTATACATATACCGCGGTGACTCGGCCTCCTGATAGGCTGAAGCGTCCGCTGCTCTAGCTCTCACCGCGATGCACGGTTTTAGTGTTGCGCGGTGTAGTGGTGTATATATATAGTAAGTACGCCGTCGACATCGTGACGCGTCACAGCTGTGCGGCGCCTGGTTCCGCTCGTACGTTGGCTGCGGGCCGCGTAATTATACCGCGTTTGTTCCGTCCCGTTGCACCCGCGAGTGTAGCGCCTGCAAGGGTCTCGCACCCGCATCGTGTCCAGTCGGCGCGCAAGAAAGTTCTTCGTAGCACGCGGGAGTCGCGAAAGTTCCTGGCAACTTCGCCGTGCAGGCTGTGAAAGTGGCTGCGAAAAAAAAAATAGTTATTTCTTCTTCGATCCCGTGCTCCGAAAAAGTTTTCGCGTTTGGGCTATATACGCATGACAGTTTACTCGAAATGGACAGTTCTTTCATTTAATGAGCCCTTCTTCCACACTATGCGGGCTCCCGCAGAATCGGTTCGCCGTGTTCCGCGCGCCGCCATGGTAGAGCGACTGCCCCTGAATGGGTTGCCGGGTTCGATCCACAGGCCAGGACAAAGCGTCAACTGCGAATATTGCTTGTGAGGAAACCCGCGGCACGGGTTTCCGCACAACAGCGGTTTATAAATACTTGGTCCTCCCCCGATTCCAAGGTGGCGGCAACGTTCGTCCAGTCATCGTAAACACGCCGCCTCTCCGCGGGGTGACTTGCGCACGCACGCACGCACACGCACGCACGCACGCACACGAACACACACACGCACGCACGCACACACGCACGCACGCACACACACGCACGCACACAGGTTCATGGTCCGGAACCGACGTCACACGGACTTCGTAGAACTCGGGGCTTACTGCACGAACGGTGCGTGGGAAGGGGTCCCCGTAGACGTTCCCGCGGCGCTTCCCCGCTCGCGGCAGACCAGGACGGCGGTGGCGAGTGCAGGCACAAAGCCTGCTTCGTGGAACTCTGCTCCAACGACGGAGAGTGGAGAATGCGCGTATTGTTCTCGACACACAGTTGACTTAGTCACGCCGTGGCTAGAGGTTTGCGGCGACGCTCCAGGAAAAAATGACGCCCGCGGTCGCAACTGGTTGGCAAAACTTGCACGTCAGCGGGCCGTTCTTAACAATCCCCAAATCTGGCTGTAGGCGATGATGTGTACCTGTTTTCCGCGTTCGATGCGAGGAATGAACAAGGTCGGCGACGCTCGGCTAGCAGCATGCATTCGCGCCGTCACGCGATAAGAGCCGCACGCCCAGATACCTGCACCAGGCATAACGCCCTGTCGCGGGCCAGTCTCGCTGCAACCTACCTTGTCCATCCATCGCGCGCTTGAGAGCAGCACAATAATGGTGCGCAAGCGCCCTGTCACGTGGCATCTTTTCATATTTCGTGGGCTTTCTTAGGAACGCGGCGGAAAAAAGGACCACGCGAGATTATATCGTGTTAGAAACATATTCAGGGGTTTCTCAAGGTGCTCTACAACTTTGCGTATCTCACTTGGGGCAGCCAATAATTAAAACGTTGATTAATTAAACTTAACTAATCCGTTCGTTAAGGGGAAAATAAAATAATAGCCTCAGTAACTTTAGGCCAGTGCCCAAAATATTGCATTCTGTTCAACTCGCGACCGGAGTGCCTTTCTTTTATAAAGCTTTGGCTCAAGTTACGTGGGACAACCTGTATAGTATGCTATTGATATTCAAGAAGCCTTTTAACAGCAAGAAAAGGAATAAATTTCCCCATATGTTGAGCATTGGGTCAATGCAGGCAATTCATACAGGCATGAAATTTTGCTAATACGATACGTTCGGGAATACCAGATTAGATCTGCGAACGGGTGCTCGGAGAGAGGGAAAGGGCGGCGAGGCTGAATCGTCGTCGTCTTTAGTCGCCTCAGTCTTCTCCGGCCCACCGTCAGTTGCACTTCGCTCCTCGAAGAGGCTCGTTGTGTGTCGAGTGAGAAATGAAACAGCAAAGAACCGCAAGAAATCTGCGCAGCTAAAGGGGTGCGACGTAATCGTAACGCATTTCGCTCGCATTTACCGCTAAATCGTCACTTACGTCCTCAGTTTTGGTATCACAAACAGCCATTTTGGCGAGATTTTGATGACGCTAGTGCCAAAACCGTCAAATTTTGCACGGATGCTCCTCTATCTACACAATCTAAACTATAGAGTTTTTTTTTTTTCGGGGTCCGAAATTTCCTTGCAGGTGGCCTTTAGGTGCAGACGTTAAGCATAACTTGCCATCGCAAGTAAGCGTCTCCAGTGCCGCGAGCTTCGAAAGGTATTTGCCGGAAAAGCAAGCTCTATAATTAGGAAATGAGTCTATAGTGGCCGGAAGCTTTATCGTCTAACACGCATCTATCGTTCCGCGTCGTGCCGGTCGTTTGGGTGCGGCCGATAGCGTCTGTGTGACCCACTTTAGGCCGGTCGGTGCACGAGTATGGCCGACTGGACGTTATCTCGATTCCACCCCGAATTAGCGACCGCGGTCAGATTATAAACCTCTCGGCCGGCCTGACGTCGCCACGCGCCGTTCTTATCTCGCTCCTAATTTCACCGGAACCCCGACTCGTACGTGTCGTCGGGGTGGGGCCTCTTGACATTTCACGTATTGCGGACGGGGCTGTTGGGTGTGGCAGGCACGTTTCCCCCTCCCCCATTTTTTATAAAACGTTGCTGTTATATTTTTACTGCGTATGTGCCCCTCACCCTTTTTTCTGTCATATTTTAAATAATTATTTGGCCTCTTTCAGGGCTTCGCACCGGTTCTCTCTTTCTTCTGCTTCTTTTTTTTTTTTCTTAGGTTTCTGTCACTTGATCGAGAGGTTGTCGTAGGTCGCGACTTTCAAGGCTGACCTTCAGTCACTGACTCTGCGCAGAACTGTAAACAGTGCCACACAGCCCGATATTTCTTATCAACTTTACTGCGGACGTTCCGCCGTATCTAGCTCGTCCACTTACTAAGCCCTTTCCAACTTGAACTACGGGCCTCCAGCTGCAGCAGGATTTGGTGTCCCGTCGGCTGCCATTAACGCGCCTAAGCACGCTTCTTCTGCAGGTGCTCTCTCTCTCTCTGAAACGACTAAGTCAGCCAGCTCTTTCCAGCAGATCGCTTCAGTGTTAACTGCACCCGGAACTCTAAGCCTTTGGGCATGTCTCTCTGAAATTTGTGTCGTCAGACTTTCGTGTCATTGTTCATTTTGTGCGTAGTTTGGCTTAAATGTGTGCTACTGGGGTGCCCGCACATGTGGTCCCGCTTGGATACTATAAGGACGCCTGGTGCGCGTAAATACACGAAAATAGCTGTTTGGGGTGGAATAGCCCGGTCGTCGACATTATTCGTGCGGACCTCGTTTTTGATTGAGCCGTGGGAAAGTCGTGCTGGTTGCGGCCGCGGCGGCCGCAGTCGGCTTTACTGAGCGAGGACCCGTGTCTCTAGTCGAAAGCGTGCCCATTTAGCCCCTTGGAAGGTAGCTAGGCTTTATGACAGCGTGCTCCATTCTTCTGGGTATCAAGCGAACCAATCACAAGGAAGGAGCTAAACGTTTTATATCAAAACGTTGGAGGTTTACGAACTAAAGCGAATAACTTCCTTTTACAAGTAACATTGCATCGTCAAGCTATAATCAGCTCTACCACTTCTTGAGTCTCGCGGGCATAATGGACAATAACGTGTACGTTAATTACGCCTGCGAATTTTCGATTTTTTTTTTTTTTGCACGCGCAATACCGTCGTCTTCTGATGAGAAGCTGTCTTTCTTTCACCTCAAAGCTAGAAGTTTACGATTAAAGTGTGACAGTGTCTTGGATTTCTTGCACAGCCTGTTTCACACAGCTTTGACGTCATTGATTTTTGAGAAACATGGTTTAGTTCTGAAATTTAGTTTGACTGTATACCAGCCTGCAAGTTTCTCACCTTGCCGAGCGATATAAATCGCTCTACGTCTCAATTTCTTCGTGCTTGATGGCGTCGCAGTATCGCTGCAAATGTTGAATGTTTAAATTTTCAGTCTTCGAATGATTATAACTACTGTAGTTTATACCCATCCAGGGGGTTCTTCACCAATAATTTCATTTAGATTTCCGTGAGCGAATGCATTTTTTTACAGGCAGTACTCGTCAACGAATAATATGTACATGCACAGAGACGCTAACATTAGCTTTCTCGCCCGTACGCAAAGCGCTGCGGAGTTGCTGGATGTTACCCACGCGCATTGTTGTGAAAAAAAGAAAAGAATTATAGCTCTACGAACGACGTTTTTACAACGTTCGAACAGCCTCTCCTACTTACGTGTGTCCGAAACGCAGAATACTTTTTTGGCACGGTTTCTTTCGTGCTAATTGAGCGACCACCTACCTACTTTTTGGTTTTCTTCCGTAAACCTTACCGAAAATTAAAGCGCACAAACATTCCGTTCAGTCTCGCAGAATTGTTAGTGAAGACTACATATCTACATCTTGTGAATCACTATCGAACACAAATTTTGAAGGTCTGCTCGAAAACCAGGCTCCCAACACAGGTTACAACATTTTCCCTCCTTAAGTTCAGGCTGCATACTTCAATACATTTACGTCAGTTAAATCCACCCCACACAAGCATGCTTGGAAGCCATGAGTATCAAGAGAGCTATATTTTTTTTTATTATTTTTATTTACAGATACTGCAGGCCCTTGTCGGGCCCATGCAGGAGTGGATACTAAGAATACAAACAAGAGAAGTAAACTTAAACTAATTACTTGACATAATTGCAAAGATAATAATACATACAAAAGTGAGATACACAAAAAAAAAACATGGCAATACACTGGACATAGATGACAAATGAATACGCGAACAGGGCAATATTATCACTCAGAGTGTACACCACTTGGACTCGATTTTCAACAAAAGCTGACATTACTAATACACTCAACAAATGATTCCAGCGAAACGGAGTTCACTGCCTCCTCAGATAACGTATTCCAATAATAAATTGCGCGAGGAAATAAAGAGAACTTGTGAACATTGATATGGCTGACTGGCTGTCTAATAGTTTTACTGTGGTGCGTTCGCTCTGATCGTTTGAAAGGATCCTGAAGATATCGTTCCCGTGATAGCTTAAAGTTCTCGTGATAAAGTTGGTAAATAAATGTTAATGTAGATATCATCCTGCGCTGCTCAAGTTTTTCTAGGTTGGCCCTATCACGTAAGTTGCTGACACTAGAGTGACGGGAGTAAACAGAATAAATAAAACGTAAAGCTAAATTCTGTACTCTTTCGATTTTGTTAATCAAGTATTGTTGGCAAGGGCTCCAAATAACCGATGCATACTCCAATTTTGGTCGTATTAGCGCTTTGTATGCATTTAGTTTTACTGAAGAAGGCGTATTTCGCAGTTTCCTTTTCAAAAACGACAATTTCTGTAGAGCACCCCGACAGACATTTTCAACATGCGGCTCCCAATTGAAATTACTGGTAAGTGTGATGCCTAAATATTTAACTTTGTGAGTTCTTGCGATGGTAACGTTACCTAAAGAGTAAGTAAAGTCAAGGGGCTTCTTTTTGTTACTAAACGTAATGGAAGCTGTTTTGGAAGTGTTTATTCTTAAGCCCCACCTTGCGCACCATGCATCAATGGAGTGTAAAGAATTGTTCAGTTTAATTTGGTCATCTCGGTTATTTATGGCTGTGTATACAACACAGTCGTCTGCAAATAGTTTAATCTGGATTGGTGGTTCGACGCAAAGATGAATATCGTTAATGTATACCAAGAAAAGGAGAGGCCCGAGGACCGAGCCCTGCGGAACACCCGAGTACACATCCAAATCTTCGGAGACACTCCCATTTATGGCAACACACTGCTTTCTATCTCTTAAGTAAGATTCAATCCACGCCACTACTTTCTGTTCAATGCCAATTGCCTTTAGTTTTGTTAATAAATCTTTATGAGGAACAACATCAAACGCCTTTGAGAAATCCAAGAAAATAGCGTCTGTTTGGCCTTTTATATTGAGTGTACCAATTAATTCATCAGTTATTTCAGCAAGTTGGGTTACAGTAGATAAACCGGATCTAAAGCCATGCTGTTGCGGAGAAAGCAAATTATTATTTTCTAAGTAAGTAACAATAGCCTTAAAGATAATGTGTTCCAACATTTTACAACAGGTGCTAGTTAAAGAGACGGGCCTGTAGTTGTTAATTTCAAGAGGAGAGCCAGATTTATGCACCGGAATGATTTTTGCCGAGCGCCAATCATCAGGAATTACTGCAGTGCTTAAAGATATAACGAAAATTTGATGTAAATATTTGGCCACCCATACAGCATATCTACTCAAAAAGGTATTGGAGAGTTGGTCAAGACCAGGTGATTTCTTCACGTCTAGCCTATGCAAGAGGCCCAGAACACCGTCCTCTGTTATCTCTACCTTGGGCATAGGACAATCATAGCCATATGATGGTAACAGTGCATGCGAAGCTGTACGCGTGAACACGGATTGGAAAAATGCATTAAATTTGTTAGAAATGACAGTCGAGTCAACAATACTTTCACCCGAAACTTTTATCTCTGATATACCCCGTTTATCCTTTGATAGATAGCGCCAGAACTTCTGGGGTTCTTTGTTCATAAATGACTGCAAAGTGACTGAAAAAAAACGTTCTTTCGCCAACCTTGTTTGCTCCTGCAGGTTAAAAATAAGGCTTGAAAGGTCGTTTGTATTGCCGCGTTTACGTCGTCGCTTAATTTTACGTTTTAAATGAATCATTTCTCGCGTGAACCACGGGTATTCCCTATTGGTGCGTTTCTTCTTTAACGGGACATATTCTTCCTCGCAAAAAAGAAGAGTTTCTCTAAAGTATGACCACATTTTATTAACATCACTAATTTCCTTGAAGTTAGTAAAGCGTGATTCCAAATAGTTTAAAACAGCGATATCGTCGGCGTGTGTGTAATCTCTGACGAAAGTATCTGAAGGCTTAGTAAAAGAACGCCTTCCCACAACCGGACATGACAGAGCAAGCAACCTATGGTCAGATATGCCGTCTTCAACACTAACCGTACAGCTTTGAAGTGAGCTGCTAACAAGTGCTAAATCAAGGAGTGAAGATGATGAATTATTGACCCTGGTATCGTCGGAGACTAGTTGGTGTAAACAAAAGTTGAATGTAGTCGTGAGCAATGCATGAGCACTTTTAGAATCTTTGCCGTCGTGAGAAAAATTAGACCAGTCTATTCCCGGCAGATTAAAGTCTCCCGTTATTATTATGTTCGACCGGGAATTCGTATTATCTGCAAGGTAGTCGTACATGGCTCCCACATATTCCGGTAAAGCAGTTGGGGGTCGGTACACACCCCCTAGAAGTATACTTTTGCCCCGGAATTTAAGTTTGCACCATATGCTTTCATGGTTATTAATGCCATCCATTAGTGTGAATGCAATATTATTTTTAATCGCGATAGCTACTCCACCACCTCGTGACTCTCTGTCTTTACGGATAAGCCTATAAGTAGAAGGTACGACTTCCGAATCCTGTACATGAGCATGTAACCATGTTTCAGTAATTACTAAGACATGCGGATGATAACAGGAGATTACATCTTCGAGGGAACCGGATTTATTTACGACGCTGCGCGCATTGAGCGATACAACTCGGAGAACTTTGCTTGAAGATTGTCATTTTTTATCGCGACTTCGTGTGGTCACACGGGCAGAAGCAGGGTGATTGGAATCACGCTGCGTCTGCGCATCAGATTGTGTGATTTCCACTCGGCGGTTTCGAAGCTGATCCCAGATATAAACTTTATCATCTATTTTCAATTTATCAAAAACAAGTGAAACCTTTGCTCCATTCGCCTTTTCCACAGTTGCAGAACGCCACAGTCTACCGCGCAAGTCACGAATTCTTTTAGAAAAGTCCTCTGATATCGAAATCTGGGTTCCTTTGAGCTTATAGCATGATGACATTATTCTAGCTTTCTCAGAAAAATCGAAGAGCCTCAGCATAATTGGTCGGCATTTCCCAGCATGTTTATAACCAACCCTGTGAAGGCGCTCAATTGAATTCACTTCGGTGTCAAGCAGCTCCTTAAATATATCTTGTTTGACTCTGTCTTGCAAGGATTTATTATCCTCTTTTGTTTCTTCACTTAATCCATAAATGATCACATTATTTCTTCGACTACGGTTTTCAAGATCGTCAACCTTATTCGATAACTCATTCACTACCTCCCTCGTCTCTTTGTAGTTTACTTCGTACTCAGCCAGCTTCTTCTCACATTTTTCTAATCGCCTAAGCTCTTTCTCCATTGAAGATAGCCTTTCTTGAACGTTGCCTACAGTTAATTCCAGTTGCGTCATGTTGGCGGAGAGTATGTTGAGTGTCTTATTGGTCTTTGTTTGCTCTTTTAGGATTTGCCTTAGAAGCTGGCTATTTAGAGTCGCCTCGGATTCTGACTCTGAGGACGGTCCAGGGTTAGGCTCCACATCACCTGATGACAACAAGAGCAGTCTAATAACATGCAAACAATCGTACAGAGAAACAAGCAGGCACTGTGGGCTTGGCAGCACTGTCAATGTAAGTGAATCGTCCCGAATAGAGTAGACAAAATACTTGTCACCAACCTGGACGAAAAAGCAGAAATGCATGAGCATCCGTCCGAGCACGGTGCTGCCAAGCCCACTGAAACGCTGCTGGAGATGGCTGCGGCTTTTATGCTCGAGCTGGGAAGTGTCTGTTGACGTCACACTGCTGACGAGATCGTGTCGGAACAGCACTTGAGGCGAGGCGTTCCATGACGGTGCTTCATCGAGGGGACATTCCGGCGCAGGCGCGACAAATCTGTCTTGCAGTGAAAGAATCACCGTCGGTCCCGCCATGGCATCCGCCCGCAAAAGGGCAATCTGGACGAAAAAGCAGAAATGCATGAGCATCCGTCCGAGCACGGTGCTGCCAAGCCCACTGAAAGGCTGCTGGAGATGGCTGCGGCTTTTATGCTCGAGCTGGGAAGTGTCTGTTGACGTCACACTGCTGACGAGATCGTGTCGGAACAGCACTTGAGGCGAGGCGTTCCATGACGGTGCTTCATCGAGGGGACATTCCGGCGCAGGCGCGACAAATCTGTCTTGCAGTGAAAGAATCACCGTCGGTCCCGCCATGGCATCCGCCCGCAAAAGGGCAATCTGGACGAAAAAGCAGAAATGCATGAGCATCCGTCCGAGCACGGTGCTGCCAAGCCCACTATGAGACGGTCAAAGGAGAAAAGAAAAAGAAAAAAATACATTTTACGATTTTCTTGGAACGCGCGGCATAAGAAAATTATGTTGAATATGAAGAAGTTCGTAACAAGTTAAATTTAGACTCGCAGAATGAAAGCGGGAGTTTTCTGCAGCGAAGGTTGGAGATGCAGGGAATGGTCAATCGAGATTCTCGAGAACGTTCAGCAACCGTACTCAGTCTTACGAACATGCTCCACTCACTGACTTCAAATGGGAATGTATACAGAGATGTAGTAATGGTCAACATAATCATGCGCATTTGATTTCAAGCAACTCTTCCTTCAATAATGAATATAGTGCTTCTTTCGAGGCCTACCTACGTAAAAGCGTGGCGCCTGTACTATTTCATTCGACCCTACCGGTGCTGGCGAAGTTTGCATGGCTGTTGCATTTCTCAAATCTTATCACTCGAATGGTTTCTACAACATAAATGTCATTTCCACTGTTTGGATCTGACTGCTGGTACGATCTGTTGGGAACTCGGCGCTGACGCCCGTGGTTGTACCTGGGTCGCAAGCCCCAAGGGTAGCGTTGGCCTGGCGGCCTGGGGTACAACTGGAAGCATCCGAAGGTCCCGGCAAAGCATGAGTCGACTGGTAACAACGAAACAACTTGTTTATTTTAACATCGCAAAGAGTTGGCGGTCAGGTTTGACCGAAGTAGAGAGACGGGAGAGCACTTCACTCAACAGAAGAAATCGGAGCCCTCCCTTTGGCGTCCGGGGGCAGCTGTTTTTATACTCTCGCAGTTGAGGGCAAGAAGGAACCCCTCAAAAGACGAGCACGTGAATGTACAATGGGCTAATGGTGACGCACACTGTCGTAGCGATGCCGTAGCACCATGTCGAGCACGATCTCGTAGCACCCTGTCGTGGCGCTGTCGGTCGGACACAATGACTGTAATGAGAGGATGGTCCCTGCTTTGGCATCGCCTGTTTCGGGCACAATGACTGGAACGAGATCCCTGCTTTGGCATCGCCTGTTTCGGGCCCAATAACTGGAATGAGATCCCTGCTTTGGCATCGCCTGTTTCGGGCACAATGACTGGAACGAGATCCCTGCTTTGGCATCGCCTGTTTCGGGCCCAATAACTGGAATGAGATCCCTGCTTTGGCATCGCCTGTTTCGGGCACAATGACTGGAATGCGAGGATGATCCCTAGGCGGTCGCATCGCCGCAGTCGCGCCTGGAAACACCTGGCGATGAGTGTTGCGGCGACGACGATCGGGCCAAAATGTCTGCCGCCCCGCCGCAGTCGCGCCGGCAAAACCACGTGTCGCAGGCGAAACGCAACAGACCGCCCCGCCGGGGGAAGGAGATCCCGATGGACAGGGGACTGCATCCGCTGTCCGGAGGGATGTCGCTCGATGATGCTCATAACCGAAGTCGGGCGTCCCTCGACGTTTCTTGAGCGCAGCGCACAGAGAAGGCCTCGTTCTCTCGTTCAGGTTCGCACGGGACACTGCAAAGTGACTTCGGGAGAGTTCACATTTTTGTTCTCGTTCCCGGCAAGCGTTAGAACTACGCTGAAACTCAACCGCTCAGTCAGCAAGCACGGCACAACCCTCACTAAGCCCTGCCAGGCTCTTTCCCCTTTTTATACCACTGCCTAGTTCCTTACAGTAGTCTAGCATCACTCAGAACGCGTCCACAAATTGAAAAATTGCACTAGAAAGCATATCATCACTTTGAAACACTAAACAAAAGCAATATGTTAAAAAAAAATCCTGCCTCAGGAAGAAAAACATCAGTAACAAACAATTTTGAGGCTGATTCCTACGTTAGGGGCTTCGACTTAAGCCATCGGCGTTACCGTTGAGACTCCCCTTTTTGTAACGCACCTCAAAGGAATATTGTTGTAAAGCGAGGCTCCAGCGCAGGAGGCGGCCATTTTTGGGAGAGATGGTCTGCAGCCATTGGAGAGGGCAGTGATCCGTCTCAATGATAAACCTCGAGCCGGCTAGATAGCATGACAATTTCTGAACGGCCCACACGAGACATGCACACTCTTTCTCGGTGGCGCTATACGCCTGCTCACGACTGGTCAGCTTACGACTAGCATACAGGACGGGGTGTTCTACTTCTCCATTTTCCCGTTGGCACAGTACAACGCCCATGCCTCGCTCACTAGCATCGCACTGAACAATGAACCCTTTTGTATAGTCTGGCGATCGTAGCACAGGCTGGCTTGTTAGGGCACTCTTTAGGGCGCTAAAAGCTCTTTCCTTTGTCTCGTCCCAGACGACTGTTTGAGGCTCTGTTTTTCTTAGAGCATCCGTCAGGGGAGCCGCGATATCAGAGTACCTAGGGATGTACCTCTGATAGTAGCCGGCGACACCCAAGAACGACCGAATATCGGTCTTGGTGCGCGGTTGCGGAAAGTCTCGCACAGCGGCCACTTTTATTTCAGAGGGGCGGCGACGACCCTGACCAATCACGTGACCGAGGTAGACAACCTCGGCCTGTGCTATCTGGCACTTAGGAGCCTTGACTGTCAAGCCCGCTTCGCGCAGGCGGGTTAGCACTGCCCGCAAGTGTGTCATATGCTCAGACCAGGATGCGGAGAATATCGCTACGTCGTCTAGATACGGTAAAGCGAATTCTTGCTGTCCCCGCAACACTTTATCCATGAGGCTTGAAAAACAGTATGGCGCGTTCTTCAAACCAAAACTCAACACTTTAGGACGGAATGTTCCCATTGGTGAAATGAACGCCGCATACCTACTAGCCTCTTCTGTAAGTGGAACCTGCCAATAACCCCTGACAAGATCTAGGGTGGAAATAAACTGAGCGCTACTAACTTTCTCAAGGCGCTCCTCGATGTTAGGGATCGGATAAATTTGATCCTTAGTGATGGAATTAAGCCTGCGGTAGTCGACGCAACGACGAGGTTCCTTGCCCGGTACCTCAACTAAAATCAAAGGGGAGGTATAATCACTCTCACCTGCCTCAATAACACCGAGCTGTAGCATTTTCTTTACCTCAGCCTCCATAATATCGCTCTGGCGGGGTGACACCCGATACGCCTTGGATCGTACTGGCTCTGTGGAGGTAAGTTCTATATCATGAGTAAGTACAGAAGTCCTACCAGGCCTCTCAGAGAACAGACCTTGAAACTCTTGTAATAGCTGGTGTAGTTCGGTTTTCTGCTCGGGCGACAGCGGTGCTTTACTGATAAGGTCACTAATGACTTGACCGGTGTCTTCCCTGTTCGTCACTGAGCCTAGTCCCGGAAGCTCGACCGGAAGCTCTTCAGGAACGTTTACCATCAGGCACACCACTGCTTCCCTTTGTCTATAAGGTTTGAGCAGATTACAGTGGTAAACTTGCTGTGCTTTCCGCTTTCCTGGCAGACTTACCACGTAGTTAACGTCCGACAGTTTCTGAACAATTCGCGCTGGGCCCTCCCACTGCATGTCTAGTTTGTTGTTTAGCGATGTGCGCAATATCATGACCTCATCGCCAACCTCAAAACGACGGGCCCTGGCTGTCCGATCATAATAAACCTTGGCCCTCTGCTGGGCCTTTGCCATTGCTTCACCTGACAACTCCTGTGCCCTTCTTAAGCGTTCGAGGAGCTTAAGTACGTACTCCACCACGACTGGGTCGTCGCCCCTACCTTCCCATGATTCTCGAAGCATGCGAAGCGGAGATCGAAGCGAGCGACCGTACACCAGTTCAGCTGGCGAAAACCCCGTAGCCGCATGCGGCGCGGTCCTTAAAGCAAACATCACCCCAGGCAGACACAGCTCCCAGTCAGTTTGATGTTCAAAACACAAGGCTCTCAACACGCGCTTCATGACGGAGTGGAGCTTCTCAACGGAATTCGACTGTGGGTGGTACACTGAGCTGTGTAGCAGCTTTACCCCACACCTTTCGAGAAAAGTTGTCGTCAAAGCGCTAGTAAACACTGTGCCCTGATCTGATTGAATTTCTGCAGGAAAACCAACTCGCGCAAATATGGACAGTAGTGCATTAACTATCTCAACTGAGCTGAGTTCTTTAAGCGGCACTGCTTCAGGGAACTTTGTCGCTGGGCAGATCACAGTCAAAATGTGTCTGTACCCCGTGGCTGTTACCGGCAGAGGTCCCACAGTATCAATAACGAGCCGTCTAAAAGGCTCCGTAATGATAGGTACCAATTTCAACGGCGCCCTCGATTTGTCCCCTGGTTTGCCCACCCGCTGACAAGTGTCACATGTCCTCACGAAATGGTCTGCGTCCCGAAAACACCCTGGCCAATAGTACTCTTGCAAGAGACGGTCCTTAGTTTTCTTAACTCCTAGGTGTCCGGACCACGAACCCCCATGCGACAAGCGCAACAGATCCTGACGATAGCATTGAGGCACGATCAGCTGATCGAACTCCACTCCTCTTCGGTCTAGATACTTCCGGTACAGGACTCCACCTCTTTCCACAAAACGCGCAGTTTTCCTGGCGATACCTTCTTTGACATTGCAGCGCACGTTTTCCAGGCTGCCATCCTTTTTTTGCTCGGCTATCAAAGCCGACCGGCTGACTTTTAGCAACCTATCAAGTCCGTCTGACGTAGGCGCGATGAGCAAATCAGTAGATAGCTCTTCTAACTTTCCCGAATCGGGATTTTCCTCTCCAGTATCTGGCGCCTTCAACGCTACAGACTCAATTTTATTCAGTTCGGGCGTGCTCTGAATATCAGCTTGCTGCGCCTCTGACCCTTTTTCGTTGTTTGATAACGTCGGCCCCGCAACTACCGCCTTTGCAGCGAGCTCCCGAACCTTCGATCTGGTTAAGGCCTGAACACTAGCTTCACCAAACAAAAGCCCCTTCTCGCGCAGGAGGTGATCGGACCTGTTTGAAAATAGGTACGGGTACTGGGGTGGCAGCATAGATGACACTGCCGCCTCTGTCTCAAGCGCTCCGAAAGGTCCTTCAATAAGCACTTTTGCTACCGGCAGACACACGCTATGAGCTTCCACGGCTTGCTTGATCCATGCGCACTCGCCCGTGAACATATGGGGTTCTACGTAAGACGGGTGAACTACATCCATCGTAGCTGCGGAATCGCGAAGCACTCGGCACTCTTTCCCGTTCACGAGGAGGTCTCGCATGTAAGGCTCGAGAAGCTTCATGTTCTCGTCAGTGCTGCCTAATGAAAAAAACACAACTTTTGGTGTTGTTTCCGGACACTGCGCCGAAAAGTGACCCGGCTTCTGGCACGTATAACAAACGCCCGCTCGCCTCATCTCGAACCGCTTTCTGCGTTCGGCTTCGGCTGCCGCCGTCTCCTTAGGTTCGGTCGCACTGCTTCCACTCGCATCCGCACTACGCGTGTTCCCCTTTGCTCTCATGGGTGTGAACTTCGGCCTCTCAAACTTCGAGCCAAATTCACCCTTTTGACCGTCCTTAGCTCCGCGAGCTCGACGCGTCACAAACTCCTCGGCTAGCTCAGCGGCTCTAGCCACCGTACTCACGTCTGGCCTACCCAAGACCCAGTATCGCACGTTCTCCGGTAACCGACTATAAAACTGTTCTAGCCCGAAACACTGCAGAACTTTATCGTGGTCACCAAACGCTTTCTCTTCTTTGAGCCACTCCTGCATGTTCGACATAAGCCTATACGCAAACTCTGTATATGACTCACTTCTGCCTTTCTCATTTTCCCGAAACTTCCGACGGAACGCCTCCGCAGACAGCCGGTACTTTTTTAGAAGACTCGATTTCACTGTGTCGAAATCCTCTGCCTCCTCTCTATCCAAGCGAGCGACTACGTCGGCCGCCTCGCCGGGTAACAAAGTGAGCAAGCGCTGTGGCCACGTTTCCCGAGAGAACCCCTGCTTCTCGCACGTTCGCTCAAAGTTAACCAGGAACAAACCAATGTCCTCTCCAAGCTTAAACGGCCGCATCAGGTCAGTCATTTTGAACAATACGCGTTCTCCTGCACCGTGTGCCTGACTTCCATTACGAGCGCGTTCCATCTCTACCTCAAGACGCTTCATTTCCAAAGCGTGTTCGCGCTCTTCTTTTTTCTCTTGTTGCTCTCGCTCTTTCTGTTCTTTACGTTCACGCTCTTCTTTTTCTTTCTGTTCTTTAAGTTCACGCTCTTCTTTTTCTTTCTGTTCTTTAAGTTCGCGCTCCTGTCTTTTTGACCTCTCCTCAATAGTCTCAAGGCATTCCGACAGCTCGTCATCCTCAGCCTCTAACTCAAGAATAGCCTTTAGCAGTTCAGGTTTTCTTAGTTTGTCTGAGACATCCAGACCCAACTCTCTTGCAAGCTCCAACAATTTCGGTTTGCGCAACGACTTCAAATCCATGGCTGCTCTGAATGCTGCTTTCTCTACTGCTTACTATTGTCTTGCCGCAAACTAACCCGGCAGCAACGACAACCACAATTACCAGCTCTGTTTCTAACACTAACAAAAGCCTGGCAAAGCTCAGAAGAAGAAAGTCCCGCACTCACCAAACCTCGCAGGCAGGAATTCCGCGCAGTCGTTCCGCTGCAGGCAACCAGTCGTCACACAGGGCTCGTTGCACTGCTCCCGGATCGTCGTTGAGCTGCTCAGCATACAGTCAACTGCATCTCTTCGCTGCTGGCCTCCGTTGTCGCGATCTCACCGCTGGCAGACAGTTGTTTGAAGTCGTAGGCGATCCCACCGCTGCCACCAGATGTTTGGATCTGACTGCTGGTACGATCTGTTGGGAACTCGGCGCTGACGCCCGTGGTTGTACCTGGGTCGCAAGCCCCAAGGGTAGCGTTGGCCTGGCGGCCTGGGGTACAACTGGAAGCATCCGAAGGTCCCGGCAAAGCATGAGTCGACTGGTAACAACGAAACAACTTGTTTATTTTAACATCGCAAAGAGTTGGCGGTCAGGTTTGACCGAAGTAGAGAGACGGGAGAGCACTTCACTCAACAGAAGAAATCGGAGCCCTCCCTTTGGCGTCCGGGGGCAGCTGTTTTTATACTCTCGCAGTTGAGGGCAAGAAGGAACCCCTCAAAAGACGAGCACGTGAATGTACAATGGGCTAATGGTGACGCACACTGTCGTAGCGATGCCGTAGCACCATGTCGAGCACGATCTCGTAGCACCCTGTCGTGGCGCTGCCGGTCGGACACAATGACTGTAATGAGAGGATGGTCCCTGCTTTGGCATCGCCTGTTTCGGGCACAATGACTGGAACGAGATCCCTGCTTTGGCATCGCCTGTTTCGGGCCCAATAACTGGAATGAGATCCCTGCTTTGGCATCGCCTGTTTCGGGCACAATGACTGGAACGAGATCCCTGCTTTGGCATCGCCTGTTTCGGGCCCAATAACTGGAATGAGATCCCTGCTTTGGCATCGCCTGTTTCGGGCACAATGACTGGAATGCGAGGATGATCCCTAGGCGGTCGCATCGCCGCAGTCGCGCCTGGAAACACCTGGCGATGAGTGTTGCGGCGACGACGATCGGGCCAAAATGTCTGCCGCCCCGCCGCAGTCGCGCCGGCAAAACCACGTGTCGCAGGCGAAACGCAACACCACACACACACACCCACACACACACACACAAAAAAAAAAACCTTCAATCACTAGCATCCGTCTAGCTCACATATACAACTGTATATATACTGAAAACAGGTGTATTTCCAGTCGCGATGAAAACCCCGAAAGTAATTCTAATTCATAAAGGAGCAGGCATTTACGACATTACTAAGTTCCGTCCTGTTTCTTACCTGTCTTCTCCAAAGTTCCAGAACAAATAATTAACAAGAGAATAGAAATATCTTACTTAATTACTGTGTAATTACCCACCATCATTGTGGCTTTCAAAAGAAAAAGCAAACAGAGGAAGATATGCGCTCATGCACGCAAAAGACATCACTACAAAGAACTTAGATGAACGGCTTTCCACTGTATATATTTCTTGATTTCAAGGGACCGTTGGATTCTGTTAAGCATGGCATGGTATTACTTGGCCACTCGCTGCCATTGTACTGAAGTGAACGAAATTAGTTCGCAAACAGGTGCCATCAATTACGGCGTACCGAAAGGTTCGATTCTGGGACGCATCTTGTTTTTGCTTTGCACAAATGTCTTCAATAACATTCCTTTAACGCAATCAACTATTCAGTACATATAGAGGCGACACAAACTTATTTTTCGCAGGAAAAGAACAGTCATAACTTGGAAACAGAATGCAACGCCTGGCTCGCCGCAACTATCCGCACGGATAAACGCAAATTGAACGTTCGCAAAGCAAATTATATTGTCTTTCTTAGCAAAGAAACAAAATGATTTATATGTCCTTCAATATGCACCATGATGACGGCGCTCTGGACGCGTTTCGTCTCCCAAACTTGTTCGGTTTGTGTTTGATGAAATTCTTAGCTGGAATGCGCATGGGGCGGCCATCAATCTCAATAGACTTAGGCTGCAGAAATGGGCGATTCGAACTATTTATGGCCTACACCGAACCGATCACACTTTGCCTTACTTTATTGCAGGTAAAATACCACCGCTGATTGTTCCTATACAAATTCAATTTGCATCACCTGTTCGTAAAAAGTTTGTTCTGACCCTGTGGGATTTAACAGTCAGTTTGCAATGCAAGACGTTTACAACTTCAGAACTTAACATTTCATTAAACGTCGTATATTATATCGCAGCGTAGATCGTAGCTGACACACTATGCCGTTGCAGTGTTTGTTAGCAAGTGACCTCTTTCTTTCTTCCTTTTTTTCCACGTAGTCCATGATGTCAAGCCTGCCGAAGTGTTTAATATGATTATGAAAATGTACTTACTGTTATGTATGCAAACTTAAGATATCTTTTCTTCCGCTACCTATCTTTTGTGTTATTTATTATAATACGCTGCTTCCCAGCAGCATCAACAGGGGCGCTGATTTTCTTACGGATGTCTATAACGCGCGAAATCATTTGCATCGGTGCCGCTTCTGCAATGCTACAATGCGAAGGGATTTGCTTAGTGGTATCCGTATGTGATGTACACCTTCCACAACCGCTTGGATTTAAAGTGTTGAAGCATCAACAGGTCAGCAGTCAAAATAAGTGAGAGACGTTTGTAGTATTGGTGAAAAAAAAAAAAAAAAGCTGTGAAGAGATTGATACGACCGCATCTGTTACAGCATAGGTTGTATAAGTACAAGGTACGAGGTAAGTAGAGAAGTTTATGAATCAAAAGAAGGGTAAATAAAGATGATGTATACAAATATGCTAGTATGAAAAACATGCAAAGCATACCTGATTAAATCAAACAGGCTAGGCGACTATTTGTCGCCGCCTCGTTTCAAAGGCGATGCTGATAAATCATCACCATCATGATCATTAAGAGCTCTCAATTACGTCTGCGAAAGTGCATCAGGACAAACCATTAAAAAAGAAAGGAAGGAAGAAATATCACAGCGTTGGGACGTAGAGCATGTTCGTAATAACTTCGCTACTCTGGCAACACGAGACCGCTTTAACGACCGTGTCGGAACAAGATTGCCATATGTTCTTGTCTCTACAATAACCCCGCCCGCGTACAGACAGGCACCTCCGAAACGAAACCAAAAAAAAAAAAAAAAAGTGATCGCTCTCGCCGTTTCGCCCTCGCGTCCTGTGCGTAGGCGGCGGCGAACTTAATGAGAAACTATACTCCGTGCTGGTGCGTTGGGACAACAGCAAAGACCTATTAATGTTCGCCGATCCCATTTTTTTTTTTCGGCGATGAGAAGAAACCTTGTCCAAACAAACGACGATATGTCGTCGCGTGCCTCTTTTTATTTCCGGACCCGTGTTCCGCTGCGTCGGCCTCCTTGCTCCTCTCACCACCCTTCGCCTTCGCTCTGACCTACCCTGCGTGCTGCGCTTTTGCGTTTTCATCTTACTTGTATACGCACTCTCGCTTGGTGCCTCGAGCCCGACGCTATTACTCATTTTGCGTCGCTGAAGTGGCGTGTCGTGCGGGTGTTTGCCTTGCTCATAGAGAGACTTTGCGGAATCCACATCTCTTTCTCTCTCTCTCTCTTTCTTTCCCGGTACCTTTCCCTCGTCGACTTGGGAGCCGAAGGGGCTGCCGCTGGTTTGTAATTACCGGCCGCCGGCATCGCTGCCTGCTTCCCCCTCCATCTTCTTCCCCTTCTTTAACTTTGTTGTTTTGTTTCGTACCAGAGAGGGCCCTTGAGGCCGCCAGTACTTGAGGAATGACCTCTTCGTTTTCTCCGGATGATAACGGTTCGTAACGTTCGGTCCGGTACTTTGTGCGATCAAAACCGTCCACTTGTTTTCTTAAGGTGCCCTTGTTTCGTTCTAGTTGAGTTTACTCTCTCTGGGGTCTCTTGTATCGTCCTATTCAGCAAACACGGTTCGGTGTATGTGTTTCTCTTTCTCTCTTAAAAAAAAGATAAAAGAAAGCGCGTGTGTGCGCGTGCTCTATACGCACGTATGCACGCAAGCACGAACATATAGGGTGTGCCGGATAACGTTAGTCTAGGTGTTTGACTACAGGGAAAAAAAAAAACGTTAAAAGAACACGGTGAAAGATACGCTAACTTCCACGCTATTGGATCTTCAGACCTCTGACGGCGGAACATCGTCGGACTTCTAATCGTATCTTGCACCGTGATTTTTGAACTTTTTTGTTCTTTGAATAGCTTGGCTAAAGTTAGCTGAGACACACGGTATACCTACATACTCATGCGCGCATGTGCAAACAGGCGCTTGTTGGAGCGCTTTGTGTCGTAAGATTTTTCCCTATGTTTACACAATGTACCGTCGAGCTTAATGTCTTAAACCACGAAGAATACCATCAAGTGCTCGTGGTTAAACGTGGCCCTAAGTTTAACGTTATTCTGTGAAGAACTGTGCTACATTTTGAAGACACCTAAGTATTGGTCCTACTTACCGCAGTTCTCGAACTGCCTGAACGGCTCCTGTAAATCTAGCTTCACCTGTGATAGTGGTGTACTGTGGGAAAGCAGAACAGTGTGACCCTGTGTGATTGATGTTTGTGGACGTCGAAGTAAGGCCAGCAAGGCCATAGTTTACCGGATAAGAATTGTTAGTTTAACTCTAAGATTTTCTTTCTTGAGCACGCATTCGCGACCGGCATTAAGTTTCAGTGAAGTACAAAACGGCTGGCTTGTTCGTAGAAAAAAAAAAAAAAAACTTTAGGCATATTTTCAGTGGGTCACTACGGCTACTTCTTGACCAGGGATAAGAATGCTCTTAATAATGGATAATGAGACTTCGAAAACAAATGAAGGTTTTTGTTCAATATTTCCGCGAATGTTTATTTGGCTTTTGGTTAGAACCTCATAGTTTTCTCATTTAGCTGTGTATCTTTCCTCTTTCTCGCACAATTCTTGCACGCGTAGTTTCTCGCGACCGAGTCGTCATGACAGTGCTATGAAATTTTCTTGATCGTTACTAAAGCTGCGTAGTAGAAATTTTAAAATAGTTAAACTTTTAATTTGATCTAAACATTCAAAAGCTTATGCATTATTGGTAATATATATAGGCTACATGACATGCGAAGTATTTCTTTTTTTGCTTCCATGGCTTCTAGAATTTATAAAATAGTGAATAGTTACCGTTATGCTAGACAGCATGTCACGTTGCAAAGTGAAAAAAAAAAAAGAAAAATTACGTTTAATATTTAATGTTCCTAATAAGTAAATGCGTCAGGAAGGCGGCTTTCCTAACCTCCTTTCGATGTCGTTAAATTTAATAATAGAGTAACAACGACAACACTAACAACAAACAAACAAATAAATAAATAAATAAATAAATAAATCATCTATTAACCGTGCTCAGGAACAAGCATAGGTTCTGAATGCTGGCGCACGCATACACTTAAAGAAAAAGAAACAAAATGAAAACTAGGGGAATATAAGTAAAAGAAAAAAACAATCTTGAAAACAGTGTACCTACAAGGCCCGAAGGTCAACACAAAATAAAAAAGGAGGAGAAGGACATTTAAACAACGTGCGAAGCTATGACACAACAGCGCAAAGCTCGGAAAAGAGCAATGATTGCGAGTTATGAAAAAGATGAAGATCAGTAAAATAAGCATTATTGAGACTCAGTATTCTGTGGACGATTGAGTGTTGGCGATAACAGGTAGGAACACGGAAAGATCTGTGTTCACTGGTGATCTTGCGCGGAGTACGAAACATCATACAAATGAGGGGTTCGGTGCAAGTGAGCGTACCTTGAAGCAGTTTCAGAAGAAGCAGGAGGTCAGTGTGATTTCGTCGACAGCGAAGGGCGATGTCAATAGTTCAACAGTGCTAGCACAAGGTCGAATGTGCGTGCTAACAAAGCGGTGATTATATATGCCTAGAAACTTTTTCTGGACCCTATCTATAATGTCACTGCTTGATCTAGAAATGCAATTCCAGACGACAAACGCGTATTCGAGTGTAGGAAGACAGATTGTTCAGCACAACTGACGGAACGGTGTACACTGTTAGGCAAAAGTTACACCCTTGGGGGTGTATCTCTGCCACACAACGATAATCGTCATCTGCCTTGCTTGCGTTTGCTTTTTTGAAAACGTCGCGCCCACTACTTTCCTGTCGGGAATGCGATGATAACGCGCATGCCGTTCGTTACTGGAAAGTACCGGGCTCGCCGCGTTAAAAAAAGGAAATGCGGACGAGATGGATGACGATCATTGTTGTGGGGCAAAAGGGTGTAATTTTGCTTACGAGTGTAGGAGAATTGAATTCCCGTCGATGGTCTTCAAACAGAGCCAAGAGAGCACATATCCCCGCATTGCAGCGCGTTTAATGTGGGCAGAATAAGCTTGTATCAACAAGTGCACCGAGATCATTGATCTCGCAGACCTTTCACAGTGTTACAGAAGCCACAAAAAATTACAGGGCCTCTTAAGATCTCTCTTAAGAGGTGAACGGCGAAAGCCTACTCTTCCTCCTCTTATCATTCCCCTCTTCCTCTTTGCCTCTTCTCTTTCTCTTCTTTGTTTTAGTCATTACTGCTCACCACTAAACATTTTTGGTCATTTGTAATCAATTGTGGTCATTATAAGTCGTCGTTAGACATGTTGGTCATATCATAGTCATTAGTAGTTATGACAAGTCATTTCAGTCATTGTTAGTAATTACTGGTCATTACTAAGCATTCTTAGTCATTTCTAATTAATTGTCGTTACAAGTTGTCGTTAGACATATCGGTCAATTCATAGTCATTACTAGTCATTACAAGTAATTTCAGTCATTATTAGTCAATACTGCTCACTAGTAAAGATTTCTAGTCATTTGTAATCAATTATGGTCATACAAGCCGTCGTTAGACATATCGGTAATTTAGCAGTCATTAGTTGTCATTATTAGTCATTACTAGTCTTTATTAGCCTCTACTAATCTCTATTATAACGTTATCATTCACTGACTGTCACTATCAATCATTTTTCATTCTTTATCTTTATATGGCGGGATGGCGCTTTGGCGGACACTCCGGCGGTCAGGTCTGCTGACACAAACTTCACCATGAGCCTAGAAAGGCTTTCGCCTTAATAAGAAAAAGAAATGCTTGCTGTTTTGCGTGTGAAATTCATGACTTTGGTCATAGCAGCATTTAAGTTGAGGTTATTATCAGAATAGTGTTTGCCTGAGTTCGTTGCTTGCACATAACACAAATTGGTTTCCAGCATAACGTTACTGACGCGGACAGAGAGAGACGATGACACACCAGCGGTGTGTCGTCGTTCCTTTGTGTCCGTGTCGGTACGTTCTGCTGGAAGCCATTTGTGCTGTGAGGTTTTGCACCATTCATCTTTGCACCATTCAGAAGAAGAAAAAAAAAAAAAAGGTCAAACTGCAGGACGCGACAGCCGTCGACAGTATGAAATTTCTTAGACATCTTGATGTCATCGGCATATAGAAGGATCGAAAATTTCCGAATAGCGGAAAGGTCGTCATTAGTAAAAATTGAAAAAAGAAAAAAGTGGTCATATGCTGATCCTTCAGGGACGCTGGTAGTTGTCATATAAGAATACGTTTGACCACTAACGTTAGCGTGACATATTATTATTATTATTATTATTATTATTATTATTATTATTATTATTATTATTATTATTATTATTAATGTTGTTGTTGTTGTTGTTGTTGTTGTTGTTGTTCAATGTGTTATGCAAAGGAACGTCAGTGCTGGTGCATTTACATGACCTCGTACATGTGAGGACGCGCTTCGACCATATCCCCACGTCAAAAATACAGCTGTGTTGTAAAAAGGATGGCCGTAATATATCGGCGTTCTTAATACAGCACGTTTAAAGCTCTCTAGCAGATAAAAAATTAAAATAAACTGAAGTGTAAAAGAAGCGTAAGTTCTTTTCACGCTCCTCTGTAACTGCTTGTTCTCCTCTTCGCCAACACAACTGTGGCTATAATTTGGATCGGATGGGTTTCTGCCGGTGAACCGCGGATTTTGTAATTAGCGCTTGTATACCAGAAGTTTACCGCAGCCATCGTATTCGCAAAACGTGGTGTAACGGACTACAGCGAGCGGCGCTGCTTTCATCGCTGTATACCATCTGTATACGTTTTACATGGAGGTTCGTTTAGTTATCGAGCTTCTGCCTAATTATTCCAGCATCTCATGCATCCCGAGTTTCCCCCCCCCTCTCTCTCTCCGACGTTTATCGTTTTCTACTCTGCGCATGGGCGCTGATGCTTTTATGCTGCTCGCCTTGTGTGTCTCGGTGTGTTTGTGTGCGCGCGTGAGCGTAAGTAACCAGTGCGGGAATCTCGCACCCTCGGTTCGTTGGTGCTGTTGACGTCAGCGGATGTGCTAATTAGCTGCGTTCTTGATTTCTGCCCTTCTTTGTTTCGCGCGCTATTTGGTTGATTCCAGCTATGCCCTCACCCCCCTTCTGTGCCCCCGCCCCTCCGCCCCCCTCCTTTCTTTTACTCTTGCGAATCTCTGTACTTAGCGGAAAGAGGTACTGTGCCCGCGAGACCCTCGTCTCTTCTTCTCCTTTTCTTCCTTTTTTTTTTTTACGTGGGGCGTTATTTATCCTCTCCGGAACGCTCGTTTGCGAAGGAAGCGAGGGTCCTTTTGGAACTTCATTGTGGCGCCTGATGTGCGCTAAAGAGGCGCGCGCGGGAAAGGATTTTCGCGATGGGCCTTGTTAAGCTCGCGGCGTTTCCAGGCTTCCAAAAACAGGCCTTCTGAGCTCGTTTCCGAACAAGCTCACACGTGCGGGTGCAGGTGCAGTTGTACCGCTTCAATTGTTTGCGTTAATTTACCGTCGTTGTCGGCTCCTGTAACTTTTTTCTTAACTCGTTTTCACTTCTGGTTGCCATGTCGAACTAACGACGAAGGCCGCTTCGCCTGGACCTTCTATTTTTTTTTTTTTTAATTTTCGCGTGCCCGTGCCCGAACTTTAAAAGGACGAAGTAACGCTAATCCGTTCCCGATTGTTTTATTTTCCGATCCCCTGTTTTTAGCATTGTCAGATTTAACTGCAACCAGATTCCTGTGAGCCGCTATGGCTGTCTTCCCTGTACATTTATAGACACGCACGCACGCACGCGCACGCGCACGCACGCACACACACACACACACACACACACACACACACACACACACACACACACACACACACACACACACACACACACACACACACACGCACACACGCACGCACGCACGCACGCACGCACGCGCTTACCGAACATTACCGGATGCCGGTCGTCATTTTTTTCTGGGCATATCCCTTTTCGTTTTCTTAAGTTTCACACTGGTGAGGAATTCGATCGGCGAAAGGCCAAATAGTGCATTTGCTGAAGCTTCTTTAGTGTATGCATTGCGCTCGCAAGGGAGTCTTTTGGTGTCCGCGACTGCCCCTCAAGTTGACGGAGGAGCCGCGCACGTCTTAGCTTTAATCGTCACTGTAAGGTCGCTCTGATTGTTCGTGTTCTTAAGTGTTACGAATCGGCCGTGTGCTTTGTGTATAGAGAGGGGGTTCACTTCCCCCCATGTCAGCCGGGCGACAGTTGCTGTGTTATGTGGGGTCACAGGCACCGCGCGGTGTTGGGTGACGCGTCGCGGCAGGTGCCAGGTGGGCGAGTGCCGATTCCGGGAAGTCGGTATTGTGCGCACGGTGTTGGCAGTCCGCCGACGGTCACACGAGTCCACACAGACCAGCCTTGAAAGGGACCGCTGTACAAGGTATTGTGGGTCTGGCCCCCGAGTGCCTGACTAATTGGAGGCGCCGCCGAGGTTAAGAAGGGCTTAGCAACTCTGACCCCGTGCCGCATGCAGTGAGCATGGACCTAATCTTCTACGCGTCCGGAACGCAATCGCCAGCCTTGTTGTTGAGTGCGACTGCCTGTGTGGTGTCGAAGGCCAGCTTACAGTGCACGCTGTAGGAATGCGGGGCACACGTAAAGAGTGCATTCGGACGACGGCGTCTTGGAAACACGCACTCGGAGAACTTTGTCTTGTAGACAATAAGCTTGAAGGACAAGGAGGGCCATCAGTCTCCCACGGGAAAAACTTAGTACGGCCGCACTACGTGGTATCGATGCCTGCCCCGGCTTCCGAGACAGTTGCGGCCCAGAGACGCCCTTGGGATTTGAGGCGGTCTAGCGATAACTTGTTCGGGCCTGGCGTGTTTTGCTGAGCCCGTCACTAACTACGAAGAAATGAGAGGGCATCGGAGTTTTAGGGAAGAAGGAAAAGAGCTTTGTTTTCCAATATGTTTATTTTGAAGAGTAAGCCCATCCCTGTGGGTTGTGGCTTAACAAACGGTTGACTCTGATTGGCAACTGAACCTGTGGGACGGGCCAACGGCCCTACCGCCTTTTTTTCTTTGTGTAATTGGGCTATAAAAATCGGGTCGACATGCTGTCCCTCAGACTTGGCTGAAATCAGGATTGCTGATAGATCAGTGAGCCTCCGTACTATGTACGTTAAAACGAGTCTGGGCTCTAACAGTCATTGAGACAGTTGAAGAGTGAGACTTTGTTTCTCAGTTGTTCAAGTTTTTAATGTATGTGTTTTACCTGCCATGTATATAGAAAAGTTTACGTATAAATATTTCTTGTACATCTGATCTGCATCGCTTCCTGTCTGCGTTTGATCAACAACTGCCGATCATCGTCCGAGAAGCTTCAAGTTCCAACGGTGAAGCGAGGACGGAGAACGAACGAAACTTTACTGTCACCATTGTACGTTACGTCTTCTCGGCAATTCCTGAGGTGTGCATGATATCGCAATCAGAGATCCAAAGCTTCTAAGGGAAAGCGCTAATATAGGGGAGCTCTTTTCGAGCAACTATCTGTGTCATGCGATAATAATCCAGGCACTTCGTCGAACCGTATTTACTCTTTCGGTGGAAGGACAGAGTGGCGTTACGCTGGTTTCTCTACGCTAGAAAAAGAAAAAGCAGTAGGAGTTACGGCGGGAGTCGAAGTGCGTTTAAACATGAGCCTATATTGTTAGCCCAGGTAGAAAAAATTAGATCCGTTGTGCGCAGCTTCGTGGGACCTCGCAGTAATGTGCACAAATGGCACATCAAAAAAGAAAAAGAAATAACTGGCCTGAAAATTGCTGTAGAAATTTTGCACAAGTATCGAGACCGGTGAAGTAAGTGCACTCACTCGTCGGGAAAGACAACCGTAGGCGAGACGGTGACGTTCACTAAAAAAGCAACGCTATCGCTTTTGGTTTGGTCGCGCCGTTACGCTTGGTCCGAGTTAACCGCGCATCGGAAAGCGCACTGTTGGCTTGTGCATTTGTGTGACGCATACTCTCATGAGCCTCGTTTCCTTCAACAGACTTATTCAATTTACTGCGGAAGTCGCTTCGGCGCACAGCGCGGCTAACTTGGGCGCGAGGCGTATACATAGCTGTATATACCAAGCCGAGAGGCATGCAGATGAAACGCCTTGGCATCGGGACGTTGCTTGTGCGCCATAACATTGGCAGGCCAACGGATCACGACTATCCTGTTTAACGTTTCCTTCTGTTTGCTGGCCCTTCCTGGGCGTTTTCTACTGCTGTGCGGACTGCACATGGTACGGCCTTGCTCTCTCTCTCTCGCTCTCTCTGCGATTTTTTTTGTTGTTGCTTGTTTGCTTATTGTGCATTTAGTTGTTCGGCATGATTGGAACAGTGTATGGATGGGGCCTTAGTGCGGTTCTCTTGCTGCTTTCCTCTCTCTTACTCCTTCGCCCGCCCACGCCCCCGTGGTGGAGTTATTGACGATGTTCGGTAGCACCGTGTTTCGCCCTCTTTGACAGTCACACATCCCCGCTGCCTGTCGCGGCCGAACGTTATATTGCCGTACCCCGAAATCACGAGGCATCTGTATACCTTGTCATGCGGTGGTGATGCGCTCGCGCGCGCTCTTTCGACGCTCCTTCCGGTGTACCCCGCCTTGGGTCACGAAGGTGGCGGGAGCCCGACCGTGCTGCCCGTTATATACGGCTGCCTGGCAGCGTGGCGGAAAGCAGTCATTTCCACGTTTTCTGGACTCGCGCGTCGCTGCCGTGTAAGTATAGGGCCCGAGAGGTACTGCCGCGCAGCTAGCTTCCTCGTTTCCCACCTCTGAGGCATGGGCCGTGCTTACACGGCTGCAGTTTATCTGTATACTACTATACCGGGCCGATGCCTAGGCGCGCTTGGGGTCTCGCCTTATTTGCCGCGCGCGCCGCCACGGTGGTGCTTGTATATACCTCGTCTCGTCCCACTTCGAACTCTCTTTACTGTCTCGTCATTTTTCCTTTCTTTTTTACTATTATTGCAGCTTCCCTCCATCGCGATGGTTGGCGCTTCCGCTCTTACAGCGACGCCGTCGCCAAATGGGCGTTCGAAATTGCTCTCGCTTTTCCCCTGTCCAAAAGGACGCCCGAGATTTGGGTCCGGATTTAGGCGGATCACTGAGCGGTGCACCCTGGAGGTCCGAACTGCGCGCCCAGCTTCGACGGTATAGAAGCGCTGGGGCGTAATGCGTGAAGAGCCTCGCGGATTGCCGTAAAAAATTTGTCTTCTCCCGAGGGCGCCGAGCTTATGTAGCGCGGTGCGGCGGCGCATGACGAGAAAGTGATGGCGTCGCCGATGAGTGCGGCTACGCTGCGCTGTATGAGCGCGAGGTCGCGCGCACGGTTCACAGTCGGGACAGCCGCATTCCGATGGTTGCGAAATAATAATAATAATAATAATAATAATAATAATAATAATAATAAAACGTTCGTCTTTACATTTCTTCGGGTGATGAGTTAACAAATTGACGCGAGGGGATTAAAAAAAAAAAAAGCCGGAGTCCCTACTACCACGGCGTCTCTCGTAGCGCCCTTTGTATCTGTGTCGTCAAACTCGTATTAGTTTCCCGTGATTAGCGCCGTCTGTAGCATCCAAGACTCAGTATTGGGGGGCTGGGGGAGTGTTGGGGGTACTTAGGCAGGTTATTTAGCAAACGTTCGCATACATGCTTTTTTTTTCTTGTTGTGTGTCAGGCGAAGTTATCGTTTTGTTGCCAAAGAACCATAATTTTGTGCACACTGTAACTTTGGAGTGACTGCGAAATCGTCGTGAGTTGCCATCTAGGTAGAAATCTACTGCTTTGCGAATTTCTGACTGTATTCCTAACGCCAGCTTTGAAATGCAAAGCAAAACAGACTCTAGTATACTTCTGATTTCAAAGACACTACTCCGGCGTTGCAGCACGTGTTTCTTTCACCTTTCTTTCTCTTTCTTTCTTTTCTCAATCTTTTCCAGCCTCCACTTAGCGGGCTGCGTGCGGAAGCGGCGCGTATGAATCGCTCACTTAGCAAACCGCTCATCCGCGGGGCTCCCTGATGACGCCGCTCCTGCTCAGATTGCCGTGGCGCTGCCTTTCTTTGAATGTTTACTTTCTTTTTTCTTGTTGTTCTCTCTCTCTCTCTCTCGGCCCGTAACTTCTTTTTGCTTCCCTCTGGCAGCGCTCGCCTTTCTCTCTCGTGTACCCGGGGCTGAAGGTGCCGAGCTAGGCGCCAACGACCGCGTGCTCGGGTCCGTGGCCGGGGCACGCGAGGCAGGTGTGCGAAAGGTATAAACGCCGTGCTCGCCGCGAGAGCGGCCCTCGGATGGTTGTGCCGCCGCCGGCGTTGCCTCCCCTCTTCTCGTGCGAGTGGCGACGCTCTTTCTCGCCCTGTTGGGCACAGCCGGCCAGCCGCGCGGAATGATGGATCGTGTGCCGGGCGCTGCCGCTGCCCGGCTGGGGACACGCCGCCCGAGGAACCAGGGGCGTCCGGCTGTTTGTTCTTCCGCGCGCCGCTCGCGCGGACCCGGGGAGAAAAAGATCGTTTTGGCTGTCCGTTCGCCCACCCACCTACCCACTTGCGAGCTGCCCGAGCCGGGGGTATACGTGTGTGCCGGCTTGTACGTGCGTGTACGTGCGTGCGTTTCGTGCGCGCGGAGTCGGGTCTGCTGTAGGGGCGAGGCGTGTTTGCCTCTCGCTTCGCTCGCGCCGGGGTTGCTGCCTGTGCTTCCTCTTCGTACTCATCGTTGCGTCTCCCCTGCCGCGTTATGCGCGCCGCTAAAGCTACGAGGATGGGCACCTCCTCGCGAGAACAGTGTGCGTATATATATATATATATATATACAATATATCGATCCGATATAAAAGTTTGCTGCGAAGTCGGAGCGAGTCGGCGATGCCCTCGGGCGACCGGGATGATGGCTGCACGTCGCGCAGTTCCGTTGTTGTTCTTGTTCGCGCTCCGATATTGCCGCAGCGTTCGTGTTCCTTCACGACGCGTTAACTGCACTGGCGGCGGGGTTGCGGTTGGGAGGTGGGGGGAACGTGTTTCTCGAACGTCCGCGATTGCGATGAATTTATACGCATATAGATCGAAGGCGGCCCTGTTGTGGATTCTTGGGATTTGTTTTGCGAATCGTAAGAGCGGTCTTTTGTAACGTCGAATGTTCCAAGTTATAAATTTTGTATTTGTGTTGTCACGTTAACTGCTGTGAACGGCGGCCATTGGAAAACAATCATAAAGCTTTAACACTTCTTTTTCTCTCTTTTTTACGGTGGGGGAAGAGAAGTGGAAGGGAGTGAAATCATGTCCAGGGCTGAAATGGCCCTGCGTATTTCTTTCGCTGGAAATTATACTTTCATCGCTTGACCTGCCTTCCTTCATTGTTGCCATTGTCTCCACGCTCGATGCACTTTTTGCTTCAGTTCCTTCCTTGGGCCTGTGAAATTCCGTGTCAATGAATACGAGAGACAGAAACAGTAGGGAGACGCCAACTACACGCCTCGGTGTCAAAGCTCTGAAAAGATCGCCGCCGACTTGGACGTTGTGTATTCCGCTGTGCACATAGGGGCAACAGAGGATTTGGTGAACAGTTTGATATTGCAGCTTCACCTCCATAAGCTGTGAAGTCTAGTTTTCTGGCGCAAAAGGCCGGCCATTTAGTGCGAGGAGGGAGCGTGGCGGTGTGTAGGTGAACGACATGGACGGCCTTCATCGGGGGGTGTAGTTGCTCGTGACTCGGTGTGGAGTGTAACGCGACGAGCAGTAACGGAGGGACCAGACTAGGCGGCGATTAGTTACACTGGCTGCGGCAATAGCGAATGATCCTGCCGCAGTGGTCGCAATGGAAGCAAAGGGCTTGAGGTCAGCAGTTCGCCTTGCATATCGATTTCGGCAACGAGAAAGGTACAGGCGGCGGCAAGATGCATCGGTGGAGGTTGGGCAACATCCAAGGATGGTTCACGGTGCAGACAGTATGCAACAGGCCCATGTTCAGGACTTCCTGGCAGACAACGGCCTGAAGGTATCTGTGAACTGCGGCAGCACATGCATGAAGCCCGTGCCGCAATCGTTTAAACATACACAAAAAATAAACACCTTTAGCTGAAAGGTGTTTATTCCAGACGTCTTCTATTCTACGATGGCGCGTTCAAATAGCATGCGCTGAGAGGAAGGTCTGCGTCACGTTTGAGGCACCCGTAAGTGTGTTGCTTAACGCAGTAGTGGTGCCAGGCACCGAAGCGGGCCGTAGATTTCGCTCGCGCGCCTGGAGGGACGGAATTTGTTCAGAAACAGCGCGCTTCGCGAGGAGGAGTTATGTGCACCGAACGGGCCACGCGGTACTTGCAGTGCGACTGAGGTAAACAGCGCATGGACTCTCCACCGTGAAAGCGGGACGCACCGCTTATATCGATAACCTGCGTCACTTACCGAAAGCGTAGGCGCAGGTATACATGTAGTGTAGTATATATGATAAGCACAATCGTGGTAGTTTAGATATCAGTTTGCATTCGGTGTAAACTGTGTATGTGTGTGTCCTAGTAGAGGGTCCTCATCCCCAGATTGATAAATGGTCGCTTGGAAAACTTGTGAATATTTTACATGATTTTATGACGTAGTTATTTTGTATACTCCTCTGCATTCTCCCTCTCTTTTCTACACCCTTCTCCTTTTCTTCTTTTTTTGCTTTACATCTTCGCTGGCCAGCCTCCTTGACAGTTATGGTTTGGCCAGAAGAGCTTTATTGTTCCGTTTTTTTATGTTACTTTTGTCAACCAGCTTTAATCGCAATGGTAACAATACGCCGTGTACTTTGTGTTTACAGATACTCTTGCCGTGTAACTTGTAGCGCTGGAAGCCGCTTAGGTGACTGGATTCTGCTACCCGAGAATTACGTTCTCTTCCGAGTCGCATGGCCTGAGCATGCCTACTGAACAGGGCGATTATCCTGCGTGTTTACCGTGATAATGAAAACTGCGGGTGGACGTTTGCGATTGTGTAGCTTCCGTTTAGTACGAGCTTAAGCCATCGAGGTTTACTTTCGAGCACTCACGTCATCCGCCAGCGGTGATATCCTCCGCAGACCACAAGCCAGCATGATCTTCTTCCTTGATGCGTGTTATCCGTCGCTAGTAGAAAGAATTACACACACACACACGCACACACACACACACACACACACACACACACACACACACACACACACACACACACACACACACACACACACACACACACATATATATATATATATATATATATATGTACAATGTTGCTTGTTTGAGCCCATCTCATCCCGTAAATCGATCTCGATGTGCTTAATTGTGCCTACAAGACAGAAACGCACGACACGGAGTTACTTAAACTGCAAGCGGCATCATGAGGGGCATCAGCACTTTTATCTAACATCACGATCTAGTGCAAATTCGTCTTAGTGCAGCGAAGTGTCGGAAATGAGCGAGACAGGTGCTGCAAAACCCAACAGCAAATACACTGGCTTAACAACACGTCAAGCCTCACTGCCGAAGTATAGATTGGGTTTATACAGGGTCACGGGTCGGAGTCGATTCAACCACATGGCAGAGTAATCGGCTCAGCCGCCTCTCTCAGCCGAGACGCCAACCGCCGCAAACGCTATAGCTGCAAAAAAAAAAAAAAAAAGAAAAGATGTATACTTAGATTTAGGTGTACATTAAAGAATCCCAGGTGATGAAAAATAATCCGAAGTCCGCCGTTACGGCGTTCCTCATAATCATATCGTGGTTTTGGCACGTAAAAACCCAAAATTTAATCTTTTTTTTTTTTTTTTAGTAATCTGAGATGTCAGTGTCACTTCCGCGTGATCCTCACGTTCCGCATGCCAAGCTCCAGTTCTGATTTCCAACGGGCCACTCACGTGCCCCAGTTTTTCTTTGCGTCTTATTTCTTCCTTGTAAACTTTATCAACTTGGGGCCATGTACTATATTTACTCGATTCTAAGCACCCTCTTTTTTTCACGATCGCGATGCCCAAAGTGAGGGCATCGACTGCGACATCACGACGAGACGAGACAGGTGCAGAAATAAACAACGGTGCGAGTCTGGCTGTACGGCGTACTCGCGCCGCGCACGCCGTGCCACCTCGGGATTGCGACGGCTCCGGCTCGCGGGCGTCACGAGTCCGCGCGGCTCTGCAGTCCGGCTATGCGGCTAGATCGCGCCGCCGAGGCCGTTCCACCTCGGGACTCCGACAACTTCGGCTCGATGACAAAGTGAGCAAGCGCGCTTGGCTGCGCGCTCCTCTAACAAATAGAAAGGGCTGGGGGGGTGCTTAGATTCGCATGCAAACTTTTCCCCCAATTTTTTTGCGAAAATAGAGGGGGGGTGCTTAGAATCAGCAGGTGCTTACAATCGCGAAAATACGGTATACTTGTTCAGAGGCTCCGGGATGGAGCGGCACTTAACGATCCATCATCTCGACCTGTGCAGCGACAGCGGTCGACCAAGGAACGTGTACCAATGAAATGCTCGACTGCTAAGGAAGGCAGGACTGAAGCCGAATATACCGCAGAAGCGGCGCAGGTGCAACTGTTGGATGACGGGCACGGTTTCAGACATTGCTGCAATCGCCTAACACGATGCAGAACGGTACACTTTTTCATTTAGTTTCTTTCTTTTTTAAGTTGGGCGTTGCGGCAAATCTGGCGCATTAAAAAATAACAGCGACTGAGAACGCGGTTCAGAACAAACGCAGATTATATACAGTTGTAGTTCACTTTATCGGCTGCAGTTGTTGCCACAGTTATTTAAGAAGTCTTGCGCAATGAACTTGTGTGCCTGATTTGGCTCAATCCCTGTTAGAAATCTGGGCCCTCAGTATCAATCACATATAAAGGAATGTACGCATACGGAAGGGTGTTTCCACCACAGTTGTATTTTCGATGCGTCTTCTCGCAGCGGCGAAGCTGTGGTGCTTTGTAATAGTTGTTTGAAATTGTTTGAGCCGCTGCTATGTTTCTGAATTCCACTAGCCCAAATGGCAGGAAACTGTGCGTGTCCTGCCATTTCTTCGCGGACGTGTCCTTTTTAGGGCCCTTCGCAACTGGTATATCAGCCTCTCGTCGAGAAACCTGCCCTTTTGTTGCACTTGGACGAGATCGTGAAGAATGTCGTGCTCTTTTCATTCGAACTGCGGCTGCATTCACACCGCTTAGTTGCAGAGGTCGCGCGATCAAATTGGTCGCGAATGGTCGTTTTGATCGGAGAGCCTCTGTTTCTGGCCAGCCGCACGATTTTGCAGCTCCCCGACTGCAAGTCTGAAAACTTCTAAACCAATGAGCGGCGCAGCAACAGCACGTCGGAGCGCGCGGCCTGCGAGCAGATGTGAACAGCATCAATGCCGTGAGGTGACCAAGCACAGTGGTCGGTCGCGCGGCCGTCGTGGATAACAGGCGTGAATGCGTCGGACGTGTGGCTTCGGTGACTCGTCGACTGTATATGCTGCTTTAGCCCCAACTATACGCTGCAAGCCTTCTGCTTTTTTGTTTTATTTTTTCTGGACACTTGTACGGGTGTCACACAGCGCACGTTCGATCACGATCGTACCCGATCCGGATCGACATTACCGACCGCGATTGGCTCCTTTGCGCAAGCTACTAGAGGGAGCCACTCGCGGTCGAGAACTTCAATTCGGATCGGGCTAGACCGCGATTGGAAGTGGCCGTGTGATACCGGTATTACCGCCACTAGCTTTGCACTACAGTCATACCATATAGAGAGACAAACGGTCGTATCCTTTGTAGCCGTGGTTGTCGAATGGTTTCGCGCGCTTATACTTCCGCCACCGTATTGCTTGACATTGCGACGGTAACGGCGCGGCTGCAGCAAGAATGCGTCTCAGCCCGATGGTTGTCACTTCGCGTGCTGCGTATTACTGCGAATCTTCCCACTCGTACCATAGTCACGATCCCTTCATGGCGATTCTGTCGTCCTCGCTGTATATACGGCTCCATTTGCTGCCGGCTGCCGGTAGAACGGCATGTCGCACCCGCGTAGGCGATAGAGAGAACACACGCGGTGGACTGCCCCGAATCGCGCCACGAGCCCGGCAACGGTATCGGCGCGATTGCTCTTGTGTGCGCGCACGGTTGCTGCCGGAAGTTCATTCGGGTTGCAGCTGCTGCTGCCCGTCTCCGCTGTTGAAGCCCAGGGTGCAAGGCGGGAGCACATGTCGCACGTTTCGGCCTTTCCTATCGCCCGAAGCGTGCGTCTAAAGGTGCCTCTCCTCACTCGCCGCTGATTCGGCGGCAGCAGACGCTGATCACGTGGCACGTAGCAAAGGCGAGAAAGGAGAATCGTCGTGTCGTCTGCGTCAATCTGCCACTTGCGCGTCTGCTGATGCCTTTCGTTTTGTTCTGTTGAGGCGTGGTTGGAAAAAGAAAGAAAGGAAACGAAAGAAAAAGCGCCGTTAACGCTGTGAATGATGAGCGCCAACACAGCATCTGCTTTCTTCGTATCCCTCACCGCGCTCAGTCAGCGTCGTGTGTGCGCGCGGCCGCAACCCTCCACCGCCGTGTAGGTACGTGTTAGAGACGAGGTCGCCCGACCATATTTTTTAGCCGTTATACCTCGTGTTTGAGTTCGTCACGAGAACGTCCTGACATTCTGTTGTCGTTGTTCCTTTTTGCTGCGTTGTTGCCGGCAGAAGTGGCGGGATACAGGTCGTGTCAACGAAGAGCCTGCTGCTGTTAATCCGACGTACGCAGGTAAGGCGCTATAACTGACATGAACCTTGTAGCTATTGTGCGATGTGAAGCCAGTGTGCGTTTGAGCCAATAGTGAGCGGTGACTCGCAAGTTTTGTTACGAAAGTTCCGCCTTTTCTTTTTGCGTCCGCTATGCCGACAGTCTGCATCTTTCGTTCCAGCGTTCAGTTGCGGTTTTATGTACGAATATTGGTGTCGACGTTTGGCGTACTTATTGTCGAGTCAAGCTGTGGTTGCGTGCCCCTATACCGCGCTAATATCTCAGTTGAGCCATTCTAGCAAACTACGTTTTTGCTACGATTCTCACTAGCGCCGTGTTAAATGAATAAGAGCCAGGGTTGGTTTCACATTTGAAGTTCTAACAGCCACTAATTGTTCTGAAACGTTTTTGTTTATCTTCTATATCGGCGCTGCAGTGTCGCTTGCCAGTTCTTTTTAAAGCGTGAGCAACGCTTCTTTCTCTTCTTTCATTTTTTTTCTTTTTTTCGTGTTTTTACAAAGTGTTTTGCACTCGAAGCAGTTGATGTGCCCTCTTGCCCTGTCCCGACCTGTCTCCTCACATCTGTCACATCTGCGGCCTACCACGTCCTCGGACACGTCTCATAGGAGACGTACACAGCTTCTGACATTTTAACCTGACACTTTAACTTTAGCCGCACTCACATACGGTGTAGGCAGCCTTTTGCGACGACGCGGAAAAAACTAAACAAAAAAGCACTGATGCCACCAGCACGACGGGAAACAGAGGTATACTATACTGTACTATCTGGTACACTAACCTTACTGCGAGGCGAGCGCTTGTTGTTAACCTTGTTTTGTATCCATATCGTTTTAAGGACTCGTTTAGGCGTTTCGATAATTGTCGTTCACTGTTGTGCGTCATCAGTACTAAACCAAGTGCTCCGAATGTGTATACATCTCTCGGCAAGTGCGGTCGTTTTCAAACGTTTTGCAGCACTGATTACATGCAATTTGGGCTGCAGAAGATTACTATACGTAACCGTTTCGGTCACACGAGAAAAGTTGTCTGCGAGGCCTTTAGATCTCCCGACATAAGAGGTGACAGTTTTTTTCCCCCTTGGTGGTATTGACCCCCGGGGTCAAATAAATGCTTCGCGTGGGTCAGTCATTTCTTTTATTGTGGCCTCCACCATACAAAAATGTACCTCCCTCGTCCGTAACGAACCCTTCTTACGGCCGTGCTGCGCTACCTTATCATCGGTCCCTCAAACCCCATGAACTGATAATGTGCAGTACGGCGCATTCTTAGCTCGCTGAAATACTTATGAAAGACAACGGTATAGCTATTGCCCACGGGCCGTGCAGCATGTCGCTTGGTGGAGTTGCAGTGGAGGCAGATTGCGATTTTCCTGCCAGCGTAATCGGTCCCCGGCGTGTTTGTTGTATATAGTCGCGACGGCTTTGGACGAAGATCGTTTAATACCCGATAACAGGGGACACCCACATATGTCGTGCCGATGCTCAGTGCCTTCTGGGTTTCCTTCACCTCTCATTGCGCCCTTTATCTGTCCGGCCGGATGGGAAATGGGAATTTCACAAAGCCGCGGGTCTGTTTGTGTACGCTCTCTCTCTCTGTCATGTGCGCAAACACGCACGCACGCTGTATGTAATACGTATATAGTGCGCACCTTAGCTCGTTATTTTTGGGCCGTGTGTGTATCTTGGAGAGACGAAAAACACGGCGTGGTACCGTGGCCCCGTGAACAACCCGACAGGCCACTCGACTTGAGCCGAAGCTTACGCAGTTCGCACCGCTGCCGGGCCTGCCGAGCCTCTGCCGGCACTTTTTCGCGCCACATTCATCAGCTTTTAGGCGCCGGTAACGCCAGCAAGGGTGAGCGCGTATATATCTCCCTGTCCTGGAAGCTGCTGCGTCTCCCGTCTTGCGTTACGCGATGCTGCTGATGCTGCTGCACTGACGGCGGTGTTGCCACCGTTGCCGGCGGCGTCTATAACGGTGACACCCGACACCTCTGCCGGCGGAGGAGGTGCTGACGTCTCGGGAGCTTCCTCCTCCGGTCGACGCCGCCTGCTCAAACCCGTGGTCAGTTCTGTGCACCGAAGTGAACTGTATATGGCGGCGAGCTCGTGCCTTTCGCCGTCGGTGCTTGCGTCTTGTCGTCAGTTTTGTTCATCGCGCCTATTCGCGAGCTGTGTTGCAACGCACGCTGCATGATGGAAACCCCGAGTGGTTAGCCCGTTAACGAGGGCATCCGTCTGGAGCTAATTGACGATTTCGCTGGCGTTGCGGTTTTTGGGTTGCGGGATATTGGGCCACTGCAATCGGGCCGAATGACGGATAGTGAACGCTGAAATGACCCAGCGCAAATATTTGTCGCGCGCAAGTTAAGCTGTAAGGCGACGATCGTAAGTTTTTTAGGCGCACGGCCGGCCATTCCTCGCCTCCGTCTCGCTGGGCCAAAATGCATCGTAGTGGTTAGATGCGCGTTGCGATAGATCCCCGCTTTACACCCTTGCGACTGCAGGCGCGCAGCTTCCATACACGAGACCGTGCCATCCAAATCGCTCGGGGACTCTGCGGTTTAGGAGGTCTGCGCGCGGTATACGCTGTGCCGTGCACGAGGCAATAATTATCCTATGCAGTGCTCTTAAGACTCAAGTTACGCATACGCTTGTGATCATTACGTGCTTGTCGGTATTCCGACAGTTGGTGGCTAACTTGCGTTCGGCGGCCGCGCACGAAGTCGCGCGTCTAATCGTGCTCTCTAAAACAGGCATCGCTTTAGAACACGTCAGCGGGGTATGCCGTTGGAGCTTCTCGCACGGCTGCACGTAACTGGTCCTGGGTGTCCGGTGCAGCTCGTAGTGTGCCTGTCGCACGCGGCCACCTTGCTTATCTGGTAGGGAGCAAGTCGTGCGTCCCCGCGACTCCCTCGGGCCCGATTGATTTACGGTTCGGCTCGCTGCCTTCGCCCCTTCCCCCCCCCCTTTCTTCTTGTTTTTTCGCATCCCCCCCTGTGGGTCCCCCGGCTGGCGGCGTGGTTGCCGCTGGAGGTCAGTTTGCAGCACCTTTATTGCGGGCACTTAATCGTAACTCGTCGTTCTCACCAACCAACCTTGTCCCCTCTCTCGGCTGCCTTGCCGTAGCAGTATACAGTGTTATGTACTAGTACGTTGGCCTGACCGGACCGTAATTAAGTGGTGCTCTCTGCATAGGATCGACACGCGCACGTTTGCAAAATGAGGGCTTCATTTTGTCACCAGCGCCTTCTCATCTTTTTCCCGCACGTTTCACGTTTCGAAGTTCCTGTTTTGTGCGGCGGATCTATATTTACTTCCCTCGGGGAGTAGGCACTGTCCAGGTGTGATAATAAATCGCGCCGGTGTTGGAAAGGCACTCGCTGACACCCGTCTCTTTGTCTTTCCGCTCTCTTGCTAGTGCCCCCCTGACTGCTGACGTACGCAACAAAGGGCTCGGGAGTGAGTGAGTAGCGCGGGCACACTCATCACGGGCCTGCTGTAGCGACGGAAGGCTTGTTTGGGAAGAAGAAAGCAATGGGTGAAAGAAAAAGCAGTAGTTTTAGCCAACTGGAGCTATCAAATCGAAATTTATACCGTGTCCACACGTTCAATTTAAAACGCAGGGGACGGTATAAGCTCAGTCGGTCGCCGACGTGGCTTCAAAGGCGACATCAAAGGTCACGTCAGTGCACAGCTCTAGATTCTCGGTCCGCTCGCAGGGTAATCTCGTGAGAAATTGATGGACGTCTCGCGGCGGCAGTGGCTGCCTGCGTTCGACCATCTGGCTTTTGCTGCTCGGCATGTGCGTGCGTTGCTCAAGATGTCTGCCGTTCTTCCTTCGTTTCATCTTAGTACGTCGTTTTTCTCGCTGTCCGAGACCAGTCTTCCCCTGTTGTTTTATAGCCCTTTGCGCCGATGGGCAACGCCTTTTCTTTCTTCCTTTCTTTCTTTCTTTCCCTCTTTCTTTCTTTTGTCTCCATTCGCCATTGGCTCTTATTTTAGCTCATGATTTCCTGGCTTGGAAACGCTAAGTAGCAATATCTTTCGCGTTGTCCTTTTCTGAAGGCGTTGCTGGCATCTTGATTGTCGCATCGATTTCTTCTGCTTTCTTTCTTTCATTGTTTCGATTCTGCCCCGTTTTCTTCTCCGTCTTTTTCTTTTTCTTGTTTCTTTTCCTTATGCTCTTCGCGCGGCACGAGCTTCTGCCGCGAGTGATGTACTAGTGACTGTAGCTCCTGTAGTGGTTACACAGTGGCGAAATCTCGTACGGGTGTTTTCCACTCTTGAAGTGCCGTCACTGTGGGTATACCTATGCTTATGAGTGTCTACAAGGAAAGGCTGCTGCAGCAGAACGGTGAGGAATGGGTGTGGGCCGCGGAAAGGTGTGACAACTGTTTATTGAGTATTGAGGAAACGAACGGTGCGCGCTGTTGGAAATGAGCGTTTGTACTAGCTACTTGTTTCTACCTCGTTCGGTGTCATCTCGTGCTTATTAATATTATCAGTACAATATGAAGTAACTAGCCCTGCAAGGAGTAATCTTAAATGCCTGTATGGACTTCCCATCGCATCCACTACCGAGATGGCTTTGTTCGTGCTTATTCTTGTTTTAATATTTCTTTAACTGCAGAGTGCGAAGGCTTGTCACGCAAGAAGTTGTTTCTCTTTTTTCTTTCTTTCCTTTTTTTTAAAGGTTGGCTGGACCAGCATCGTTTGAGGCCTTTAGAAGTTTGTGTTGTCGTAGCAGTATACATAGTCGCATGGCCTGAAGGCCTGTCCTATACATAAATTGTTCGACCGAAACATGTCAGGAGGTTGATTTTTGCATGTCCACGCGGCACAACTAAGACAAAGAAAAGGGCGTTAGCCAGGACATGCGAGATGGCGACCACTATACCAATGGCAAACAATCGAACAAGAACGAAAACCGTAATTTAAAGCAACAGTATTCGTCCAAAAATAGATTATTCTTAGACGAAACAAGATGGCTAACTTTCTAAAGAACAAGCGTGCCTTTCTTCTTTCCGGTTATATTACGTTACGTTTCTCAGCGAGGCCAGCTTTTAACACCTCGCAAAAACGATCGTTTGCCTTCTCGTGGAGATCTAGACCGCTCTTCTCTCCCATCCCCCCCCCCCCCCCCGTTTAATCCGTTGCCTTGCCCATAAAACAAACCTTTACTCACTTCCTTATGAACGGACACTTCCCCGATAACGTCTTCATTTCGCGCTCGTGCCCTCGGCTTTCTTGTTCCTCCGTCTCGCCAGTCGATATCCGCGGCCGCTCCTTTTTCCCCAGGAATAGGCCCGAACAACACCGAGGGCCGCGCGTATCCCATTTGCGCGGCGATGGCCGCAGTCCGCTTCTCGGGAGTTGTTCCATCCGTATACACACACACTACCGCTGCCTATACGCGCGTGGCTTCTTTGCTATCGCGAACGCGGTCCTCCTCCTCCTACTCCTACTGCTGCTGCTGTCTCGTGTAACGGAACGAATTGAGCAGCCCTCGGGGTACCATCGGTGTGCTTTCCGCGCTCCTTTTATTTCCTTTCTTTATTCCTCCGTCCGCCTGTGGTATTCCTTGCTTGCTGGCGCTTGCACTCCTTACTGTAGCATCTTTCTTTTTCTTTTTTCCCGACCGTTCTCCTCTTACTTTTTGTGTTCTTTCTTTCGGTTGAGGTTCCCTTGGTAAGTGGGTGGGGAGGAGGGGGATAGCCTGCTGGCTACATATTACAGTATATTGTACGACGTGTTGCCGAAGCTTCGTCACATACGACACGCGGTGCCGACCGTTAGATTCGATCCATTCTTCAAATGGCCTCGAAATCCAAGGGTGTGATCGGCGGAGAACAACCGTCGTTCTGGTAGAACGAGAAAGCTGGGAGAAGAAAAAGAAAGAAAGAAAGAAAGATGGCCCCGACACGCGCGCGGTGCTTTCGACGATGGTGGTTGTATGCTGTATGCTTTTTTTGGTTGTTGTTGTTATTATTTATCCCCCCCCCCCTCGTTTTGAGAAATGCGCACGCTAGCTTCTCGTTCCGCTTGTGTTCTGTATACGAACGTGCTGTTGTGTTGGTCTCCCATTTAGTTACTTTTCTTTGTTCGGTTTTCTTATGGCCTGGTTTGTTTTATCGGATCATCGAAATTCATGGACGGGTGGACGTGTGAGCGGTCGCGCTGTTGTTTAACGGCATTCGTCATTTCGCGTGCCGTATTTTCCGCGGCAAGATCTCGACGACACTTGTCTTCGCCGCTGCTTTTTCACCTTCTCGGCGGAGCTTGCTTCTTTTCTGGCGCGTCGGCCCTTACCCCTTTCTTTTTTTTTTTCTGTGTAAAAAATCGTAGCGGTCAATAACCTCCTCCTTACTCTCCTCCCCCCCCCCCCGTCCATTATTTTTGCTCTTGTACCGCGTGTTACACGACCACGTACGTTTCTTCGTCGTGGTGTCGTTTTTCTTGGTCTAGTGGCGATTGTCCTGGCTTACACTTCCGCAGTAATGGTCGGTCGTTTCCTTCGACGAGCAGCTCTGACGTTGGCACTTGTGTCGTTGACGCGCCGACTAAGACAAACGGTGGTCGTTACCCGGCGAGCTATCCTTTATAACGCGCATTCTTTTCAGCCCAAGTCGCCGCGTAGGACCAACGTAGAACGTCACTTTTGAGCGTTGTAATTTATCATTGGCGTTTTGTGAGCGCTTGTACCAAGGGATGCCGCGAAAATGGGCCCGATCGTGTTGATTGGTTGGATTGAGAAAGAAAAGTCCGAGATACGCCGCAAGTTGGACACACGGAAGAGACTTGATGGAAATGCGGCAAGGCTTTACGACTCGTTACCGTCGAATAAAACAGGGTTAGTATGGACAGCTGGGCTAGTTGGCTGTGATTAGCATTGTGAAGCATCGTTCCAGCGCACAAATGAACAAGGACGAACAAGGCGTTCGTGTTGTGTTTCTGTTCTCGTCCTTGTTCATTTGTGCGCTGGAACGATGTTTCAAAACAGGGTATTCGCTTCATTGCCTTCTTTTCAGCCCGTTGCTTAAGAGGAAGCTTTAGCTCGGCTGCTCCTTTCTAAATACGTGTAAAAGGAGAATTGGGTTTTCTCGGCAACCAGTGAACCAAATTTGACGAGGTTTGTTGCATTTAAAAGAAAACTTAAAATCTGGTGACTGTTGGCTCCGAATTTTGGATTTATGTCGTCGACTTCTTATTAGAAATTAGCAAACATCGAAATTTTCCAGAAAACGAAACTATCAAGTTTGTCAAGATTACAACTTTGTAACTCGGCAATGAAAAATTATATAAAAATTATGTGAATTGCATCTAATAGTACATGCAAAGCGGACAAAAGTGATATGGTACACATGAATCTAAAAGAAAAATTAGTAATATGTAAACGCACCTTTTGCAGAACCCTTGTACACAACGTAACCAATTCACGTAGGATATGAATTAACATATTGAATTTGCCTGCTTTGAAGGAGCTGATGGATGCCATTGACGGAATCGCGATATCTGTTCTTGATGCAGAGCTATTAATTTGTAAACTTCGTGCTTCTATTCTTTTTTTCGAACTTTCGAATTTTTGAACATTGTTTTAACAAAATTCGGGTCCTAAATCAAGATTCCGCTTCCAACAGTTACTAGAATTTAACTTTATCTCGTAAATGCAAGAACCTTCATTAAAATCGGTTTAGGAGTTATCTCAGAAAATCGTTTCTGCCAATTACATGTATTTGAATAGGCCGTGTCGGAGTTGGGCCCGAGGAGGTGCTGTAATCAGCGAGGATATGGCGTTGGGCTGCTGAGCACGAGGTCGCGGGATCGAATCCCGGCCACGGCGGCCGCGTTTCGATTGGGGCTAAATGCGAAAACACCCGTGTACTTAGATTTAGGTGCACGTTAAAGAACCCCAGGTGGTCAAAATTTCCGGAGTCCTCCACTACGGCGTGCCTCATAATCAGAAAGTGGTTTTGGCATGTAAAACCCCATAATTAAAAAAATTATTATTAATCAGCGAGGACGATCCCCGTGTAAAACTGCGTCCTTCGAAAAAAAAAAGGACTCCTTCGAGTGAAACGTTTTGCGGTCGAAGCTGGATGGGCGTTACTACGGATGAAATCATTGATCGTGGCTTCTCTGTGGGAGCATTGGTTCGCCTTGCTCATCTGGTTCTCGCTCCTTCGGGACACGTTACACTTGCTACAAATGGTGATCTAGTGACGTCACAAGCATTTCGCAGATTCGCCTCTCTCCTTCTCTCCTCACACGTGCCCTGCACCGTACTATATTTTGCGTTCGGATTCGTGAAAAGAAGAAACGAGGTGATTTTCAAAGATAACGAGTACAGTGAGGCTGCTTTAGGATGGCGCCAGCGGTGGGTGTCGGCTTCGAAGTCGCAAGCCCTAGGCATAGGAACCGCCTTCGTGGCCTCCTCCATACATGGCTGATGAACCTTGGGGACCTTTTTTTTTTTCTCTTCCAACCCTCGTCGCGCACGTACACCTCGCGCTGTGCCAGTGGGAGCCAATATAGTAGCTCGTGCTCTGTTCTCTTTTATCGTTCTCCGGGGCCCATGAAAGCCGAGCTATTCATCGATGTCCGCGGCAGACGTGGCCGGCGCGACGCTTTTCTCCGCCTCGGCGTCTGCTTTTGTTCCCCGCCAAAGAAGCGAGGGTGCTGCGAGGGTGTTAGTGCGTGTGTGTGTTCGTGCGCGCGCGCGCAGAAGCTCTGGCCGTTTGATTAGCCATGCAAGCGCTTGCGCTAAGGAACGCTTGCGAAGCGGGCCCGTTAACGCTGTAAATGTAAGGCAGGATGAAGGAAGGTAGGAGGGAGGGGGCGAGTGCAGGAGAGAGGGAAGAGATGAGGCCAGCTGCCTTTTGTAGCAGAAATGGGAAGGAAGGCTGGGGAAGGGGTGAGGGAGAACGGGTGCGGGGGTTGGATGTGAGCCGCTGGCCCGCTTCATCTTCTTCGTGTTCATACGCACCTCCGCCCTTTCTCCGAGGACTAGTTATCCCCTGCTAGCTTATACAGGGCACCCGCGCGCTCTGGACGAAGAGAGCACCGCTCTGTGTTGTAGTAAGCCCCCCGCGCACGAATGAGTTATCGCTCGGATGCAGCGGCGTTTCCTCTATTAGCGCGCGCTTCCTTTCTTATTCTCTCTCTCTCTCTCTTCACCCGTCTCTCCTGCTGCTCCTCAAACTCCGGTGTCGTCGCGCTGGGGAACCGGTAAGGGGCAACGAATTTAACGGGCGAAAGAGCGCGCCTTATGAAAACAACGTGTTCGTTGTTGCTTGTGCGAGCTTCTATGCTCTCATAACCCCCCCCCCCCTCCCTCGTCTTTCTCTCCCTTCAGTTTGTCTTTTAACTCCTTGCAGTATTTGCACTGCAAAGCTGAGGCCACGTCGAAGCAATCCCACTGTTCCGTCGTCGACGGCGGCTTATTGTGTTTGCTCTTCCGGCTAGTGAGATGCTGACGGCTCGCTTTGCGAGCCCTTGATGATATTGCTGATAGCGCGAAAACGCGGACGTTTGTTTTACGTGAGTCGGCGCTCTAACCCTGCCCAGCGCCACCTTGTATCCGGACGGATAGGATGGGAGATTGCTTCAGGTAGCCGTCCTGTTCGATGGGTGCCCCCGTTTCTAGCAGCAGTTCTTACTTTCGTTTCCTTTGCTATTCTTTCTTTTCCTTGTTAATTTCATTTTCTTCTCTCTTTTTTTTTGGTCCTTCGCAGCGTGGGGGGGCGGGGGGGAGGCATGGAACGAACAAACGCGAGTCGGCGTCCCTTACATTTTCGCAACAATTACTGCCCCAATCTCCCGTATTTCTCTGGCGGTGGTTGTAGTTAGTTGATCCGTATTTGAAGAATCACTGCCTTCTTTTTTACCGTAAGTGCAGTCAACAAATTACATTAACAGTGATGGCTGAGCAACGGCCTCGTTTCCAGTAAGCGTCGGCATAACTTCGTGCGATTGCGTTTGTCCAGACCGCTTAATATTAGCGCATGTTTACGATGCACGATACACGGATGCCGCTACTCACCTATATACTCGATTCATCTTATTCTTACCTGTATACCTTTATAACCAAACCTCAAGCCCACGCTTTACCGGCACCGTGTTTTTGCGCTGATAATCGTTGTTAATATTATAGACCAATTTGTTTAGTTCGGGTGTTTAGTTGAGCTCGAGGTCGCGGATTCCGTGCTCTGCAGCGGTGGAAACGCTCGTGCACCGTTATTTAGGTGCACGTTAAGCAATCTCAGCCAATAGCATCAGGCCAATTCGCTCGCTCCTGCTACCGCACTTTCTCACTCCAGCGTTTTGACAGCGAGCGTGTACGGTCGTCGAGTGTTATGTGTTCATGTTTGATTGTGCGTTCGTGATGCCGTGCTTGTTGATTTAGTTATAGTAAGCGAATGTTTACAAGCTTATAAGCCCGATAAAACTGCCATCTTCGTATGGTTGTCTACCAATTTGCTATCGCAGTCCATGCTTTGTGCTGCCTCTCGCTTCAGCGCGAACTAAGCGGCAAGAGCGCAGCGCAGACGAAGCTATCGGCCCTCACTGCACATAGACTCTGTCCCTGTCGCAGATCGCTTTCAAGATATGGCCGCGCGGCCGCGCCATACTCAGCTGCCGCCATGGTGGAACCCCCCCCCCCCTTCACCGGGTGCTTTACGTGCGACGGAAGACGGCGTGTTTCCTCCCCACTTTTCTCCCTTGCGCTCGTGAGATTGAGTCGCCAAGGCTGGCGTAGCAAAGAGTGAAAAAGCACATCAGAAAATGATCGGATTGATGTCAAATTTCACAGGCAGGTTCCTGTAAACAAAGTAAATTGACGGCGTTGAAAAGAAGGATTGGTAAAGTTACGCCTGGATGGGAAGTGAAGCGCGCCTCCGGGGTACGAGACGAGCTCGCATCTACGACGCTCCGACTGCTCCACATTTCTGGCTGCACTAAAGGTGTGCCATGTGCGTGCGTCATTGGGCACGTCATGGTGCAGCCAATGGGGAGGAGGTGGCTCCACGTCACGATTGAGTAACCGCTTTCGTTTTGTTCCGAGGTTTGCAAACGCTGTAATGCATTCGGATTCCCACACGTAAGCAGTCTCAAGCTTCTCTGCCGAAGTTTTTTTTCTTTCTTTTTTTTTAGTTCTCTGTATACCATTCGATACATTTTTATTCCGAGACTGACTTCATTTCGCGTGCGTGCGTGCGTGCATCCCTAATTTCTTTAATACCTCTGTCACACGAGCACGCAAAAACTCTTTTACGTAAGCGGTCTTTTGCCAAGTTGACTCTCTATTTGAAGAATTGTTGCGGGGCAGACACACGGCACCGACGATCACTTTTTGGTGTTTCCTTCTGGACACTCTTTACAGAAAGCGCGACGCTAGCGTTCGAAACAAAATCGGCCAAAATAAACTGACGTATCTCGAATTATAAAGTGAAAACTTATTTTATTACACGGTTCTCAAATAAATTTAAAACACCAGATTAAGAGACGTTAATGTAACGATTTATCGTAATAGTTTAGAGAGCGTTCAACCTGCTCACGAGGATGCGGAAGAAAATGAGCGTTTCTGGATTTACTGCACCTTCTGCGAGACACAAAATTGCTTCTTTTTTTTACGATGAGCCTATAGGAGACAGAAAAATACGCATTTGCTTAGTTACTCAATATTTGATAATTGCTGGCGCCCGCTAGTTTCGAGGCTACTCCTTTAATTCGGTCGTAAAAGAGATCGACGAACTCGCCCTTCGGAATAGACCGCTTCTGAATAAGAGATCGCTCCCTGTCGTGTGTCTGCGAGCAAAACTATTTTTTTCGGGAGAAGTTATCTTTTGCACAAAACACTTTCGAGTGCCCGTGTGACAGGGGTATATTATAGACAGCGCTCGAAAAAGAACTCGCGTGAGGGCCCAACCGGATACGCTTACGAAACAGCCTCGTTTCGAACCTCTAAGCCTTATGTACATCTGGTAAGAGACAGTGCAGGCGACGCCGCATGCGTATATGTATACGCATGAGCATGTGTATGTGTATATAGTATGCTGTAAAGCATGCTTGCGCGGCGTGCGTTAGCCTTCGCGCACTTAATTCCCAAGCTGGACACCCACCTCCCCGCGACCCAGTCGAAACTTCGCGCCGCGTGTTCATCGCCGCGGCCTTGTGTGTGTGTGTAGTTTAGGCCGCCATGCAGGTCCAAAATTGTGGCCGGTGCTCGCGGCGCATTCAAAGAGCTCGCGGTAATTAGTGTGTACTCTGGCGCAGCGCGCCCGCTCGTCTCGATCCGTGCCACTGGTCAGGGGAAAGGGTATATGCGAAGTACGTGCGATCCCTCATGGAAGATGCCCGAGGGCCTTATACAGCCGGCCGCTGTTTCGGAGTCGGATTCCGCGTAATTACGGCGAATGTATACTGCAACGGGCATGTGTGCGTGCGCCTGTATATACCCGACCGCGCATGCGCTCTTCCTCAGCAGTGACTCGCGAGAGCCTATAAGCGGGTACACACACGCGGCACACTTTGGGCGTAATTTTCCCGCTCGACCAGCGGTGACTGCCGGCCTTCTCGTCGTCGGCGCATCTTAAGGCGGCAGTTTGCCTGCCTGCCCATCCCACGCATCTCGCCAACTCATGTTCAGTGCGGTGAAAGCTATGGGTTTGCGTTAGCCAGTTGGAAAAGAGGACCCGCATAAGAAGGGGCTTTCTCGCTGTCATGCCCTTGGTCACCCATCCACCACGCGACGCCCACAGAACGGTATAGCTTAACGGTAAGATTAGCAGCGTGTATACTGAGTGGGCGCTCGGTATGCACTGTCTGGTACCGTCTCGATAACACGCAGCCGGCTCTCCGATTGGCTGACATGGACATGCTGCACTGTATGCGGCGTTCTTGAGACGTTGCCGAGTGTTAGTTGCAGGAGTGTACGCGCTTTACCGTTCCCGCAGCCGTTTCTTTATTTTTGTTTATCTGTAAGCAATCCTTGCGTGATCGCGGTGTCATTTCCTGGGCGTAATCGGGTGTTTTGGGCTTTCGGGAATGGGGGCCCAATTACGTCTGTACAGGCCAGAGGTGTCGTTTACTATTTAGCGACGTCGAGTCGTTTCAAAAACCCGCTACGATATATATATATATATATATATATAATATATATATATATATATATATATATATATATATATATATATATATATATATATATATATATATATATATATATATATATATATATATATATATATATATATATATATATATCTTGATGGGGGGGGAGGGAGTGCATCATCGAGGTGTTGTTTGCGAGCGACCGATCGAGGTAGTCCAGCGACATTTCCGTGTGGCGGCTATCGGGAGACGCCCAAATTAGGTGGTGGATGTCGGTGTCAGAAATTGAGACCGGAAAAGCCTGTCTCGAAAGGCTATATGACCGTATTGGTTCGCCGTCTGAATCGCATCCGTATATAGAAGATTAGCGCTTTTTCGTGAGGCCGCGCTGTGCGGCGATTTGTCGGCATTGCGCCAGTGTTCTATTTGACTGAAATGTGGCTGTGCATGTTCCTGGTTAACGCCGAAAAATAAAGCACCGAAGGATCTACGTCGAATTGAGTGTTCCGTAATATTCAGTTTTACCCGAAAAACATCGTTCAGGCGAAATACAAAAGAAAATATAAGTCAGAGGTTTATCTCTGAAAAGTTTATAGTATTAGAGTTATTAATGATAATGTATATTAGGGCACGAGAAAGTTGGCATGGGGCACAGAATTTCCACTAATTTATTTCTCCTCAAATTTGCGCTTACAACAAGTACGTACGATTTGAAATACAAATTAGGTATACGCCGTTCGTTTCTTTATCGTGCCTTCGTAAAACAGTGACCATGTCATAGTCTCGACTTTTTGTTTATGGTGCTTATTGGTATGGTGCTTATTAGCGTAGTCACCTCGTCATCACTCGGCAACGCTGTTGTCAAATCTTCAGAAGATTCACGCAATTCCGGTTCCCGCGGTGGTTTCACGTACATGCTTCGCAGCCGCGCTGTCCCCAGCTTATTAAGCTTGCTTCATTTATTACTCCAGAGATTTCGCGTCAATAGAAACCTGTGAGGAGATGCAAGTCACCGTAATTCCAACTATCTTTCAAGTTGACACGGCATGTCGTGCAAATTAACGCTAAGTATAAGAAGTATATGTGTGGTTCACGCTTGAATTTGGTATAAGTAATTATGTGTTCTGTTACGTAGCTGTGCGTAGATAAGTCGGCCGTCTTGTCTGTGACGCGGCTGAGGTCTTCACAGCGTTTTTTAGTGTCGCCCTTGGAAGACAACTGGCGCCGCCAAAGGCGCCACTCCATACCCCCACGCACACACAAACACACACGTGTGTGTGTGTGTGTGTGTGTGTGTGTGTGTGTGTGTGTGTGTGTGTGTGTGTGTGTGTGTGTGTGTGTGTGTGTGTGTGTGTGTGTGTGTGTTCGCGCGGCTTAGCGTGTACGACGGCGAAGACAAATCGAATCCCGCGACTGGTTATTCCGGGCACCGATCCCCAATTATCTCGACGAAGCGAAGGATTACCTCGGCAAATCTTGGAAGAGCAACTGCAGAGTGGAGGTTCAAGTTGGTCGGTGCCTTGTGCCCGATGGAACCGTCGCGCAGGCGTGGTGTCCGAGCGACTGACCGGTCGTGTTACGAGGCCATCGGCACGCGCCGTGTCCCAACTTTCGTCTATTTATTTATTGTTGTGCAGGAACTGACACACGCACACGCACACACACACACACACACACACGCACGCACACGCACACGCACGCACGCACGCACACGCACACCGATTCAGCGGAAAGAACTTCAATTCATATCGAAAACATCAATCGAAAGCATTTCACCTATAATTTTTCATTTTTTCACCAAACATTTCACCTACATTATAATGCTTTCGCATTCCCCACCTAAGCAATCTTAAGTGCATTGGGTGATTTTTTTTAATTATAATAAAGAAGCAAAGTATGCACTTGGCATCGTAAGTGCGCAAATATTGAAGTGCAGAAGGCCGGTGCCGTTTCCTTCTGTCGTATCGTTTCCGAACGTGAGTGTTAGGCTGCGGTGAGTGACGTCGCGAGGGTGTGGTAGTTTGGCGTTGTCCTCTCGAGACGTTCGAAGCGTTAATGCAGTAAGAAAAAAACAAGCAGGGAAGAGACGGGGATCGGTATCGCCGCAGGACACAGGTAACTTTACTACGAGATAACGATGTGCATAGAGCGAGACTATGCGGCATGTTATCACCCGGGTATGGAGCTTGATCACACAGGCCACGGGTCGCCAGCCCGATTTAAAGGGGACGTCGTTAGAAACCCACCACACTCTCACCTTAGTTCGCAACAGCGTGTAACGCCCACAGAACGTAGGCGCAGTGACTGGTCGTCCCGCATTGCGCCTGCGGCAAAGAGGCTGAACTGTCTGCTCGACTACCGTGTCACGTGAACGATATGAACGGAGAAAACCGAGGGTGAGATATCAAAAGGAATTGAAAATTTTGCCAGTTTTTTTCTTTTTTTAAAGCCGAGGGAGTGTTGGAGCGGGAGTAGATCGGAGACAATGTAAAAAAAAAAAAGAGAGAGAGAGAGAGAGAGAGAGAGAGAGAGAGAGAGAGAGAGAGAGAGAGAGAGAGAGAGAGATGGGAGAGAAGATAGGCTCGCACGCGATTGGGCTGTGGCTCAAAACAGCTGAAGAAAGAGAGGGCTTGAAGCTGCAGTCGGACCCCTCCCATGTAATCTTCAGGCGCCCCGCAAATGAAGCGTTTTGAAATTGCACCTCGCAGCAGCTTTATATACGAACAGGAGAAACCCGTCGGAAGAATCTGCGCAGAATGTCCGGGAGGCAGAGCGCAAGGCAACGGCAAACGAATCGGACCGCTGGCGCGCACCAGCAAGGAGCAGCAGCAGCAGCATTTGGAAGGAAAACGCCGAGCCAACGAGTCTAACTGCTTAGCAGCGCTTAAGCTTTGCGTCTATCATTTATCTCTTTTTTAATCTTTGCCCATGTTGCTCCCTCCTGGCATGTTTCATTAGGTTTCTTTTCTTTATTTCTTTTTTTAAAGAATTTTATTTTTCTTGCGCACTCTTGTTTCGCTGCCACCGCTTCAAGGACTTTAAAGGATTTTCTCTCTCTCATTCTCTCTAACTCGTCTCCCTGTATTTTGCTCCTTCATTATTCTTCGCATCAAGCACCGTCATCTTGTCTGGAGGAGGGGGCACGTTGATTGATTTCTTTTTTTTATTTTTCGCTTTTACTTATCTCTTGCGTTCATTATTTTCTCGTCTTTATGGGACCGGTGCGCCTTTCAGTGCCTCCCTCTCTCTCTCTCCTTTAGAACCGGTACGCCAGCGGCTCGTTTCATCCTTAGAAACCTTATAGCTGGATAGAGATGTGTAGTGCTAAGAGAGAGATCGGGATGTTCCTTCTTTTCTTCTTCCCCCTCCTTTTCCTGCAAACTTCGAATGTCGGGGAAGGCGAAAGAAATTGAGGCTACTTTTTCATCGCTTTCTCCTGTACACGTCGCCTCGCGGTGCTTTTTTGCAGGCGTCTTTCTTTCTCTTTCGTTCTTTGTTTTCATTTTAGTGCTTCCCGTATAGTTCGTGTTCGTGCTTTCTACTAGGCATGTATGGCACCACCAGCTGCTGCCTGTTTCTCGTATCACTTTTCTTCGAGTTTGTCCTCCGTGCGCGCCCGGTGCCTTGTGTTGTCGGTCGCGTTGCGCGTCTTCGTTGGTTTGGGCGAGAGCGTCGTTGCGGCTCGACGTTGTTCGAAGCACCGTCCGGTCGACGTGCGTCCACGCGCGCGTATACAGCGCGAAACGCGTTTTTCTACTCGCATTGTTTTGCGCTTTAACGGTTTCGCGTTGCGACAACGTCCAGAGGGCGGCGCTTTGTAAGTGAAGTGAGGAAGAAGGTAACTGATGTCACGTTCGTTGTGTACAGCTGAAAGAGACATTTCGGATACCCTGCAGGTACCTTGGTCGCACGGAAAGCAACATACCGTCTGTCTTTAAAACGCGCGACTTAAAAACAAACGATTGTCGGCTTGGAGAAGCTCTGAGTACCACTCTAGTTCGGAACGCCTCTTTTATCGTGTTTACGAGCAAGTCGCGTGTTGATTATATCTGTTCGTCACGTGTGACCTAGAGTTATTTTTTGCCTGAGAGGTATTACAGTTTTCGCCAAGAATTAAACCAACTTTCGGGGCATACAGGAAGCATTGTGCAGTCTGATACAGCCCGAGCCTCTGTAATAAATAGTATGCAGCCTTGTCCCTCAGATACTATCGGCTATTGATGCTAAGCTCGACCGCTTGGTTTAACCGGCTTGTAGCGTTACGTAATCGCCAGTGCACGCCAACGTTTTGCCAGAAGTTCTTGAGATGCTTTAGACATTGCTGTTTAGAAGCGGCGACTTGTGCAACCGAGTCGTTCATCCTTGGGAAGCGGTCACAAACGACTGGCATTCGCTAAACGGCATCTCGGTAGAGTACAGTTGTAGAGGAGCTTGGGGGGGGGGGGGGGGTCTTGGCTCACACGCGGCTTCCACACACCAGATTGCAGGCCATACACGCCGGACACGCCTGCACGTGCATCTAACGATCGTTTGCAACATACGACGCGTACTCTTAAAAGGACTGTGATGAAAAAATTATGATGAGCTGTATTAGTAAGCTTCCTTTCTCTGAAGTCCAAAAAGCCGCTGTTATCGAGCTAAGCCAGAAAAGACGCCAATACGATAGACGGATTAGGAGGTATTTTTCACCAGCTTGCCATGACGGCATTGATATTGGCGGCGTCTGCTCGTGCTTAAGTTCTTTTGTCGGATACACAGGAATTTCGGGCTTTGCCCCTGCGGCTCTCTGTTGAACTTCACCGCTATGCACCAGCTAAATCAATGGGTAGCAACTTAAAGACTGTAATATTTCAAGAGGCTGCCAGAATTTAACAACTTAGCAATGTAGAGAAGCTGCGGCCTTCTAATAAAATTCGTATTTACGGCACTTGTTCGTAACTTTCCTGCTGTGTTATAGCAGTGTCTTAATACTGACCAAAATTCTGTTATAATGCAGCAGGGACGGCACGACTAAGTGCCGTGAGTACGCATGTTAAAAAAAGGGTGTACCCACTCGACGTTGCTAACTGAAAGTTGAAATTCGGGCGGCCTCCTGGTATATCTCTTGTTTTGTTGAGAATGCTGGCCATTGCACGCACGTGGACTGTGGTGAAGTTCGACAGATAGCTGAAGGGGCAATGTTCGAAATTTCTCGACATGGCGCAGACTGACTAGTACTTTGTATTCCAAATGAGCCAAAGAGTGAACGTGGCAAGTTTCCAAAACTTACATTGCGCCATAGGGTCCCATAGGAGAAAGTACTTTGAAATTTACGACTTCTCAGGGACGTTAGTGGCGCTTTCATTTGGATGCGAAATTAAAGATAACTAAAAATTGGCCTTCATTTTCGGAATGGGGAGGAGGAGGGTACAGCAGTAGCATGAGGAGGAAAGTGGTGGAAGAGAGTATGGCGGAAAGGGTGAGTAGGAAAGTGGAGTGCCGAACGAGACCTGTTCTAGGACAGCGACCCGCTACGAGATCGCGCCACAGTAGCGTGCGCCGTCACCCGGTCGCCGATGACATGATTGCTAAGGCCTGCGGCGAGCGTGTCCACCGGTACCATATATGGAAGCAAAGCACTGACTGCACGTGGGCTTCGGACTCACTGCGCATGCGCTACTTCGCTCGCGCCGCCGCCTTCCTTAGGAAATGCGCTCCACGCGAGCCACGCGTTCCCGTATTTGCGCTCTCTTTCTGAATCCGGTGGAATTCAAACCAGCTAAAGAGCTGCGCTCAATTTTAGCATTAGGCGACTGACATTTTTTCTCCGTTCCTTATTTCTTAACGCATTATAGAGTGCCCCTGCGCGCCACGTGACAAGAATATTCTCTTGACGCTTATAACGAATAGTCTTGGTTTTCGACGATACGTTAAGTAACGGACAGCGACAACTTATTCGAAATTGCAGCGAAAACTCAGCTGGTAACGATGAGTGAAGGGTTATGTTATTTTGCACACGCAACACAATGTGCGCCTCTCTCGTAGAGCGTGAACCGTCTCGGTATAGCAAGGTGTTTGGCGTCATTTCATCCCCTTCTGAAAGCAAAAAGAAAGACGGGACGTACATCCTTCCTGTTGACACTGAAGGCTGGGGGAGGGGGGGTGGCAGAGGGGAGGTTGTTCGTGCTCTAAACGCTGCACTGTTGTGCGATTACTTTCCGGCTCCTCTTCGCCAGTTTCTTTGTACTTTCCCTCCCTAACTGTTTTCAACTTGACAGTGACGAAGCCGCGCAGCTGTCGGCGTCCCCGCAGCACCCGCTAGGAGGGACAGGTTTCCTTTTTTTTTTTCTCTTATTCCTCCCTTTCAGCATGGAAGCAGCTATTTGGTCATTTTGTCGAATTGTTGACGTTGTTCGTGTTCACCTGCTTGAAAAAAAAAATGCAGGGAAAAAAAAACAGTCGGCTAAATCTCGAAGCATCGACGTATCGATCCGGCGGTGGTAAACGGGGTCCGCTAGCGCAGGAAATGACAGGCGGCTACAATGATTTAAACGCGTTGGCAAGTCGGCTACGCGGGGCCCACTTGTCTTCCGAGGAAGCCCTGGCGGGGCTGCTCCGTTCTCTGCGTCGTGTCTGGCCGTACGTTGCGCGGCGGCGGTGGTCATGCATCTTGTTACAGAAGAGGAACGCGCCATCCCCGACAGCTTCACCGATCTTCTTTCCCTCCCCCTCCTCTCCTTAAACGACGGAGAGGCTACGCGAGTACTCGACGCTCGGGGGGGGGGGGGGGGGGCATTTATCGACAGTGCTTGTCGCCGGCCGGTCGATGGCTGACGGCAACGCAGGCCGGCATTGTGCCCGAGTCCTGCCACCTCCCTCCTCCTCCAATCCTTCCCACCCGATCTTCGAAACTCTTCCCTTGGAGGAGACGTTCGCGGCCTTCTTGTTTCGTCCGCTTGCGCGTCGCAGCCGCGGTCTTATTTCGATCCGCGGGGCTGTTCTTCCTGTCTCATTTGAAACTATACTCGTTCGCCGCCGAGTTTGAACTTATCTGATGGCCGTGCAACGCGATGGTGAGATTGAGAGGCAGAGCTGGGGATGTGCGGGTGGCATCGGCGCGAAGCGCGCGCTGAATTGTTCGAATCGGCTTGTGTCGTGACGGGCGGTAACGAATGGATTTTTAACCGCTTTTCCTAATGCGCCCGTGCATTAGGAGAAACGTTTTTCATGCAGTAACCCCTAACGAAGGCATCCTTTCTTCTCGGCCTTCGTCGCAGCAGATAGCAGTTTGTACTCGGTGCAGTATACCCCAGAGTTCTACCGTTCGATAGACTGTAGGCTGGGTGTGTGGTGGGGGGGGGGGGGGGGGGGGTCAATGGATTCACACACGAAAACAGATAAAGAAATCGCGATAATGTGTGCTTTTTGTGCTTTTCTTGGGTTTTTCTTGTCGACTCGAGGTGGAATCAAGCCGCAGAGACTGTTTCCAAGGTGAACTCCTTCACTGCGGCTCCAAACTCTCTTCTTAACTGTCGAGAAGACTTGTCTCCAATGCAGGCCAGAATTCGAACGCAGCTCGCGTATCGCCTTTTCTGTGCTAGAATTGGGTTACAGCAGTTGACAGTTCACTTGATGAACCGCGAAAGTTCGTTTTCCAGGCGGTGCTATGTCTGAGTCTCCACTTTGCCCTGCCGAAGGAGCGTCGCTTTCATCAGAATTTTCGTGCAGTCACAACAGTCTTACCGCTACGGCGAGACGGAGCAGTGGCACACGGCGATATTAGTGGCACCTGGCGGACTTATGTTTTATCCAAGCTGCGGTGAACTATTGTCACAGTACAGTAGCGCGTTCCGCTCTTTTGTGTGTGGTTGTACACTTCGGCTGCGACGCGGTCATCATGTTCTGTCATTCTTTTCCGTCATTCTATAGGAGGATCATGCGGCACAGCAGCGTTCGCAAACACGCGTTTGGTACACCGCTCACAGGGTACCAGCGCCAGTGCATTGGCGCCCGCCTGCTCATTACAAAATGGGTGGAAGTGCAGTCGAGGACGGTAGATAACTGTAGCTGTCATATTGACTAAGTGTAACGCGCAAAATGAACAAAACGCGGGACTAGCAACACGGACGAGTGCTAACTTCCAACCGAATTTATTGTTCACATGTGCACATATATATACGGTAACACAGAGGAAAGCTTACGTGCGCTGCACTTAGTCAATGAAGCACCAACTATCAATAAAACGTGTCCGCTGCGGAGCTGTATGTGGTGTGATAAAATGACTCCGATGAAAATGACATGGAATGTATGATGTCGACTGGCCTATGGTGTAGCTGGAAATTTCTGAAAGGGGCCTTCATCCTGGAAGACATAGAATGGACTGATGACTCTTCTGCTTGTAGTGAAAGGCAGAAGCTGTAGCGCGCTCACAACTGCGGGCTTGTTTAGCGCACAATGTCAGGTTAGTTTTGTATTACACTATAGACTCGTGTAAGGGCCGCACCCCCAACTTGGCAGCCGAAAATGTGGAAGAAATTTTCCAACGGAAAAGCAGTCGCGTTCGGTGCCCCGATGCCGCACGCGCGCATCGGTGAATTTTCGCTTGCTGTTTACTTTACAGTGTTCATTTACTGCCGTGATCCGCTACTAGGTGGCGACAGCTGCGCGTTGACCTCTGATGCAATGGTACATCCGGGGATTCGGGGTGTGCAGTAGTCGCCGGCTGCGCCGGCACCATTTTTACCGAAAGGTTCGGCCCCGGGTAAGGGTCGCACCTCGTCAAAATTGTGGAAAGAAAATGCGACCCTTACATGAGTATGCGGCAACGCTCCGTTCCTGCGTGCCGCGGAAGCAACGCTACAACAATAGTTTGATTGCTCTGTGTCGCAGGAAGTAGCGCCCCGTGTATGTACGCCAGTGTTTTGCACCGTGTGCAGCAACAGAGTGGAAGTAAAAGAGGAACTTGTTATACTTGCCGAAAGCGCCCATCTAGATTCGTGACGAAAATCCAAAAGTAACCAGTCCTCGTTATGTTCAGTCATAACAGATAGCTCCGAATATTTCCAAGCCAATACGAAGATGATGGAAACATGATAGCGTGACTCCTTTACTGGGGACATAAGAAAATACTTTCATCAAAAAGGAAACATGCTGGCTGAAATTTCTGCTTTTAAATATTATTGTTTAAGCGAATGGGGTCCCGCTCCGGCGAGTGTTCACTTTCTCGGTAAGTCGTCTCTATTGCCACTGTGGCACATAGAGGTGCATAATGATTGCTCCGACTCTTTATTTCGCAGTCGTCGTTGCTCTTCCGTCGATTGAATGGTCTTGCTTATATGGTATCTTGGCAATGCGCTGTTTCACTGTTGTTTATTTTGTAGTGAAAGAGGTCAGCACTGATCTTATACGCAGCGTACGCGCTGGTCGCATAGTAAGAACATCTGATTTCAGCAGCTCAAGGCTGGCGCTGTTTCCGCCATTGTCGGTTAAACTCGCTGCTCGTTACTTTCTCGTCATTTGCTTGTTTATTTTATTTTTCATGCTGCGTTTCAGCAGCGATGAAATTTACGATCATCCCTGCCTGTCTTACCCCCCAACCCCCTGCCCGTCAGAGGCAAGGGGTTGAGGGTGGGGAACAGGTAAGGTCATTCGAGTCAGCGTTGCCAAGTTGTCGTGTGAATTTTCCCAAGTTTAGAGGCAACATTTTTCTTGTTCAATGGTGAAATTATCCTCTCTTTCCCGCATTAACAAATTTATTCACTAAACAATTCGAAAGCATCGGAATACTTATTTTATACTTGTTTCTAAAGAAAATAATTAATTAGTTGAAAGCTGACCTAAAATGAGATTAAGGCGCATTCGACGAGCAACCACTCAACACGACTGAGTTCCACGTGTGCTCTTGTGCGGGCGAGAATCTGAAGGAAAGTTTAAAAACAATGTGCAGCGCATTGACGGAAAGTTTCTTTTCTAAGTCTCGTGCAAAACGCGTTATCAGCCTTTCACGCTTTGAAACTTTTTATTTTAAACGGTAAATGAGTAGTTATGCT